>NC_138235.1:34095521-34190521 GCF_964197995.2 Scardinius erythrophthalmus
CTTCACGTTCCCTGAAGAGAACATGCTTATAATTGGTGGCTCATTGCATACTTGCATTTTTTTGCGCCACACGTCCAAAAAACAGTTGCAGGAAACGAGTCGAGATGTTAAAACGAAATGGTTCTGTGTTTGATTTTGAGTTCTTTTTTGTTTAAGAAAACCGCATGTGGCACGTTTAAGTAATTTGCTTACAGTGCAGACAAGAAGCCCGACTTCCTGTTTGTTTATGACATTTGTTTATGAAACGCAGCAGTTTGCAAATGCGGAAATGTTTAATATATTATGTTTTCTCTTTTGATCTGCTTCTCTCATGCACTAGGTGTCTCTGGTTCAGTGGACGGAGAGTGTGGGACTGACGCTGGTGGGCAGAGATCAGTCTTCTATGCAGCTGAGGACACCTAGTGGACAAATTCTCAACTTCACCATCCTGCAGATTTTCCCCTTTACCTACGAGAGCAAACGCATGGGCATCATAGTGCGAGTGAGTGGTGCATGCAACAGTTTTGGATCATCTTAAACCGAAACATAGGCGTCTGTAAACTCCCTTAGCTTATAAAATGACCTGTTCGACATACAATAGGGAACCAAAAAGTCTGAGATCACGTAAAAAAAAAAGTGAAATAGGTCTGCGTATTAAATTATAAAAATGCAAAATATAAGCATTTTCACTGCTAGTCTGAGATTTTGAAGCTGCTTTTTGTAATTATCTTATGTATTTTGTCATGTTTAACGGGTAATTGATGGTTTTGAGGGTTTTTTTTTCTTCAAATTTTTGTATAATTGCAGGCAAGTTGACCTCATATTAATTGAGATATTATTCATTTGTATCTTTGTATCTTTAAAAAAAAAAATTTGTCACACCACAGGACAATTATTGATTAATCATGGTGCCCAAATAAATGTGTTAACATTTGTTAATGCACTAGACTGGCAATGAAAAAGACTTTTACAGCATTTAGTAATGTTAATTTCTACATATACTAATGCATTTTTTAAATATTAAGCATCAAGCTAATAAGCATTAGTTAATGCATTATGAACAAACATAAGTTAACAACAAACAATATTAAATATATAAATTAATTTAAAAAAAATTATTAATTAAATTATGAATTTAAATTGAACATTTTAATAAAATTAATTATACATTAAATGTAGGGATTAATTTGAAAATAAACTAAAATTATAAATGAACCTGGATGGATAAAGTCTGTAAAAATGATTGTTCGCTGAGTGCGTTTACATGCACCCTCATAATGTGATTATAATGTGATTTTGGCAATATTGCCTTTAAACTTTACCTCATGTAAACACAACACTTCCTTCAAACTAATGCGATTAAGCTCATAATCGTAGTAACCATAATAGCATTAAACTGTGGCGTACGCCTATTTTAATCACAATAAACAGGCATGTAAACGCCTTAATCTCATTATTACCGCTCTGACCAAAGTGTGCGTGTGCTCGAACGTGCACGTGTGTTTTTCACACAACTTTATGATTCATGAATGAACTCAGTGACATTATTCTGAAGTTTTCCTTCTACTCCGAATCGCTAAAATCTCTGCTACTGATCTTAGTGTCTGGCAAATATTCATTTGAACACCCTAGTATCTTTTGCACTGGGAACTTTCACTCCAGAGAACGTTAAAATCTAGTTTGTACTCTACCCTTTTAAACAATGTGATAATTGAAGATCAGCCCCCAAAATGATATGACTAGACTGGCTGTTATCTGAGAAAGTTGTGACCCTGCCCTGGGCTTGATGACTAACTCTCCCCGAACAAACTCTCAGCTATTGTTGTTGGCCTGGACTGAAGCCTGTATCGGTGTTTCAGGAAATCAGCAACTGAACCTGGTTTCCTCTGCAGAATCCTTTAAAACACCTTCAAGGACGATCAAGGATCTCCCATAATGCTTGGAAAAAACTGTCTCGCTTACCTGTGAACTTTTCCTGTTTTGTTTGGTGCATTGAGTATCATAGATCCTGATTTCTAGTGTTGCCATATTCCTCAGTGTCCACTCTATACATAAATGACAAATCATTTATTAACAAAATTCTGCTCATGTTTGTTAGGATGAATCCAGCGGGGAGATTACGTTTTACATGAAGGGTGCTGATGTGGTGATGGCTGGTGTTGTTCAGTACAACGACTGGCTGGAGGAAGAGGTCATTTCACTTTTTTCAGTTAAACAAATACAAAATTATATTTACGTAATGCTTATGCCAAGAAGCTTCGTGACTTGTATGTTGAGAATTTGCCTTCTTCCTTCTTTATCAGTGTGGGAATATGGCCAGGGAAGGTTTGAGGGTGCTAGTGGTGGCCAAAAAATCCCTAACAGAAGAACAATACCAAGATTTTGAGGTGAGTTTCCAACACTTAGTCATTAGAAAGTTTTTTTGTTTATGATCAAGAAAAATAGATGTAGACGTATCTTATGTACACCAAGGCTGCTTTTATTTGAGACTAGTTAGATTGTGAAATATTATTACCATTTAAAATAACGGTTTTCTCTGTGAAGATATTGTAAAGTGTAATTTATTCCTGTGATCAAAGCTGGATTTCCAGCATCATTACTCCAGTCTTCAGTGTCACATGATCCTTCAGAAATCACTCTAATATGATGATTTGATGCTCGAGAAACATTTATGATTATTGTCAATGTTGTGCTGATTAAATTATTTATGAAAATCTTTATACATTTTCAGGATTTTTGGATGAATAGAAACTTCAAAAGAACAGTATTTATTTGAAAAGAAATTTTGTCAAATATTATATATGTAGTAATAATAATAATATATAAGATAAATATAATGAAAATAATTAATAATTATAGAATTAAATGATTATAAAATAAATATATATTATAAATATTTTTTTATAAAAAAGTATTTAAAAAGAAAAGACAATATAGGCATATTTACTCTGGGCAGTAGATCTGATTTACACGTCAGCAAGTTGTGTGCGCCGCCTTTCACAGAGGGTTTTAGCCATTAGGTTACAACTCAAATGATTCAAATTTTAATCTAATTATTTACATTCAAGGTTGACTTAACCTGATAAAGACAGGGTGCAAGTTTCATTGCAGTAATTTTTTAGCACTTTTTGTAATTAACAGCACTACATTGACAGCTTATTAACAGCTTGACTTTCTTTTCCATCAGTGATTTGAGGAGGTAAAGCGGTGGCCAAAAGTGATGTCCAGAGGGGATATTTGTTTTTAATGGCCCTACAAGTTTGATTAAACCATCAAAATATGATAAATATATTATTTTATGTAATATATATGTTATATGTAATAGTATTTTATAAAAAATATATATTTTAAATATGATGGAAGAAAAAACACTAAACTTGGTTAAGGTATCTGACAAAATTATTAAGCAAAAAAGGCAACTACAGCTACAGGTTTTATTTTACTATGCAAAACAGGAAACCTCATAACTCGACTGCAACCTAATCAGTTTTTAATATTTTGTTGGTTCTCTCTTGTTTTTGCATGTGTTCATATTTTTTTTATGACAGCCTGACCAAAAATTATGTCCGTACAATTTGGCATGTTTCATTGCGTTATCATCACAAAAACAATTGACTCTAAGCACGACTACATAAAATGTGTATAAAATGTGTAAAAAAAAAAAAAAAAAAATATATATATATATATATATATATATATATATATATATATATATATATATATATATATATATATATATATATATATATATATATATATATATATATATATATATATAATATTTTAATATAAGGTGAAGATTTTCCTAGGTTGGACATCACTTTTGACCACTACTGTAGATATTGAGAGAAACAATTTCTGTTTTTTGTTTAAGACACAGAATAGTGATTCTTAACTGGTGGGTTGTGACTCAAAACTGAGCCACACGTTTGTGTGACGGTCATGAACAGCTTGAAAAACAGCCAAATGCAATTAATAACATGCATCTAACCATATTATGGTGCATTATTAGAATTGTAATATAAATAGGCTTTAAAAAAGAGGAGAAAAGACACTTGTTCTTGATCATCAGGCCATGGATCCAGTTGAGCTGAAATCAAAATATTTTGGTGCAATGTCATGTTACTGTTGCTTGGTAATATGACTATGCCAATAAAATATGTGGGCAATGTGTCAATTTTCCTTTTTGGCCTGTATCATATAGATAGCTTTAGATTTCTTGGTGTTAATGTTAAAATTAATAAGGGTCATGTTTGATTTTAAAGACATTTGCTACATTTTAACTTACTTGAGAAGTGTCCAATGTAAAACGGGGTCCTGAGAACCGCTGGTATAGACGGTGACCTTTGGATGTTTATAACTACAATATCCAGGTGCTGATCTATATTTATCCCGATTAAACGGTTTCCTAGCAACCATCCATCGTCAACAGTAATTGTCATAAAGAAATGTAACATGTTTTCCACAGGGAACACCCCCAAAACGAACGTTACCCCGCCCACACGCACAGAGAAAGAGTTGTTTCTTCTCACAGGCCCACGTTCCCACTCTCAGAGCTGAAGTGTGTAATTGTGTTTGAGCGAGTGGGCGGCAGTGACTCACCGAGTGTGTGAGTCACCAAGTGAGAGTGTGTTCCTGTGTTACTTGCACTCACACACATTGTTTGGTCTTTATCTCACTGTGATTGTGGGCCGTGGCCTCAAAACTGCGCTCTGGCTTCGCTCAACAGAGTGGCAAATCTTTTTGAGGGGTCAAAGCAAGGCTGTGTCATTTTGACACTGATTATTTGACTGCCGATGCCTCTGGTTTGGAGTATCAGGGATCTTTCTCTTTTGACATGTCTGATATGTTTGCTTTGATTTCAGGAAAAAATGCTGAGCAGTGTTAAGAGATGAATTTTAGCTAATAACCATAACAGTTATAGAACATGTGAAAAACATGAACAAATGTAACACACAATATGATATTGTTAGATCAATAGATGTTTGTAGACTGAAAAATACCATTATAACAGTATTATAAGTAATACGTTTTATAAGTAATACTATTAAAATGTATTAATTGTAATTAAGTTAGTAAAGAAGTATATATATATATATATATATGTGGGTATATAAGTATATATATATATATATATATATATATATATATATATATATATATATATATATATATATATGTATATATATATATATATATATATATATATATATATATATATATATGTATATGTATATGTATATATGTGTGTGTGTGTGTGTGTGTCTGTGTATATATCACTTTTTTGTTAGATGCAATTAATCACGATTTATTGATTTGACAGCACCAATTTTGTCAAGATAATTATAAAAATATATAATTATATTAAATATTTTTATTTGTTATTATAATTATTATTATATTATTGTCAATACTACTATAAAAAATTATTATTATTATTATTATTATTATTATTATTATTATTATTATATATATATATATATATATATATATATATATATATATATATATATATATATATATATATATATATATATATTTAATGTAATAACACACTTGCCTAATTTGCTATTAAAGCATATTATTTTAATAGTTACCCCCATAAAATGTTGTTTCTTTCCTTAAAAGAGGAACTGTATACATTACATATAAATGAAATATATATGCATTATATATATATATATATATATATATATATATATATATATATATATATATATATATATATATATATATATATATATATTAATTTATGTATGGAAATTTGTCTCTAAATATAATCACATTAACTCCAAAAAACATCAGATTATTTATTATTATTGACATCATTTATTTTGGAAAGAGTGATCTGTGTGCTCAGATCAGCTGGATTCATTAAAATGTACAAGAATCATTGTATTAAATCTAAATAAATATATTCTTTATTTATTTTGAATTATTCATACTCAAGGTTTTATTTTTGGTGGATAGTTATAAGTCTATATAAGCCCCTAAACATGATGTAAAATAAATGTGTGTTAATATGTTGTGTGTAACATGTCATGTGTGCCGCAGGCTCGCTACATCCAGGCCAAGTTGAGCGTGCACGATCGCTCGCTGAAGGTCGCCACAGTGATCGAGAGTCTGGAGATGGAGATGGAGCTCTTGTGTCTCACTGGGGTGGAGGACCAACTGCAGGCCGATGTCAGACCCACTCTGGAGATACTGCGCAACGCTGGCATCAAAGTCAGTGTCTGCACGCACAACATGCACATACAATGAGATTTTAATGAGCTACGGAGCACAATGCGCCAAAAATAGAAGCGCTCATCAAAAAGTCTTGACATGCAACGCTCAGTTGGTGGTTGCAACTGGTTAGAACAGAAACTCAAATTAACTTAAGAGATGGGATTTATCAATGCTTATTGCTTGGTTTGACACTGAAATACACTATATAGTTGCATTTCTACAGTCTGTCACATTTCACTGTGCGCTTCTAAAATGGGTTGTTTGTTGACGTGTTGTTAACACAAGCGCTTGGGTACATCAATGTCAGGCCTAATTTAACGAAACCTGTTCTTTGTCCAGGTTTGGATGTTGACCGGGGACAAATTAGAGACTGCAACCTGCACAGCCAAGAACGCCCATCTAGTGACCCGCAATCAGGACATCCACGTGTTCAGGCCTGTAAGTCCTCTCCAGACTTCTTATTTCAACCTTCATTTTTAAATAGGTCATATCTTGCACTTCTAAAATGATTTATCACCCCCCCCCCCCCGCACCAGAAATTATATCCTATTCGCTCCCTTACCTAAAGAGGCTCTAGACCCTAAAACTAAACTTTATTGACTAGCCTCAGTGCAGGAGAAATGAGTAAGGCTTTACAGGTTGCAAATCTTTCATTATGTTATAGTAGATATTTTAATGGTGCCCGAATCTTTCTGGAGACACTTAAAAGCATGAAAAAGACTTATGTTTTTAGGATAGTGAAATATAAAGGGTTTGGGACTGTGCTTGTTATTGTGCTTTTTGTTTTGGGAAGTCATTTCAGGAGAAATAAATCTGGAAATGAGAGACCATGAGCAAAGAATGCTGCCTAGTATTGCAAACCACCTTGACCATAACATAAAAGTCATAATCACTCACAAATATATATTATAAATACTGTTATACTATACAGTGTCCTCCACAATTAATGGCACCCCTGGTAAATATTATCAAAACTGGCTGTAAAAAATAAATCTGCATTGTTTATCCTTTTGATCTTTCATTCAAAAACTTTGCAAAATTCTAACCTTTCATTGAAGTAAAAGAATTGAATCTGGGGGGGAAATCACATTATGACATTAATGTTTTTCTCCAAAACACGTTGGCCACAATTATTGGCACCCTTTTATTAAATACTTTTTGCAATCTCCTTTTGACAAGATACCAGCTCTGAGTCTTCTCCTATAATGCCTGATGATTTTGGAGAACACCTGACAAGAGATCAGAGACCATTCCTCCATACAGAATCTCTCCAGATCCTTCAGATTCCCAGATCCATGTTTGTGCTTCTTCTCTTCAGTTCAGCCCACTCATCAGGTCAGGGGACTGGGACGGTCATGGCAGAAGCTTCATTTTGTGCTCCGCAAAAAAATTTTGTGTTGATTTTGATGTTTGTTTTGGATCGTTGTCCTGATGGAAGATCCAACCACGGCCCATTATAAGATTTCTAGCAGAAGGCGTCAGGTTTTGATTTTTTATCTGTTGATATTTGATAGAATCCACGATGCCATGTATCTGAATAAGAAGTCCAGGACCTCCAGCAGAAAAATATGCCCACAACATTAAAGATCCAACGGTATATTAAATTGTACACAGAGGGGTACTTTTTATCCATGTGTGCACCAAACCCATCTAGCATGTTTGCTGCCAAAAAGCTATTTTTTTAGTCTCATCTGACCACAGAACCCTGCGCCGTTTGAAGTTCCAGTCATGTCTGACAATTAAATTTGCTGGAGTTTGTTTCTGGAGGATTTTTCTTGAAACCCTCCCAAACAACATGTGGGGATGTAGGTTTTTTTTTAGGTTTTTTTTTTTTGGCTTTCTGACCCCAAGACTCAACTAATCTCTGCAATTCTCCATCTGTGATCCTTGAAGAGTCTTTGGCCACTCAAACTTTCATCCTCGCCGTGCATTAAGACAGTATAGACACACGTCCTCTTCCTGGCAGATTCGTAACATCTTTAGTTGATTGGAACTTCTTAATTATTGCCCTGATGGTCAAAATGGGGATTTTCAATTCTTTAGCTATTTTCTTACAGCCACTTTCTATTTTGTGACGCTCAACAATCTTTTGCTACGCATCAGAACTATATTCTGTGGTTTTACTCATTGTGATGGATGATTAAGGGGATTTGGCCTTTGTGTTTCCTCATATTTAAACTCCTATGAAACAAGACCTATGAAGCTGGACAGTTTCATGTTCCTAGTAGTCACCCTGGTGTACTAAAAAAGGTAAATATTAATGGGAATATACTTCAGAGATATTTTACTCGTAAAAAATTCTAGGGGTGCCAATAATTGTGGCCAACGTGTTTTGGAGAAAAACATTGATTTCATAATGTGATTTCCCCCCACTTTCAATTCTTTTACTTCAATGAAAGGTTAGAATTTTGCACATTTTTTGAATGAAAGATCAAAAGGATAAACGATGCAGATTTATTTTTTACAGCCAGTTTTGATCATATTTACCAGGGGTGCCATTAATTGTGGAGGGCATTGTATAATATATATACTGTTCAAAAGTAATGGGTTGGTAAGATTTATTTGAAAGAAGTGTCTTTTTGTTATTTGAAGTGTTATTTGATCAAAAATACAATAATAATTTGATTATGATATTGTAATATTATTGCAATTTAAAATAACTGTTTTTGTTTTAATATATTTTAAAATGTAATTTATTCCTGTGATGCAAATGCGAATTTTTAGTCTTAAGTGTCACATGATCCTTCAGAAATCATTCTAATAGGAACATTTCTTATTATTACCAATGCTGAAAACAGTTGTGCTGCTTAATATGTTTGTGGAAAACCATGATACTTTTTTTTCCGTCAGTATTCCTTGATGAATAGAAAGTTCAAAAGAATATTTTTTAACAGTATAAATGTCTTTGCTGTTACTTTTGATCAATTTAATGCATCCTTCCTGAATACAAGTATTAATTTCTAAAAAAAAATAAAAATAATCGTAATGACCCCCAAATTTTGTGCATGTAAGCTCATTAAAAAAAAAAGTCTCCCAAGTGTCTCCAACACAAAAGTGGTCCACAACTTGATTGAGTTTTATTAGCGTTCTGAGAAGCAAACAGGGAAAGTAGCATCCTGTGCCCTCTCTATGTGAAACATGACTCTACGAGCTGTTGTGGAGTTCCCATGTGGCGTGCTGCCACAGAAAGATAGGCCGCTCTGAGGAAGGTTGAATCTTCCCCACAGCAGCGGTTCC
This sequence comes from Scardinius erythrophthalmus, assembly GCF_964197995.2. Classification (NCBI taxonomy): domain Eukaryota; kingdom Metazoa; phylum Chordata; class Actinopteri; order Cypriniformes; family Leuciscidae; genus Scardinius; species Scardinius erythrophthalmus. Next base: position 34,104,966 of record NC_138235.1, read on the forward strand.
TGGAAACAGAAGACAATGGCTGGCACAACATGAAAACAAGCACCTCGTTCCCTCTGGATCGAAGAGGCATCTGGATTGGCTTCCTCATGGACACAAATGGCATCCAGATTGAAGTCTGGTGTGTTTAAAATTGACAGATGAATTGCTCTGGTGCGAAGGTCCAACAATTAGAAAACATCCTCCGTTGGCGAGGAGCTTCGGGTAGATTTATGTGAACAAAATTGGTTGTGGTTCATGCTTCGGGAATAGTTCACCCGATAATTGTATACTCACCTTCATGTCATTCCAAACCTGTGTGATGTTTCTCGTATGGAAAAGAGCAGCCTGAACATTCTTACTAACTTCTTTTTTAGTAGTTCACAGCAGAAAGAAAGTCATATACATTTGAAAATGACTTTGAGTTTGTTTACTCCTTCAACCTTTCAATCTAACATCTCAAGAAAGCCATATCTGCCCAAAACCATCTGTAAATACAAAAACAACAGTTACCAATGGTGAACTTCCTGTGTGAAACTTGCAGACAGCAGGCAATGTAAACCTCACAGTTTAGACGGTTGAGCTGATAGCTAGTTGAGTCTGCCATGGTCTGCCACGCAACTGACAGCTGAAGTTAATATCTCAGTCTCATGATCTTGCTGTGGTTCACCGCTGTGATCATTATCCGAGTGGCTGATTGTGTGTTTGTATGAGAAAAAACACTCCTGATGGTGATCTCTCCGATGTGTTGCAGGTAACCACTCGAAGCGAAGCTCACCTTGAGCTCAACGCCTTCAGGAGGAAACACGACTGCGCGCTGGTGATATCGGGAGACTCTCTGGAGGTAATGTGAGCCCACATTTACACATTACATTTGAATCAACCCCTTACACTTTTGCAAACTTTAGAGCGTAACTCAACTCAAGAGACATTGAAAAGAAAGCAGAATCTTGAGCTATTGCTTTTCTAAGCTTCATGTAGGACAGTTTTGCATTGGCAAGAACCACTCACATTTTCAATAGAAATTTATATGAACTTGAATCAGAGTACTGATAAATCTGTAGATATGATAAGTGTAAAACATGATTAATATAATGAGGTTAAAGGCCCTGTTTACACCTGGTTTTAAGAAGCGTTTTGGTCGATCGGATCACAAGTGGACGAGACTAAATACAGGTGTAAATGGGGTCTAAACTGTTTTGAGCTTGTCCACTTTCAATCACTTCCAGAGGTAACCGGATATCCAGACCGGATTGCTTTTGTAGTGTAAATGTTCATGTGGTCGAGTGTGTTCGAACAGCCACAAAACACCGCCTACTCTCCGCCTGCTGAACTAATGTGTAAAAATTATGGGAAGAGCTCTAGCCAGACAAACTTTGTCGGCTGAAGATCCAAATTTAGTTTGAAGATGAAAAACGTACCAAGCACAATGTTCTCTCACCATTCCTGATTTCTAACACAGTGTTCAGTGTGATCTTGCGGCTGTCGGAGCAGAAACGAAAGCTGATGCTCTCCGTATGCTTTTCTGTCGTCGTTCTTATGTAAATTGCGCTAGCTTATTTCTTATTGAAAGATCTGAAAAGCCCATACATAGACCCTTCCCTCGAAGAAATCAGGACAGAAGTTGTTAAAAGTGGACACAAGAGACGGATTAAAACACCAGGTGTAAACTGGAATGTCTCTCCCTCGTCTACTTGATCCGATCGATCTTAATACCAGGTGTAAATGTGATTCATTTATTAGTCTCAAATGTGTGTAATTCATGTGAAATTCACAGATGACATTATGTCGATTTTATATTCTGTTAATATAAAATTCTGTTAATCTCATAATGTTTGATTTTTTTAGTAAATGACCAATTTGGTCAATAGCTTGATTTATTTGTTTATCCTAAACATTGAGGTTTTGTGTCATTCTGTGTTCTACAGTATTAATTTGTTCTGTGTGATGTCTCGTTGAATGGCCTGTTCTCAGTCCTGTTGTTGTTGTTGTTGTTGCTGCAGGTCTGTCTGAAGTATTACGAGTATGAGTTTATGGAGTTAGCGTGCCAGTGTCCGGCCGTCGTTTGCTGCCGCTGTGCTCCCACACAGAAAGCTCAGATTGTACGTCTGCTGCAGGAACGCACCGGCAAACTCACCTGTGCCGTGGGTGAGTATGCAGAAGCCATTGACGCTGTGCACTTCCTCTGCCACTAAATCAATTAAAGGAACTGTATGTAAGATTGTGGCCAAAACTGGTACTGCAATCACTTTCAAACAAGGTTGCCAGATAGGCTGCAGGATCCAGCTGGAACGTAGGCTGCTATGTAGTTGTGGTAACTAGAGCAGAGCTGGCAACCCAGATGCCGAAACACTACTGACTTTGTGATTGGTAGATAGGTGGAGGGTGGGGCTTCAGGCCAAAACACAACATGACAACATCAACATCAGTTGAGGGCTGCAACTTCACTTTTAAATGACAATATCCTGGCTGGATTACTGTTGTCAGTGATATAAGTATTTGAACTGAACATGATTCCTAATGTCTAGTTACATATCAGGGCCATTTTATGATTAATTGAAATACATTTCTTACATACGGTTCCTTTAAATATACAGTGACATATTGTTGTAGACTTTCCTCGACAAAAACCCAATAGGATTTTCCCTGGGCTTTTGGATTATTATAGAAAATAAGCTTTGTGATCTACAAAAGTTTGGGCTAGTGAAAGACAATTTTACTTGCCCGACCGGACAAGTAGCCTTATTAAAACTTCAGTGACAAAAAATAACTAGGGAAGCAAGAATGATTCTGATTTTATTACATTCATTGTAAACAGCGATTGATAACGGATAGTGTATTTCTGGTAACAAGATAGCACTGTTTTTTTTTACGTATGGTGATGAATAAACACAGCCTTAAATGAAGTAATAAAAAATATTAGTATTATTTATCTTTATTAATAAATATAATAGGAATGAACAGCGATAGACAATTAAAACATTGTCCCCCAGTTTCACAGACAAGGCTTAAGCTAGTCCCAAACTAAAATGTTTGAGCTGTTTTAACTGAAAGTAACTTGCACTGATATATCTTACAATATGTCAGTGCCATTGTTTTGTCTCAACATGCACACCAGTAAAGTTTTTTTTTCTTCTAAGGCACGTTTATAAAAGCTACTTAAATGTCCCACTTGAACGAAGGCCTAATCCCGGCTTAATCTAAGCCCTCTCTGTGAAACCCGGCCTGTAATGTACAGAACAAATCTAGATAACTGTTTAGTACTATTTAGTGCTTTCAATATCATCCAGTTCAGACCTTTTCTGATATTTGGAAAAAAACTATGCATTAATATTAGCTGATAGTGATACCATCATCAATATATAAGTTTCCATTGCACGTTTAATCTTGACATGTGACATAACATCAGTTTTATTACCCTTTCATAAGGTCTGGGTCACGGCACCAGCTGTCCCTGGCTCATCGTTCACTGTTTTCTCTTTCTCAGGGGATGGAGGAAATGATGTCAGCATGATCCAGGAAGCAGACTGTGGCGTGGGAGTGGAGGGCAAAGTAAGAGCTACCAGTTCCCCGAGCAGCAGCCCTGTCACACACACACTGTCGCCTTCTTCCGGAGTCTTCCCTCCATCTGCGCTCACTGCGTCAAACACACGCCGTACACAGGCTTTTTTCAGACCTCTGCTGAGAGATTCTCACATTTCTTACATTACATGGCACTGAAAGCATGTAAAATGACTCCAAACTTTTTCACGCAACAACTTCCCATGACTGATTTACAGCGTGTTCGTTTTAAATCAAAATTCACCCTATTTTTTTTCTAATTTGAAGTTTCTGTTCTTATTTATGTTATTTTAAAGAATACAATGTCTGTTTTTATATATTTTTTTAATTGAACTATCTCAGCCCCTGAAACAACTTTAATTGGTAATCATATTTTAATACATTTTATTTCACTTAAGTGGTAAGGTATTTCAGGCCATGCTATATTGAGTGTAATAGCATAAAACTATTTTAAAAATTCATTTGGGCAACTAGTTTAGCAAAATTTTATTTTTCTTATTTATTTTTATTTTATTTATTTTACTTTATTTTGTTTTATTTGTTTATTAGCATTTAACAACCAACTAGTCAATTAATGTGTTCAGCTAGTTTATCTAAAGTTTTTTTTTGTTTTTTTTTTCATCTTGATCTTGATCTTTATTATTATTATTATTATTATATTATTATTATTTATTTTATTTTAAAAGTTCGGTTTGGGATATAATGCATATGAAAATCTCTTGCTGTATTAACCAATCAGGACTATCCATATTAATATCAGAAATGTCACATTACGGATGTCAAATAGTTTACGAATGGCGCATCATGTTGTCTTAGGACCACCAAAGATTTAAAAATTATTACAAAATAAGTAATAAGTAAAATAAGTAATGAAAAAAAAACTTCAATTGACACCACAGTTTAGTTCAGGAAAGTCTGATTTCATGAATCCCATCCGGAGGTGGACTGCCAATTTAGAAACACATTTTAGACGTCAGACGTTTTATGAGTCTAAATGTACCTAAAGTACAAAGTTGACCCACTTGTGATGCGTCAAGCGAGATTTCCTGGTCATCAAAATGAGACGTTATGAGAAGGTTAATTGATATTGAGTCATTCATGACTAACAACAGTAAGCCTTGATAGACTTTGACGTGGTTAAATGGGACGTTGGTATTTTTTTGTGTGTGTTTTTTTTTTTTTGCTTTACCCATTCACTCCTAGACTATCCAGTGATCCGAAGATGCTTAATATAGCCCGGCTTAATCTAGAAAACATTCTTGCTTGTGGTCCAAAAAAGCATGTGTAAGCGCTCTGACCTGTTTGTTTATTTATCTGCGTGTGCAGGAAGGGAAGCAGGCGTCTCTGGCTGCAGATTTCTCCATCACTCAGTTTAAGCACTTGGGCAGACTGCTCATGGTCCACGGCAGAAACAGCTACAAACGGTCTGCTGCACTCAGCCAGTTTGTCATCCACCGGAGTCTCTGCATCAGCACCATGCAGGTAGTGTCTGCCCGAGTAATTATCCAGCACTAGCCCATGAATCACAGTAGCTGCAAATAAACAGTGTAGTGTTGAAGGTTTCAGGTCTTAAAAAAAAGAACATGTATTGGTCTAAACTACACACACACACACACACACACACACACACACACACACACACACACACACACACACACACACATATATATATGTATGTTGTGTGTGTATATGTATGTGTGTGTGTATTTGTATATATTAATTATGAATTTGGTGTCTGTGAATAATTTAAATATTACAGTTTTTATAACACAAAAAAAAAAAGAACCCAAAACTACCATGCTATAAAATATATATATTTTTTTTTTACACATATACCAATGTATTACCATAGTTTTTGAAGATATACCATGATTTCTTATTATTTTGGATGGGCAATCATAGTAATACTGCAATTTTTGGGATCTGTCCCATGGTAATGTTGAGAGATATTTTATTTTTTGCATTACAAATAATATTTATTTATATTATTATAATTATAATTTTTGGATAATATAATACCATGGTAAAACCATCATTTTTGCATGTATACAATGGTAATTCCAGTCTTAAATATAAAAAATATAAAAGAAAAACAAAACACTAAACTTGTCAGTATTTATCTGACAAAAAAAAGAGGCAAACTACAGCTACATGTTTTTTGTTTGTTTTTTACTATGCAAAAAACTACATACATTGACTACAACATAATCAGTTATTAATATTTTGTTAATATTTTTCTCTTGTTTATGCATGTGTTCATAATTTCTTTGCATTACAGCCTGGCCAAAAAATGTCCACACAATTTGGCAAGTTTTATAAAACAATTGACTCCAAGCACAACTACGTAATATGCTTACAAAATCTGTAACAAATTTTTAGTAAGGGTGAAGATATTGCCAGATATCGCTGTTGGCCACTGCTGTACAATGAAAAAATACCATTGCATTTGAACATGGTAATCATTTAGTACCGTGGTGTATATCAAAGTACCATTGTATTGCCATCTAATGCAATTACTGTACTATTGTACCACTGCAGCACTTTTCTGACAGGACCAATGAATATAACATGGCTTTATTTGCCTGCTGTCTTATATTTCTGCTGATGTTTTTCTTCCCATGTGTCCTCACAGGCCGTGTTCTCCTCTGTGTTCTACTTTGCATCTGTTCCACTTTATCAAGGCTTCCTCATTATCGGGTGAGTGTGCGGGTGATGATGACTCATTTGCACTCGGTGAAATCTCTCTGGCATTTCAGCCATGTGTTTCAGACAGCTCTGACATTAGAGGATCGCTGAGGGATTTGTTCCATCAAGAGTCACGGTCACTGAGCTAGAAGAAGCTCGCCAAAGCTGATGTCCATCAAAAGAGTCTTTGTGAAGCCTGCGATGAACAAGGGGTTAAAGCGGACAGGCTCTTCTAATTCAGCGAAGATGAGTTCAGGACAGGGAGAGAATAAAGCTGAAATTTCACCCACACTAGTACAGCGGTGAATCTAGATCTGTCACTTTGACTCTCTATGCATATGAAATATATGTGGGCGATTCTGTTGTAACTTGTACAAACCAGCAAAATTGTTCTATGTGGGGCGCATCTTACTTTTATTAACAGATAGATGTCAGAGCTTGATGTTTTCAATTATTGCCTCAAAGAATTTCCCTGGCTTGGATTAGTTATGAAAAAATAGATGGCACAGAAAATCATGGCAATTTCTATTTTTTAGATGTGTCAAATATATTTTAAAATCCTTGTCCAGTGATGATGGATAATTGGAAAATCGTTGATCTGATGGTTTTGCAAGCGAAGACATCACAAAATGTTAAAAAGCATAGAAAATAACATGAAAGTATACTTTGAAAAGTCTAGTATGCATTCTTCATCAAAAATAGTAAATGTTAAGCCCTATTTGGATGGGATTAGTTTCCTCGGAGGACGTTAAAGAAATTTGTTTCACAAGCGTACTTTGTGGTTGTAATCCCATCCATATCTGCCATGTCTGTGTTTTTCTCACACAACCTCAGTTAAAAATTCCAGAGCAAGTTACCTACTTCGGCAAACTCAACGGTCCTCTGAGAAAGCTAATCTGTCCGAATGTTAACGTCTGTGATTGCTAATGTTGTATTATACTAACGCTTCTCATCGTGTGTTTTTTGACCTGCCTGAGCTACTGTTTGCGCACCAATCTTTAGCATGCTTTTATTTCAATCCAGTATGGATGGTATCCGACGAAAAAATGAAATTATAAACATGAAAAAATCCTGAACAACATCTCGGCATCACGGTTTCCACAGAAATATGAAGCAGCACAACTGTTTTCAACATTGATAATAAGAATAAATGTTTCTTGTGCAGCAAATCGGCATATTAGAATGATTTCCGAAGGATCATGTGACACTGAAGACTGGAGTTAAAATTCAGCTTTTCCATCACAGGAATAAAAATACATTTTAGAAATAGAAAACATAATTTTAAACTTTTTTTTTTATAATTGTATTAAAATTATTGCAATATTTTAACATTATTTTTTATTGTAATAATATTTCACAATATTAATTTTTTTGTGTTTTTTTGTTGATCAAGTAAATGCAACCCTAGCAACTTTATTGTTTGAACATTTTTCTGTGCCGATGTGCCTTACAGCTACTCCACTATCTACACAATGTTTCCTGTTTTCTCCCTGGTTTTGGATAAAGATGTCAAGTCTGAGGTTGCCATGTTATATCCTGAACTTTACAAGGATCTTCTAAAGGTATTTGACCCTATCATTCTCAAATTAATAACCTACACTATTTAGTTAATGAATCTTTTGTGTTTTTTAAAATATGAATAACTGTGATTGTTTGCAGGGACGGCCTCTCTCATTCAAAACGTTCCTAATATGGGTCTTGATCAGTATCTACCAAGGTAAGCGAATAATGTGGTGATTGTACCATATGGTGCAATGCATGAACTTTGCAACAACCTTCACTCAACAAAGTAGTTGTGCTGTAAATTGAGTAGACCATTTATGTCTCCCACTGACTGAAGCGTATCTGTGTTTGTAATGTCCATTCAGAGGCTTGTTAAGAAAGCAGCAGCAGTAGCACAGTGTGGTGAATGTTGTTTCATCCAAACAAAACCCACACACGTGTTTTTGCTCGCCCGCACTGAATAGTTTATTTGTGTCTGTGGCTACAATAGTCGAATAACACAAGGAGGTTTTCCACGATTGCTTTTTGAGCCGCACTTGCAGCCTCCACCCTGCTGTCTTTGTGTGTAAATCTCTCAGCGTCACACTTTGTCATTCCATTAGTTTAGAAGGTGATTCTGTTTGTGTTAGGGAGCGCTGGGTATTTCCTCACTTCTTTGAGAGCTTGTTTTCAAAAGAGAAGTCCTACACCCCTCGTTGTTATTCTCTGTCCATGAAGTGTTTTCACTCAGATTCCCCCATCCATAGCATGTTTACATTTGTGCTTTAAATAGAGCCTTCAAAGTTGAATGGTCTTGAATTTCATGCATGCATTAATCAAGTTTTTCAGTCCCAGTGGTGTTTGAGGTTGAGCTCAAAGTTCACAATAACACTTCAGGACAGGAAGCGCTCAAAAAAAGCAAAATCCATGGAAGTGTTCTTCCTCTTCCTGAGATCGCTGATCGGACAATCTCAGGGATTTGCTATGGTCTCATAAAGTGAATCTGAGACAAACGGTTTCTTTTAATCATGACCTCTGTCATATATATAGTATTTGCAGCTAAAAATTAATACACAAAAGTTCTTTATTTAACTTGAAAGAATGAACTTTCCAATCCTTTACTCCAATAATAACATTCACCCATAAATCAGAGTAACACTTTATTATTGTAGATATTATTTCAGAAATGTCATATTTCAATGTACCTGTCAAGTGTGTAGTGCAGGGCTATTCAATTGGCGGCCCGCGGGCCATATGCGGCCCGCCAATCATCTCCATGTGGCCCGACGGCACCAACCTCCCTCCTCCTCTTTTCCTGGCGGTGCGGCTAATTCAGTTTGATACTCGCTCCGTTTGACCTGAGAAACGTTTTATGTGCGAATATTTCAGCAGTTATTATATGTGTCCCGAATTTATGTCGACTGAACCAACGATAGACCAATCATTCGTGAATGAATCATTCTTTTGGTTCGATTCTAAACGCGCTTTCATAACGGTCTAAAACTATTCGGATTCATTCGGACCGCTCCGTCACTGAATCATCTGAAGCGGTTTCTCGATCAGTACAGTAACAACAAATAGCGATGTTTTCAGTTGTTTCACTAGTTGTTTCAACACAGCCCAGCGCGGAGTTGCGTTTACTCGCGGTCCGGACACTAAATTAAACATTGTTGCGATAACCAGTGGGAAGCGTTTCAGTTCGACAGAAACCTCTCTGTTACAAACCACAAATCACTTGATGATTTAATTAGTATGAAATCGGATGAAACAGCCTCAACATTCCCAACAAGACTGATGAGGAAAGCAGGAGAAACACTGAGGCATGAACGAAATTAGAAGACTTTAAATCCCCTAATCACCCTTACAAACATTTACCATGAATTTACTGTAGTAATTTACCATGGTTGGGCAGAAATGTGCAATATTTATATTGAATACTATGTAGTAATAAATAAATATAGTAAATATACTTATTATATTCTTTAGGTATATAGTATTATAGTATTATATAGTATAATAGTAAATATAGTGATTTATATTGCATTAGTTTTATTAGGTGGGTAGAGGAATATATAATTAATGCTTGTTATGAAATTATGTCAGTTTCTTTGTAAAGGTGCGTATAGTTTTTAACTTGTGTTTAGGCATTTTTTTATACAGTGGGAGTGAGTAGCCTGTGGTTATCAAGTCTCACTGTTAGAATATTTTCATTTAAGCATAACAATTATAAATAAAATAATTATTATTTCTCACCAACAGCTATAAGTTTGTAGAATTTATTTATTTGTTCCAAGGAAAATAGTTGTACACAGCTGTAAATTATCAAGTTATTTATTTATTATGGTTTTATATATTTGCATACTGTTGGGTACCACATTTCCAATTAAATACCACACTTCTTTAGGGTTACTTTAACTTATTTATTGAAACTGTTATGTTTCAATAAATAAGATAAACCCCCAAACCAACCCACCGGCCCACCTCAACTTTTCGATTTGATAATGCGGCCCTCGAATGAAACTAATTGAATAGCCCTGGTGTAGTGTATATGAACTATTTGTTAAATATGCACTTACAAATAGTATATACACATATATATGTGTATGTATATATGTGTGTGTGTGTGACCCTGGATCACAAAACCAGTCATAAGTTGCACGGGTATATTTGTGGCAATAGCCAAAAATACATTGAAAAGGTCAAAATTATCGATTTTTCTTTTATGCCAAAAATCATTAGGATATTAAGTAAAGATCATGTTCCATGAAGATATTTTGTAAATTTCCTACCGTAAATATATAAAATATTTATTTTTGTGAGTGAATGCAGCACAATCGCGAACATAAATGGACAACTTTAAAGACGATTTTCTCAATGTTTTGTTTTTTTTGCACCCTCAGATTACAGATTTTCAAATAGTTGTATCTTGGACAAATATTGTCCTATCCTAACAAACCATACATCAATGGAAAGCTTATTTATTCAGCTTTCAGATGATTTACAAATCTCAATTTAAAAAAATTTACCCATGTGACTGGTTTTGTGGTCCAGGGTTATATATATATATATATATATATATATATATATATATATATATATATATATATATATATATATATATATATATATATATATATATATACTCGCACACTAGGGCTGTCAATTTAACGCGTACATTTATTTAATAAGTAATGGGAAAAACCGGCCCCTTCCCCAGACCGTAGTTCATCTTACTTTTCATAAAGTTGATTGGTGACGAACATTTTTCACTGCGTATTGTGCTTAAACGGTCAAATACATAATAATGACAAAATGCCAGTCTTGTCTTCATGTAAACGCAGCCAGTTATGTTATAAGTAAACGTAAACAGTTGAGAAAGAAAACTCATGTGTAATGGATTCGTGCGTCAGGTCTTAAAGTGACAGCAGCCTAAAATACCTGTTGTCAAATTATGGGATAATATTAAAAATATCTATATAGCAGTTTTTCGCCATTGTATCGATGTCAAAATTGAGGCCAGTGAAAATGCTGAGTGGCTAGAAGCTTTGGAAAACCTCTAGCCACAGTGGCTGGTGAGCAAAAAAGTTGTCAAGCCCTGTATACATGTATATAAGCACACTGCTAGAAGCACACTCCTAGTGTGTGTATCCAGCACGCTTCTAGAAGTCTCTTGATAGATGCTCGTGGTAATAGAGATGTGCTGTGCTCTCTGCAGGGAGCATCATCATGTACGGGGCTCTGCTGCTGTTCGAGTCCGAGTTTGTGCACATCGTGGCGATCTCGTTCACGTCTCTGATCCTGACGGAGCTGCTGATGGTGGCGCTGACGGTGCAGACCTGGCACTGGCTGATGATCGTAGCCGAACTCCTCAGTCTGGCCTGCTACATCGCATCCCTGGTCTTCTTGCACGAGTTTATCGGTGGGTATGCTTTCATAAACACATGGGTCCTAAAAAAAAGATTTTTATTTATTTTGGGGCGAGAGCGTGTCTGCTAACAGCGGGAAGTTTGACGAGAGCGACGAAAGGCTGTAAGAAAAGCGTGTGCGTAAAGCCCTTATATGGAGATGGTTTTGGGCCTGTTTTATGCAAATGAATTACCTTGTTTTTTGAGATTTTGGCCTATTTGTCTACTCTTTTCATAACGTGTTTTATGAGTAGTGGAAAGAAACATTCAAAATACCCTTTTAAATGTTTATTTTATTACACTTTATCTATTTGCACCTGTAGATTTGAATAACAATACATACCTTTAAAGGGCATTTTCTCAAAATAAGTCAGAAATCTCCACTTCACTTTTTTTTACAGATACCCAGAGGGCAAAGGGGGTTTAGCAGACATGGGCTGCTGTAAAAGGTTGTCATATAAAAATGAAATCTATGATGTCTGAGGATCACAACCTGGGTGGCCAACCCAGTCAACAAGCTGCTGGAAACTTGTAATTAGGGTCAAAACAATGTTACCTCAAATTCGGCTTTAACTCCCAGAATCACCCAAACATGCTAAAACAGTTTAATTATATTCATGAATCGTGAGCCATATCTCCCTGATACTTTATGCTAGAAACAAACTGAGCACACCTTTAGAAAGAGTGGAAGATAAGCTTTTATCTGATGCCTTGATTGTACATGTAATTAGAATGTAAGAGTTAACAATGCCTCTTAATTCATAGGTAGGCAAAAAAAAAAAAAAAAAATATTGAACATTCCATTTGTAATCGGTAGCATTCTTTTCCCTTTGTTGTTGTTACAATAAACAAATTACCATGTAAAGTTAACTTTTACTGGATGAAATCATATTTTGATTTTTTTTTACTAACCAGACAGTCCTCATGGCCCATAACACATTTAGGGGGAATTCAATTTCAAGCCTATAATAGCCTGTCAATTCAAACAAGATCCAAGAAAGAAGTTTACCATTAACTGGTGTTAATTTTATACTGCTCTGTTTCTGTATGTACAGTATATCGTTTGCATATTTATGCAATATCAATTATTTGTATTGCAATGTCTATTTCTAATATTCTTTCACAAGTGGGATAGCTTTATTTATTCTATTAAAATAAAAAAAGGGATTTGAGGATTTTGGGTTAGGCTGGTTAGTGTTCAATCCTGGTGTTTGGAGTGTGAGACAAAGGTACTGACAACTAAATGCTGAAAGACTAAAACACACAGGAGTCATGTGTGGAGTAGGTTTAAAAGTATTTACTGATTAAAACTGTTACATTAAGTAGCAATTTGTACCAAAAAACAAAACAAAAAAACGAAACAGACAAACAGATTACAATTCAGGGTGATAACTAATTTCTGTAATAATGTTTATACAATTTGTTTAGCTGTTTCGGAATCACCGCTGCTGTCGCTGCTCTCTAGTGTTTCAGCATGCTGTGTCCTGCTACATTTGGTTGCCAACCCCTAGCAACGGCATCCTATGTAGCATGGAGCAGTTCTTCTGACAACCTTTAACCAGAGATGGGCACAAATACATCAAAAAGTATTTAATGAAAATACAAGTAATTTGTAATTTGAAAATACAAAAATATATTTTTTACAGTCTTCTGTAGTGTAAGTGTGGCGTTAGGTACATGTAAGAGTCTAGAATATTGCAATATTATTGTTTAGTGCAGAAGATGCGCTTTTAACGTACATGTTGCCACATACTGTCATAATAAAATATAATTACGCATATAACACTATATTTGTATTATTTACACAAAAACTAGTTAACGCTGCTGTGAGGGTGTTTCTAATAGCGCGGCTGTGACAAAGTTGACAACTTTCTTTCTTCCGACTGCCATTATCTATTTTTTTACTCTTTTTGAAAGTTGTGAAAACACTGTTGTGGCCTTTTTCTTTTGCTATTTGAGCAAATTGGAACACAAAAATATATATTTAATGTAGTCTTTCATTCACTGCTATAGAAGTTAACCCAACTATGATGCCTTACACTTCTGAGAAACCCAGAAATGTGAACAGGGTCAATAGGATGTGTCACATCACGTGATTTACTTGCCAAAAACTGTGATAGGCAATTTGGTAGTCCTATTTGTATTTTATGTCTATGGTCCTAGGGATAGTTCACCCAAAAAGGAAAATTAGCCCATGATTTACTCACCCTGACGTCATCCTAGGTGTATATTACTTTCTTCTTTCACAAGAATACAATCAGAGTTATATTAAAAAGTGTCGTGGCTCTTCCAAGCTTTATAATGACAGTCAATGGGTATATTTTTCATCAAAGTGCATCTATCCATCATAAAAGCATATCTATCCATCATAAAAGTGCATCTATCCATCATAAAAGTGCATCTATCCATCATAAAAGTGCACGTGTCAATCATAAAAGTGCATCTATCCATCATAAAAGTGCATCTATCCATCATAAAAGTACATCTATCCATCATAAAAGTACATCTATCCATCATAAAAGTGCATCTATCCATCATAAAAGTGCATCTGTCCATCATAAAAGTCCGTCTATCCATCATAAAAGTGCATCTATCCATCATAAAAGTGCATCTATCCATCATAAAAGTGCATCTGTCCATCATAAAAGTGCATCTGTCCATCATAAAAGCATATCTATCCATCATAAAAGTACATCTATCCATCATAAAAGTACATCTATCCATCATAAAAGTGCATCTATCCATCATAAAAGTGCATGTGTCAATCAGAAAAGTGCGTCTATCCATCATAAAAGTGCATCTATCCATCATAAAAGTGCCTCTGTCCATCATAAAAGTGCATCTATCCATCATAAAAGTGCATCTATCCATCATAAAAGTACATCTATCCATCATAAAAGTGCATCTGTCCATCATAAAAGTGCATCTATCCATCATAAAAGTGCATCTATCCATCATAAATGTGCATGTGTCAATCATAAAAGTGCATCTATCCATCATAAAAGTGCATCTGTCCATCATAAAGGTGCATCTATCCATCATAAAAGTACATCTATCCATCATAAAAGTGCATGTGTCAATCATAAAAGTGCGTCTATCCATCATAAAAGTGCATCTATCCATCATAAAAGTACATCTATCCATCATAAAAGTGCATCTATCCATCATAAAAGTGCATGTGTCAATCATAAAAGTGCATCTATCCATCATAAAAGTGCATGTGTCAATCATAAAAGTGCGTCTATCCATCATAAAAGTACATCTATCCATCATAAAAGTGCATCTATCCATCATAAAAGTGCATCTATCCATCATAAAAGTGCATGTGTCAATCATAAAAGTGCGTCTATCCATCATAAAAGTGCATCTATCCATGCATAAAAGTACATCTATGATGGATAGACACACTTTTATGATAGATAGATGCACTTTTATGATGGACACATGCACTTTTATGATGGATAGATATGCTTTTATGATGGACAGATGCACTTTTATGATGGATAGATGCACTTTTATGATGGATAGATGCACTTTTATGATGGATAGACGCACTTTTATGATGGACAGATGCACTTTTATGATTGACACGTGCACTTTTATGATGGATAGATGCGCTTTTATGATGGATAGATGCACTTTTATGATGGATAGATGCACTTTTATGATGGGTAGACGCACTTTTATGATTGACACATGCACTTTTATGATGGATAGATGCACTTTTATGATGGATAGATGCACTTTTGTGATGGATAGATGCACTTTTATGATGGATAGGTGCACTTTTATGATGGACAGATGCACTTTTATAATGGATAGACGCACTTTTATGATGGATAGATGCACTTTTATGATTGACACGTGCACTTTTATGATGGATAGATGCACATTTATGATGGATAGATGCACTTTTATGATGGATAGATGTACTTTTATGATGGATAGATATGCTTTTATGATGGATAGATGTACTTTTATGATGGATAGATATGCTTTTATGATGGACAGATGCACTTTTATGATGGACAGATGCACTTTTATGATGGATAGATGTACTTTTATGATGGATAGATGCACTTTTATGATGGACAGATGCAGTTTTATGATGGATAGATGTACTTTTATGATGGATAGATACGCTTTTATGATGGACAGATGCACTTTTATGATGGATAGATACGCTTTTATGATGGACAGATGCACTTTTATGATGGATAGATGCACTTTGATGAAAAATATACCCATTGACTGTCATTATAAAGCTTGGAAGAGCCACGACACACTCTGATTGTATTCTTGTGAAAGAAGAAAGTAATATACACCTAGGATGACGTCAGGGTGAGTAAATCATGGGCTAATTTTCCTTTTTGGGTGAACTATCCCTAGGACCATAGACATAAAATACAAATAGGACTACCAAATTGCCTATCACAGTTTTTGGCAAGTAAATCACGTGATGTGACACATCCTATTGACCCTGTTCACATTTCTGGGTTTCTCAGAAGTGTAAGGCATCATAGTTGGGTTAACTTCTATAGCAGTGAATGAAAGACTACATTAAATATATATTTTTGTGTTCCAATTTGCTCAAATAGCAAAAGAAAAAGGCCACAACAGTGTTTTCACAACTTTCAAAAAGAGTAAAAAAATAGATAATGGCAGTCGGAAGAAAGAAAGTTGTCAACTTTGTCACAGCCGCGCTATTAGAAACACCCTCACAGCAGCGTTAACTAGTTTTTGTGTAAATAATACAAATATAGTGTTATATGCGTAATTATATTTTATTATGACAGTATGTGGCAACATGTACGTTAAAAGCGCATCTTCTGCACTAAACAATAATATTGCAATATTCTAGACTCTTACATGTACCTAACGCCACACTTACACTACAGAAGACTGTAAAAAATATATTTTTGTATTTTCAAATTACAAATTACTTGTATTTTCATTAAATACTTTTTGATGTATTTGTGCCCATCTCTGGTTAAAGGTTGTCAGAAGAACTGCTCCATGCTACATAGGATGCCGTTGCTAGGGGTTGGCAACCAAATGTAGCAGGACACAGCATGCTGAAACACTAGAGAGCAGCGACAGCAGCGGTGATTCCGAAACAGCTAAACAAATTGTATAAACATTATTACAGAAATTAGTTATCACCCTGAATTGTAATCTGTTTATCTGTTTCGTTTTTTTTTTTTGTTTTTTTTTTGGTACAAATTGCTACTTAATGTAACAGTTTTAATCAGTAAATACTTTTAAACCTACTCCACACATGACTCCTGTGTGTTTTAGTCTTTCAGCATTTAGTTGTCAGTACCTTTGTCTCACACTCCAAACACCAGGATTGAACACTAACCAGCCTAACCCAAAATCCTCAAATCCCTTTTTTTATTTTAATAGAATAAATAAAGCTATCCCACTTGTGAAAGAATATTAGAAATAGACATTGCAATACAAATAATTGATATTGCATAAATATGCAAACGATATACTGTACATACAGAAACAGAGCAGTATAAAATTAACACCAGTTAATGGTAAACTTCTTTCTTGGATCTTGTTTGAATTGACAGGCTATTATAGGCTTGAAATTGAATTCCCTCTAAATGTGTTATGGGCCATGAGGACTGTCTGGTTAGTAAAAAAAAATCAAAATATGATTTCATCCAGTAAAAGTTAACTTTACATGGTAATTTGTTTATTGTAACAACAACAAAGGGAAAAGAATGCTACCGATTACAAATGGAATGTTCAATATTTTTTTTCTTTTTTTTTCGCCTACCTATGAATTAAGAGGCATTGTTAACTCTTACATTCTAATTACATGTACAATCAAGGCATCAGATAAAAGCTTATCTTCCACTCTTTCTAAAGGTGTGCTCAGTTTGTTTCTTGCATAAAGTATCAGGGAGATATGGCTCACGATTCATGAATATAATTAAACCGTTTTAGCATGTTTGGGTGATTCTGGGAGTTAAAGCCGAATTTGAGGTAACATTGTTTTGACCCTAATTACAAGTTTCCAGCAGCTTGTTGACCGGGTTGGCCACCCAGGTTGTGATCCTCAGACATCATAGATTTCATTTTTATATGACAACCTTTTACAGCAGCCCATGTCTGATTTCCTAAAAAACAGGTGTTTTGCCCCCTGGGTAAGAGGGGTTTGTTCATATATCATTTGCCTGATTATATACATTTTATTCCTTAAATTCCTAAAATACTTTTCTTTTTCTTCCTGGCTGTTCACAGCTTTTATGATTTATAGTGATAAAAAGAGCTGTCCAAAATCCCCTCTATAGCTCTATTGTAAGTGCAACGAATTTTTAACCTGTCTTCATTCAGTGTTTACCCAGTTCTGATCGGGAATGTATGCAAATTAGTGCATATTTCAGTAGATAATGCTTCATTTGCATGTTAAAACATAACATGCAGAAAACTTGTAGTACAAAAATGCTGTATTTTTAATGTAATCGATCAACTGGGGAAGTATGGCGATATCTATTGGTGATATTTTTTACTCTATTCACCTGGGCTTGTCTTGCCTTAATCACTTTTTGCATTTAACACACATTACTTAGCAAATAGTTTTGCGGTGTGATTTAATTGTTCTTGTCATTTTAGTGATATATGTTGCATCTATGCTTTCTGGTCAAGGTTTTGCTACTGCTTTATATCCTATTATCGTCATGAAATCCTGTTGTTATTGAGCGATCTTGACGTCAGAATTTCGGACATATCCAGGTAAAAAATGTGGCCACATTCCACAAAACCAATACTGTTTTCCCCAGAGAGAGTTAAATCTGATTGTATAAAATGTGGCAATCAGCATTCCAGGGCCGCTGTGGCCCGTTTCTCTCGTACGACACCGGGCAGCCCGAGAGCGGCCCACAGCGCTATACAGAGCTCACTGCGGAGGGAAATGCCACAAGTCTGCTCTCATTTCCTGATGCTACCCCGGCCAAGGTCTTTGTGTTGATCAGAGTGCTTCTCAATTTGAAGAGTTCTACACTTTCTTACAAAGAAAAGCAATTGAGGATTAACATATTTATGTTATTTTAAATGCACACGTGCCAGTAGCTCAGCTGTTTTCCCAATACCTATTGCTCGCACTTGTGCACATGTAACCTACGTATGTCAGGGTGACGTTTTGATGAATATGTAAATATGTGCTGTGCGTTTTTCCTCTCAATAACAAAAGAATCACACAACAAAGATGACAGCGGTTAGAAAACAGCAGTTAACAAAGCATCTGGTCATAGCGATGTGGATATGTTTGCACCAGCACTGCAATTCACCAGCATTACTTGTCAATAAATTATATAATTAAAATTACACTAGTATGATAGTTTGGTTATTAAAGGGTGGGTGAAACACTCATTTTCAGTCAATCTCATGTTAATCTTGAGTACCTATAGAGTAGTACTGCATCCTTCATATCTCCAAAAAGTCTTTAGTTTTATTATATTTCTAAAAGAAAGATAGGCAGTTCCGAGTCTTTCCGGAAAAAAACGAGCGGCTGGAGGCATGCCGTGTGGGCTGTGCTTACGCGCTGATAGCTAACAACACACAGACATTTGAAGCAGACTAATAGTTTTACTCACGGTTCCAACGCACGACCGTGAACCTTTATCATTGGGACTGCATCCTTAAGTATTAGACGATCTGCAAATCCGTCGATCTGGGCTTTGTTTATAAAACAATCATCGTCGAAATGCAGGGAACAAACAGTTCCACAATCTGGAAAAACAAACTCCATCCACTGGTCCCTTAACGCCGGGTTCTTTGGGAATCTGTGCAGGGATGTCTTGCCCTGGCAACTAAAAACCCACTTCTTTGGTGACACTGACTTCCCTAAAGCCGAGCACAGCGCTGTGATGATGGGCGAACTGCTTTCCGCTCTCTTGCTCTGGTCTACGGTTGCGCGCGCGCCCGCGTTCTTCCGATAGAAGTGCCCTTAGGACCCATATAAGGAAATTCCGCCCTATCTGACGTCACACATACCCATACTCGAAAAAAACTTTCCGACACTTGTGACAAACCGAAAGGAGCATTTTTTGCACAGAAATACTCCTTTAAACGTACAATTTAATTTTTGAAACTTTGTCCATGTTTAGCATGGGAATCCAACTCTTTAACAGTGTAAAAAACTCAGTATGCATGAAACAGCATTTCACCCACCCTTTAAGTATATTTGAGACTATAGACTATGTAGACCTGACTATGGTTTGAATGAATCCTTTTTTGCAAGACACATTGACATTAAAGTGTAGAATACCTTCTTTGGCATTATCCTGAACATTGTATAAGCTTTCATTTCATTTGTCATTGAACGAAAGAGACATGACCGTCACATCCTTTGGATTTTCTAACCAGAAACGTCCCGAGTCCTTCACATGAAAATCAGTCTACAGTCTTTCATAGACAAGCTAGGAAGTTGAGGAAAGCTCTCGTTTTTTAACTTGCATTACAAGCTGTTCATATATTGGCAAAAAAATGTTTATAGATTAATACATGTAATTTCGTACATGTAGCCCCTTTATATGAACAGGTAAATAAAACTATTCACATGAGACCCTGCGTTGACATCCTTGTGGCTTAGTTTTTATAATGATATACACCAATTTTTTATTTAAATTGCTTAACATTTTTCTAGTTTAATGGTATTTAGTGTAAAGTTATCTGCTCAGTTGTTTTAGGCAATAATAATTTTTTTTGTTATGCTAAATAAAAACTATTTAGTACCAGAAGTTTATTTTTGTGACAGCACTTTTTATAAAATAATATTTAAAAAAACATGAAAATTTGTAAAAAATGTTTTTTATTTAATAACATTTTTAAAAAACATTCATAACAAAAAAAAAGTCCCAAAAATAAACAGATTAGTCAAAAAGTTAGCTACTTTTATCAAAAATATCTTCGATCCTGTTGGTAATGCATCCAAGACCTTCAACATAACCATTTTCCTTTTGCCCACCAACGTCACGTTGAGAATTCGTTATTGGATCTCGATGCGACTCCTGGCAGAGAAGATGATGGATCCATGATGGCGGAGATGACTTGTGACCATCTCGGGGCTCACGTTCACAGCGCACGAACAAGTGTCTTTTCAGTTGTGTTGATGAGGCATTCGGACACCGCAGCGCTCCGAGTGCAGTCCAACTCCGGCGGTGTGTGGCACCCCACCACATTAAACAAAGACTGGTCACCCCGACTGCCTCGCAGTGTGACGCTAGTTTCCAGCAATCGCACAAAACATTTTGGCCAACTTACATTTCAGTCTCTCCTTCTACTGACCTGACTGTGGTCTGAGAGTATTTCACAAGCTCCGTTTTGATGTCTTTCCCTACAGTTCTGGGAATAAAGGTTTAAAAAAAGAGCCAAAGGATTATTCAGCAGGATTGTACGTTTTATGTACAAGAATAGAACAAAACCGTTGATGGGAAAGACTTTTACGTGAGCGTGTGACAGACGAGACTTTTGGATCTTGAGGGGATTGACAGTGTTATGTACATTTCAAATGTATGTTTTATGTAATATTTAGTCTGCTTACAACCATCTGATACAGATTGAAATGGCATCCATTGGCAAAATTTGTTAGATACAATCTGATTGGTTGGTCACAATGAAACTTCTGAGGTTTTATATGTTGTTAAGGGTTAGTTTAATAAAAAGCTCTGCAGTGAGTGTTTCTGAGAACGCACCAAAATTTTATCCCTTAAAACTCATCTTTGGGAATCAAAATGACAACTTTAAAAGGTTTTTCCTGTGAAAATAATTTCTTCATGCCTTAAAATAGCTTGAATGTAACACCCTTGCTTCATTTAGTATATGCAGAACCATGAATATGCAAATGAGCCCCGCCTCCACTCACTCACTCACTTCAGCTCAGAATACCTGATCCACTCGCTCGACTGTAGTAAACGCTACACAATGGCAAGTGGGAAGTTTAAGTGGAAGTTTAGTTCAGCCATATTCAGTGGCTCTTCTAAAAATCAGCATCTTTAGAAACGCTTTGAACATCATAGAAAGTCACTGTGGAAAAGCTCTGCCCGTCATGTTTGAGGCGGCAAGAAACAGGCGGTGAAACATAGCAAAGGCCGCTACTGCTCTTGAGTATCTTTTAAAGTCCCCCTGTGGTGAAAATCAAGCTTTTAATGTTGTTTATATGTCTATGTGGTGTTTTTTAATATGCTTTAAGACAAACCATGTGTAAATTCATAAGTCGACAGCATTGCTGAGTATTTTCTCCTTAAAACTGCAGTGAACCAAAGACAGTCTCAAAAACGCGGTTTGAAATCGCTGGTGTTTCTGACATCACAAACTACCTTGTAACCAATCAGGTCAACGTGTGATCATCAACCAGTGGATCTCTGAGCTGGTGTGAGTGAGTGGAGGCGGGGCTCATTTACATATTCATAGAATCCCGTATACTAAATGAGGCAAGGGTGTCGAGTCACATTCAAGCTATTATAAGGCGTGAAGAATTTTATTTTTTCAAGAAAAAAACATTTAAATATATAATTTTGGTGATCGAAGGTGAGTTTTAAGGGATAAAATGATTGATTACAGGGGCACTTGTTTTGATGCCACTACCCTGGCAAACTTTTCTAGATTCTTTCAAATCTTTTAAACATGACTTTGTTTCCTGTTAGATGAATCAAAACATTCTCACTAACTCCTGGAAATTGCATAAAGTCAGCCAATCAGATTAGACCTTGCCAGATAAAGAAACTCTTTGCCACTTTTGTGCAGTATGACTCAGAGTCTATGGATGTGGCGTCTGAGACTGAGTCCAGCATGAGCAGATGTTTGACAGTATCCAAATGAAGATGGGCACTGACAGTATTTTTATTTGTGTCTCTCACAGATGTGTATTTCATCGCCACCCTGTCTTTTGTGTGGAAGGTGACCGCCATCACTTTGGTCAGCTGCCTGCCGCTCTACATCCTCAAATACCTGCGACGACGCTTCTCGCCTCCGAGTTACTCCAAACTGACCTCTTGAACCCTTTACTGCCTCAGTCCGGCTTGCTCTCTAACCACTAACTCGGCTCAAACAAACCTAAAACTGCTGGAACATCAGGTTTGATTCACTCCTTCATTCACCCTGATACTAAAATCACAAGTCTGATTTTTCTATATTTTTGGTCAATGAGCCAGTTAAGTAGTTTAGCAGTCGGGTTAGTCCTGAGCAGTTGCTCATACCGACAAGAATGGACACTTGTTTGACGCAGTCCAGACGCCATTCGCTCTGAATCATGTAATTTCTCTACTGTTTAAGTTGCAGTGAATCACTCTCCCTGAGGAAGACTAAACACACTGGTTAGCTTTGGGATTCATCCATGAGAGAGACAACAGGGAAGTTTTTCCCTGAGATTTAATAATCTATTGCTATTATGCAGTCTCGATTGCATTTGTATTCTCATGTGAAAAGGAATAATTTGCACAAAGAGGAAAAGGGAAATCGGAGTTGACTTGTTTTAGGGTGTTTTTGGTACCTTTTTTTATTTATTTTCCAAAACTACTGAATTTATGTGACTTGAAAGGATGTGATGAGATTAAAAACAGAAAGTATCTGTTGTACCCCCCCCCTCCCCCCCAAAAAAAGAAAGAAAACAAAAACAAATTTTCTTTTTTTTTGTCAATTTGTAACACTTTACAATAAGGTTCCATTAGTAAAATTTAATGCATTAATATCTTTGTTTGTTAACATTTGTTGATCAAAATACAACTGTTCATGTTAGCTCAGGTCCATAAAATAATATTAACAGATACATCTTTTTATTTTAAATAAAATAAATTCTAACTTATCAAAATTCTCAAAATTGTAAGATATAAATTTGTTGTACTTTTTTTGTATTTTTTTTTTTTTGCAATTGCGACACTCAAAATTGTGAGATAAATTGCTATTGAGAGTTTTTCTCGTTTCCACCAGAAAAAAAAGGTAATTCCGAGTTTATCTTTTTAAAAAAAGTCTAAATTGCAAGATATAAAGTCGCAACTTTGAGAAATTAAGAAATTAAATTGCTAGATATATATTTCGCAATTGCGAGATTTTTTATTTTTTTTAATTTGATCCATATTTTCAAAATTGTGAAATCAATTGTGAGTATTAAAGTCTTTTTATCTCATAATTTGGACTTTATAACTTCCAATTGCAAGTTCATATCTCACAATTCTGAGAAAAAAATTCAGAATTGTGAGATACATTTGCAATCCTGTTTTTTTTTTGTGTGTGTTTTTGCAATTGCGACTCTCAAAACAGATAAATTGCAATTGCCAGTTAAGTGTACAATTTACAGATAAATTGTAATTGCAATTGTCTTTTTATCTCCCAATTCGGACTTTATAACTTGCAATTGTGAATTTATATCTCACAATTATATCTCAGATATAGTCGCAATTCTGCAAAAAAAAAAAGGTCTGAATTGCGAGATATAAAGTCGCCATTCTTCTGACTTTATTACTTTATTAAATTGCGAGATATAAACTTGCAATACTTTTCTTTTTTTTTACTTTTCAATACTTTCTCAAAACATTTTATCTCACAATTCAGAATATTATCTCACAATTGCGAGTTTATATCTCAGTTCTGAGAAAAAGAATTGAGGGGTATAAACTCGCAATTGCAATGTGTAAGATTGAAACTTAACTCTCAAACTTAACTGATGTTAACAAATGGAGCCTTATTGTGAAGCGCTACCATATACAGTAGATGTGTGATTGTTGGAAAGGATGTTCAGATCAGATCATTCTTGTGCTAGTTTGAGTGCTTTTTTTAATGGACACTGAATTTATTAACTAGGTTAACTGGAAATGGAAATGTTTTATTAGCATACTAACCAAACACTGCTAGTCACTGCAGGGTTGATACAGTGCCATAAAAAGCAATGCTATTTTAGCATCCTCCTGTCCACAGCAGTGTTTGTCCACTCTTGTGGTGACCCTCTGACGCTAGACACGCTCACTTTGTACCCCAACCTCCCCCGACTGACCATTATGACCCGGAGAGTCTTTTTAAGACTATTCTCAATCACTGGTTTACAGAGCCAAATCCCATGATGCATCAGTCAGCACTAAACGCTGTAATCTTCTCCTCGAGGTGTCCTTAAACCCAATGTTTGTCTGTGTTAATGATCCCGAATGCGATGTGCACTTAGCATTGATCACTATGTTGGTGTCTGTGTTTTTGTGCCATATCATCTTTCACCTTCAGACACTTTACTGTGTTAAACTGACAGACTCTCGTCATATTCGACGTCTCTTGCATGGATCAGAGTTTGTACAGATTGTGATGTGGACCTAGACTTAGACCGAATGCCATGATCTTCTCCTGACTACTTTTTGTGCTGACTGGTTTTTATGTTTATATGAAAATAGTTTTTTTTGTTTGGTAATGTAATCTGCTGAATTGTAAATAACAAAAAAATGGCTTTTATTTATTATAATTTTTTTCTTATTTGTGTTGGAATTTGCACTCTAATACTTGCAGAACAAAAAAGGGACAAGTGTGTCTCAGGATAAGAGGTGTTGAAAATAAAACAGATCTTTTCTTAACTAATTCTTTGCTTGTTTCTTAATACAGTATAATTTCTACATATATTTCATGTAATATCATATCTACAATAATGCTTATATATATTCTTTTTATATATATATATACACTACCATTCAAAAGTTTGGGGTTGGTAATAGCTTATGTTTTTGAAAGAAGTCTCTTCTGTTCACCAAGCCTGCATGTATTTGATCAAATCAGTAATATTGTGAAATATTATTACAATTTAAAATAACTGTTTTCTATTTTAATATACTTTAAAAAAAAAAAATTCCTGTGATCAAAGCTGGATTTTCAGCATCATTGCTGTCACATGATCCTTCAGAAATCATTGCTGCTCAAGAAACATTTCTCATTATTATCAATGTTGAACAGTTGTGCTGATTAATATTTATGTGGAAAATTATGAGTTCAAAAGAACAGCATTTATTTGAAATAGAATTATTTGTAACATTATAAATTTCTTTTCTTTTGATCAATTTATTGCATCCTTGCTTAATTGTATTCATTTCTCACTGACCCCAGTGTTTGAACGGTAGTGTTCATTTTCATTATTTTATGGATATCTGGATTGGAATGCTAGCTTTCTGCATTTTGCACACTCTTTTTAATAAAAGTATATGAAACAGAACTACATTATATAACACTTAATGCTTCAAACTTTATTTATACACAATATAATTGTACATATGTACTGAAATAGTAAGAGCAGTATGCCTTTCTGAACACATTGTGTGTTATAAAAATGTCATGTTTCACCAGAAGGGGGAGTCTCAAAAGTGAATGCAGACTGCATTAACAGCATGCAGGCCTGATAGTGAGGCTTCAAAACATAAGTTCATAATAACATTAATAAATCAAACAGATACTGACAATAATAATGCTACAGATTTTTACAAAGTTGAAACTTTCTGAAACTTCTGGCTTTTCGTGTGCCTCCTTGATTCTGCATCATAACGTGTTGCTGATGAAATGAGCCCTTTGGGTAAAGCCCATGTAAAGCGTATCATTACTCCTCTCTCATGTGGTGCGTACTGCGGTGTGCCAGACGCTGCCGTGCACGTGATGTCGAGCTTTATTATTAGACAGCACGCAGCAGTGATCGTCGCCTGTGTGTCCATGCCACATCGGTCCCAGAGGAAGAGCCGCCGTGAGACCGAGGGAGAAGACGAGCATGCAAGCGAGGACACAGATAATGGGACCATATGTGTGAGAGTGAGATTATGATGGAGGGATTTGTTCCTGTTGCATCTGCAGCCAATGAGCTTTCTGCTCAACATTTAAACAGTTGATCAGTGTTTGTTTTCTAAAGTTCCTCTGAAACCCTCCACCTTCCCCAGCTCCACCTGTGTTTAATGTACATAAGCACACAGATTCACTAGTCAACTTTTGAAGTGGATCAAAACCTTTCATCAAAGTTATACATGAATTTTGAACAATACCTGTTCTTGTCTTGGACAACTGTGATGAACTTTTTTTTTTTTTTTTTTATCCACTTCAAATATTGATTTGTGAGAGTGTGTGTGTGTGTGTGTGTGTGTGTGTGTGCACGCATATATATATATATACACATATATACATACACACACACGCATGCATAATGTTGTGCTGATGAAACACCCCGGGATACACACAGATCCTGACTTGCCCTGTTATATTCCGTTGTGTACCACAACAGAAGATTTGGACGATGATAAATCACATAAAGAGGAGTGTGTTTAGGCGGCTCTCTCACCCCAGCAGAGCTATTTATACACACACAACAGCCTGGAATGTTTGATTTGCTTTTAAAAGCTTCACCTCTGCTGACAGAGATTTTCTTAAGAGTTTTCAGTAGTGCTTGTGATCATAACCACACCTCGAGGTACAATAATAATAAACAGACTCATTGTGCTGAATACACTTATATATACTTAACTTTTATGTTAGATGCGATTAAGCACAATTAACACACAGTATATATATATATTCATACATGCATACATACAGTATATAAAATATATAGGCCTATATATATATATATACTGTATTATTTAAAAATACATTTTCTTTTGAGCTTTCTATAAATAAATTAAGTTTATTGAGCATCAAATCATCATATTAGAATGATTTCTGAAGGATCATGTGACACTGAAGACTGGAGTAATGATGCTGAAAATTCAGCTTTGATCACAGGAATAAATTACATTTTAAATGATAAACATGTTTAATTATATAAATTATTATTATTATAAAACTGCTTTCTTGGTATTTATGTTGTAAGGCATTAAAATGTTTGATTGTGTCGTTTAGCCTCTGTCAGTGTTGGAGTGGTCATCAGTCATGTTTGACAGATATCAGAAACTCAGCACAGTTACCAGGGAGACAAATCCCAAACCTGAAAGCTGAATTGTTGTCCATTAATCCGGAATGGGAAATGGAGACCGATTTAAGTTTCGCTGCTCCAACTGGAAACTTCAGGAATTCTATTCAGATTCCATTTGTGTGAGTGGATGATTCTCCGTGTAGTGTGTGTGTGAAATGTTGCTAAGTGCCACGTGGAATAAAAAAAAAACTGCTTTCCAAGTAAACTACGGATCATCAGGTTATCCATATTTACCTTTACATAACACACATAAATCATCCTAGTAATGCATTCACCAGGAGAGATTTTTACTGAGTCAGCATGAAATGGCCTCTATAATAAATGGTCAGCTGAATACAAACATACTTCTTTATAGAGATATGGCAGAATAGTAGAGGCAAAATGGCAAGTTTTGGAACTGATCAAGCACATGGCCTGAAGATTTCCCCAAAAAATGCCGAGTTAAGTTATATAATGTGCCGTTTCCAAATGACATCTGATTGCTTAAATAGAAACGTTGCAATTGGAAAAGTACAAAGTTTGTGCTGCTGTAACGCAGACATGACGGTGATGGGAACCTGGAAAATGTGTGTCGTCTTAGCAAAAGATGGAACTGCAAATCCCGTCGTCTGGAAAGATGCGTTGCTCCGTATTAATTTACTCATTCACGATTTGTGTTGCATAAGAGTGCTGTCACAGTGAAGGAATGTACATCTGCTCTCTCAGGTTAAACGTGCACTCGTTTTAAACCACGCGAATCTTCCTCTTCAGTGTAAAGCATGTTTCCTATGTGCATCACGTCACCGGTGAACCTTTAGGCGATTTTCCATATGGATTATGCCCGATCTATATAGATGCACAGAAATGATCTAATTCAACCAAGAAGTGATGTACAGTGAATTGAAAATGAAGTCCTGTGTCCAGACGTTTTCCAGAGGTTGTGTAGGATCCAGTCAGTGAGAGCAGCACTTCATTCATTCCAATGTTTAAACAAGTCAGTGTATCATATCGCAGAATTTTCCGGGATAAACTTTACAACAGAGTTTAGCCAAACAGGCCCGCTTCACGGTCGCACTCGTCAGCCCCGTGCAGTTTATTTTGGCATCCTTCGCCATCCCAGAATGCAGCAGCTTTTTCATCTGGGCACTGGGAGAAGCTGTTAATGTGTTACATTCGATTCTCTTGAAACTTTTACTGCTTAGGTTTACCTTATCGCACTTATTCGATGGAACCTGGTGCTTTTCAGCATGTGGAGTTTGATTAAGCCATAATCAGACGTGATTTAATACGTTAAAAGGGAGTTGCTGGTTTCTAAACACACACTGATATGGTTGAGGGAAGTCAAACTCGCGTTATCTGATAATGTCCACTTTTAAAGTCTGATTAGGTGTATATTAATTCCCCTTATGATAAATAAACCTTATTTTATGGCCTTTTTTGCATTTAAATATGAACAACATTAGCTTTTCAGAAACGTTTTCACTGCTGTCCAAGTTAAGCATGTCAAATAAACTTTGAAACTTTTGGATGAATTTCAAGACTAGCCCAATATTTGGTATTAGAAGGGGGAAAAAAATCATAAATAAACCATGCCACATTTTCCATGGAAGATTTTATGGGTGTATAAACTGTCTAATTTCAACCATAACTTTAATCCTGGTTGTTACTGTATATTATGTCGTTTTAGTGGATATAAATTAGTGGATATAAATAATTTATATAATGTTTTTTATTTTATTTTTTAAATAAACACACACACACACATAGCCTATATATATATATATATATATATATATATATATATATATAAATAATCATTTTAAGGGATTCAAATTATTATTCTTTTTTTTTACATATTTTAAAATTAATATTCAATAATAATAATGACTAAAAATAATTTCATGAATAAACTAAGGTAAAAAGAATTTTATATATAATGTAAAAAAGGTCCTTGGTTTATTCATTATACGTAAATTATTTTAAAATATTAATATTAATATTTCTATTTTAGCAAAAAAAAAAAAAAATATATATATATATATATATATATATATATATATATATATATATATATATATATATATATATATATATATATATATATATATATATTTTAAATGATATTTTTCGGTTCCATTTATAGTCCCAAAGGTCATTTGAGTGAATTGTAATTCATTTTAAACATTGTTATAACTTCTACCAAAGCTCTTTTGATGTCTCACTAGTGAGCTTGTACTATCTTTCTTTGAAGTAAATTCCTTCTGATATTCGCTAATGCAATGCCATTCAAACACTGTCAGGTTGTCTTTATACTTCTTGGCCATTTACGCTAAGGTCCCAGTAAGACTCTGCATGTGAAGCTGAAGGTTGCTGAGATTTAATGAGCCTTGTCCCTTCAAAACCCCGCTGTGTACCTCGTCTCTTTCATGCATACGCTTAAACATTGCTCCTGTTTTCATTTTTCTCCCCCTCCTCTTCCCCTCAACGCTAATTTTTTCAAGCCCACAATGAAGTTCTTGTGCGCCACTGTCTGAGAGAAGCCGCAGAAATGCCTTGGCGCAGAGGCTGGAGACGTCATGGATTCCTGAGTGCGCTCTGCAGGAAAGCCCTGAGTCTCTGAGATGGAGCCGCTCCAGGTTTCCATGGCAGAGCGCACAAACAAGAGGAAACACTGAGGGAATCCCGTTATTTTACAGCATTGGCCCATTATAAACACCCAGAGCCGGGGAAGGAAGCTGCTCTTGAAGCTCAAGTCAATCCTCAGAGCAGGCGAAGGAGTTTATACCACACAGAGCTCTGCCGCTACTGCACAACACCCTTTCACACTCACAACGGAGGATCTGCTTTTTTTTTTAACTTTCATCCAGACTTTTTTCTGCTATGAACTTTAAGGAAAGGCTATTTTTTGACTGTTAAATTTTTTTAAGTATATTTTCCAAATGTTTAGAGAGTCTTGGAGACCGATGCACTACCACAGCATGAGGTCGATGGATCAAGGTATGGATGGCGCGTGCTGAAGTGTTGTGAATTACTGGTAATCAATAATTTGATTTTTAACGTTTTCTTATGCTAAAACTGTTGATGTTTTTAACACAATGTAAATTAAAATGAACTCATTTGTAATGTAAAGAATAAAGACAGATGTTCAGTGTAGTAATTGCGTCATGAGGGAACTCTCAATGACATCAGAATTTAACTATTTATTCTGCTCTTGTAAGATCCATTTGGGAATGAATGAAATTTGAATGCTTTTATGTTAGATTTATTATGCAAACTGTAGTATTTTCATGCATTCAACATATTATTTAGTGTTAGTAGTTTAGATTAAGTTGCTTCAATTTCTCAGACACATTTTTATCTGTGCATGAGTATAAAGT
Source organism: Scardinius erythrophthalmus (assembly GCF_964197995.2). NCBI lineage: Eukaryota > Metazoa > Chordata > Actinopteri > Cypriniformes > Leuciscidae > Scardinius > Scardinius erythrophthalmus. Next base: position 34,135,856 of record NC_138235.1, read on the forward strand.
GAGTTTCTTCAAAGAGAGGAGATGCAGTAGCTGAGGTGTTTAAACAGAATGCCTGAAATGTCATTGTCTGTGATGCACAAAACATGAAATGTCAGTCTGATTTCTTAAAGGAGATAAAGACTCACCGTGAGTATTGAATATCATTAGTTACATAAAATTCAGGCTGCTTGGCTATTCGTAGATCATGCTGCAATGGAAAGTTCAGGTAATGTTTAATAACCCTAGAAACTGCCACTATGTAAATAATCACATTCTGTCATTTCGGTCTGTAAGAGTGTGGGTTTGTCTGGAATAACTGGGTCTTAGATTGCGGGTCCTTTTCCAAAATAAAATAATCCACGGGTCAGAATAGGATCGAGGCGTCTGATATGGGCAGAAAGTGGGTAGAAATAATAAGTGTTCATGTAAAATAGACCAAGTTTTGTCAGTGACCACAAGATACAATTCCAAAATAAAGTTTAGACAGACAGACAGACAGACAGACAGACATATAGATAGATAGATAGATAGATAGATAGATAGATAGACAGACAGACAGACAGACAGACAGACAGACAGACAGACAGACAGACAGACAGACAGATAGATAGATAGATAGATAGACAGACAGACAGACAGACAGACAGACAGACAGACATATAGATAGATAGATAGATAGACAGACAGACAGACAGACAGACAGACAGACAGACAGACAGACAGATAGATAGACAGACAGACAGATAGATAGATAGACAGACAGACAGATAGATAGATAGACAGACAGACAGATAGATAGATAGATGCAAACAGACAGACAGACAGACAGACAGATAGATAGACAGATAGATAGATGCAAACAGACAGACAGACAGATAGATAGATAGACAGACAGACAGACAGACAGACAGACAGACAGATAGATAGATGCAAACAGACAGACAGACAGACAGATAGATAGATGCAAACAGACAGACAGACAGACAGACAGACAGATAGATAGATGTAAACAGACAGACAGACAGACAGACAGACAGACAGACAGACAGATAGATAGATGCAAACAGACAGACAGACAGACAGACAGACAGACAGATGCAAACAGACAGACAGACAGACAGCCAGCCAGACAGACAGACAGACAGACAGACAGACAGACAGACAGACAGATAGATAGATAGATAGATAGATAGATAGATAGATAGATAGATAGATAGATAGATAGATAGATAGATAGATAGACAGACAGACAGACAGACAGACAGATAGTTAGCTAGATGACCACAAGTTACAATTCTAAAATAGGCCTCCAATTACAAACAGTTCTCTTGCTCATTGTGAGTTGATGAACACCCGGGGGCAGCAGTTATACGGGATGAAGCTGGGATTCAGTTCACACCCGCTCAGATGTTAAACTGTGACCAAGAGCGAGTTACTTTTGTCGCAGTTATTATAACTAGTGTCTGTCAACAGGAGGCGCGTGTCAACCACTTTATCACCTCATGATTGACAGAATATATTATGCTCCCTATACTACAACAAACACACAGACAAACCTTCTCAAACTGTCACTCTATCACACACGAGCGACGCGACGCACTCAACGCGTTCCGTTGCGTCCATTCGGAACGCGCGCTGTTCACTGGAAGCTGTTTCTGTCACCGGTCGAGTAAATGGGGGTGTGAGTGAAGTTTAGGCGGAAGTTGAACTTGCACTATTTCACGTCTGTCTGTCGTTCGTTCTCATTCATGCGTTTGGAAGCTCGAATCCCCGCGTGCAAAACAGCCGGCGTTCTCTCGACACGTTTCTGAAGTTGCTGTGGTGTAAATAAATCAGATTGAGACAGATGAGCTCTTTTTACGGCGATAAGGCTGCGATAGGGCTGGCTGAGGAGCTCAGTCAGGTGAACTGTCAGGATGAGCTGGAGTTTGACTATCTTTTTGAGTATGGAACCACCACGGGACTTCAAGGTTTGTTTCACTGAACTTCTGTGTAAAATATGTGCTGAAGAATAGAATGAGCAGCATAATGAGATCTGGCTGTTTAAACTATTGCAAAAGAAGACATAAGCATGAAATACTGTTTGTATGTATGTGTGAATTTGATTTAATAGCTTATAATACATACCTTAATAAAAGATACATGGGGACAGAAACGCTCCCCTGTGATGATTTGAAACTATTTTATATTTAGTAATATAAAAAAGATAGTAATATTACAATGTAATATTTTAATATTTTATTAGGCTAATTATTGTTAAATGTATAGATTTATATCTGAAATCAGTATTTTAATAACAAACAATCACTGTCCAAAATACTGCTGTCATTACCATTTCACCAGACATTTTAGACTGCAATTGCATTTCTCCAAAAACACTTCAAATTTGGTTATGATGGAAATGACAGGAGTGCTCATCTCGTCCAACAGAAGAACAGTTTGGAAATGTAATTCATTTCTTAGATTAACTATCAAAAGTAGCAGTAGGTGACAGTGTCATCAATTCCTTAATGTTAAAGTTAATTGACAGCTAGCTAACTTGGTGTGAAGTGTTGATGCATGTTGTGTGTGATGGTAATGACATTTGAAATTGAACTTGCTAACACAACATCACAAGTTAAACCAAAATAGGGCATGTGATAAATAACAGAATGCAAATTTTCTGTAGAATGACTGACTACATTTCTCAAAATGTGTACTATGCAATAAAGCACACAACTTAGAAAACTATATCTCACAATGTAATGCGAGGAAATGAACCAGAACAAGGTTGCTTATTGACTGGACTGCCAAAAGGGTAAAAATCAGGTTTGGAAGTAAAAATCCTATTAATTTTCTTCATAGGGGATTTGATTTTTAACAATAACGTATAACCCTTTAAAGATAGGCCTACTATGAGCTACAAAGTTCGTTAATCGATGGTATATGTTTCAGCCTGCATTATTTCAACTTAAAGTAGGCCTAATCATGTTTAACGGCTGAATTCTTGGTGAAAAACTACTTAACTACTTAAATTACAGAAATCAACATCTTTAAATCAATAGTTTCATATTGCTCTATTGTTTTTAATTTGATTGTCATTCTCAGTGCTTCATGGGATTGTAGTTCTTTCCCTCATTAAACCGTCAAGTACATATCTTTCTCTTTTTGTCTGATTTTTAAATACTTTTTTGCTTCAAATCAAAGTTTGTAATGTTGTGATTCGTAGCTGATTGGTTTGGTGGTTCATGGATACTTTTTTAAAATTCCTATAGGAAAAATACTTCCGGAACCAAGGCCACTGATAAAGTGTAGCCTATTATTGAGCACCACTTGCAGAATAAATTGTCATGTGACCGCTATCTTTGTTATTTTAAAGGGGCCCTATTATGCTTTTTTACATTTTCAACTTTCTTTAGTGTGTAATGTTGCTGTTTGAGCATGAAAAATGTCTGCAAAGTTACAAAGCACAAAGTCCCTCCAGCAGGAGTTATTCTATATGTGACCCTGGAGCACAAAACCAGTCACATGGGTCAATTTTTTAATTGAGATTTATACATCACATATAAGCTTTCCATTGATGTATGGTTTGTTAGGATAGGATAATATTCCTGAGATACAACTATTTGAAAATCTGGAATCTGAGGATGCAAAAAAATGTAAACATTGAGAAAATCGTCTTTAAAGTTGTCCATTTATGTTCGCGATTGTGCTGCATTCACTCACAAAAATAAATGTTTTATATATTCACAGTAGGAAATTTACAAAATATCTTCATGGAACATGATCTTTACTTAATATCCTAATGATTTTGGTATAAGAGAAAAATTGATCATTTTGACCCATACAATGTATTGTTGGCTATTGCCACAAATATACCCGTGCGACTTGTGACTGGTTTTGTGATTCAGGGTCACATATATCAGTAACTGTTTCTAAACTCGCTGAAACGACTCGAGAGTCTTGAGCTTTCTTCCGGGAACGAACATGTCTAAATAATCCTAATTTAAATAATTCCCGCCCAAAGTATACGTAAGTAACTGGGACGAGGCCTGGTTGAGTTGTGTTGAATCTCTTATGGTAAGGGGTGGGACATATCCCAAACATGCTCGAAGCAGTTGACCAATCACAACACACTGATCCAGGCGACCAATCAGAGCACATTGTGCTTTTTGGAAAGAGGGGCTTCGTAGAGACAGGAACTAAACAGGAGTGTGTTTCCCAAAGCCAACTATGGTCGCAAGTTCCGTCGTTACCAATAGAGTTCAATGGAAATTGCGATCAGAGTTGGCCAACGATGCTTTTAGGAAACGCACCCCGGAGCGTTACTGACAAACTGCGGGAAGAGAGGAACTGCAACAATGTCAAATATGTGAAAAAGAATGTGTTTTTGAATATCCAAGCATGAAAACCTATTCTAGCAGACCCAGAAAACAAAATCAAGACTTTGTAAAAGGGCATAATAGGTCCCCTTTAAATAGTAGACACAGACAGCAGTGTTTGAGTTTTTGGACACTCTTAAACACTTTCTTTCTTTTACTGTTATAGATGAGCAAAGCATCTCCTCCGACAAAGATCTCATCTCTCCTCCCAGCCTGTCCTATCCTCTGGTGGAAGCCTCACCATACGGCATCAAGCCGTGTGCGTCTTCCTACACGGAGGTCAACACTGAAGGTCTCTCTGGCTACGAGCAACTGGAGGCAAAGAACTACCAGGAGTACGGCAGACCCAACAGCCAGGCACTGAGCCCCCGAATTGAGATTACTCCCTCCCGCGAGCACTATAGTCATGGTCGAGACTCCCTCCAGAACCATCTCGTGAACACCAGCCCCAGTCCCGGGCTCACCGTTCCCGGTCACGATCCTCTGGCCTACAGGGAGCCGCAGTGCCTGAGTCCCGCCAGTAGCAACTCATCCACCTCCTGGCACTCGGAAAACCTCTCGCCCTGGGCCTCGCCCTGCGTTTCGCCCAGCAACAGCCAGGCGACTGGAGATCTCTGCCCACGACTTCAGGGCGTCCACACGGGCTCCCCTCGAACCAGTCCGGGCACTTCTCCACGAACCAGCCTGGCCGAGGACGGCTGTGTTGGGCCGCGCTCTCCTTCCCCCCGGGCCGGCTCGCGTTCCACCTCCCCTCTATGCAAACGCACCTACGAGATGTACAGGAACCCCAACCTGGTGCCGGTGGCCCGATCACGCAGCCCATCACCCCACGGTGGCCATGAAGAGCAGCACGCCGGCCATTATGGCTCAAATAACCTCTCAGGGTCCATGAATGGGTTCGGCGTTGGCCAGGCTACTTCCATTCCAACCAAGATCGTGAAGACTAACCAGCAGGCCTACCCGCTCTACCCAGACAACCACACTGAGAGTTACCTGGTGTCATGTGACCAGGATATGAAGAACAAACCTGGCCCTGAATCTTTCTTCGTAATCCCCCAAATCTGGCCTAAACAGCTGGTGCCTGGCATATGCAGGTAACAATTGTCATACTTTTCTTTCTATGCAGGGTTTGCTTGTAGAGGGACACAATTTTGATAGGAATTTAATAAGTATAGTTATTTGCTATTTGTTGCCACTACAGATAGTTAAATTATGTCTATATTTGTCCTTAAAATCTTTTCATTGTACTCTTAAACCTGGGTGCCAATACCAATACCAGTTTAGAAAGTTGGGTAAACGATGACCGATATGCATATGAATACATAATACAATTGAATGAAAATAAATGATCCTCAAACAATATCTGTTATTAACATTATAGCTTGAAAAATAAGTATAAATCCTGCACACTACTCAAACATGCATCATTACGAAATTTTATTTGCACGTTTTGGTTAATCAACCTTTTTCAGGCTTATGCTTTCTAAAGATGATTTTAGAAGACTTATAAGATCATTACAAATCACACAGTATGACGCAAGTGTCTTCAGCATGCGCTAGTGGTAAACAAATAGGGCAAGATGGATCGCACTTTAGCAGTTGAGGTTTTTATGTGCGCTGAAAAAAAGAGGAGGAAGCGAAAGAGGAGAATATGGATGTGGTCATGGCTAGGTAAAAGAGGCCGACACTTTTGCAAATGAAGCTTGAGGTAAGTAGTTTTAAGTTTTAGCGCCATGTCGCTCTGATCAATACGCCATTTCATGTTGCATTTTCATTGGCTAGTCAGTAGACGCAGGTCGTAGAAGCAAACACACTGTGATGATCATGCTGGATTTCTGACACTGTTAGAAAATTATCATTAAACTATATTTGGTCGCAAGACCGTGACAACGACAGTCTTGAATCTCTCTCACTCTATGACGTAGCCATGACCACAGAAATCGCCACAATGGCTCATCTTTCGTCTGGGACAGCCCAAAATCCTACAATGTGTACCAGGCATTACTCAGTGTTCTTTAATAGTGTGCAGAATTTATTCATGTTTATATTGGACTTTTATCCGATGCACCTACCTACAAATGATTTGTGTGTGAAAGGTACTATATTTCCTGTTTAAAATATTTATTTAAAAATGTGTAATATTTTTGGTCTATTATCTGTTGACAAAGCTGTCAATCAGCTGAGCAAGCATAGCTATTGGCCGGTGCAGATAATCTTAAAATAAATGTGAAAAATTGTACACTAATGTTCAAAAGTCTCTAATGCTCACCAAAACTGTATTTATTTGATTCAAAATACAGTAAAAACAGTAATATTATCACAATTTAAAATAACTATTTTCTATTTGAATATATTATAAAATGTAATTTATACTCTAGTCTTCAGTGTCACATGATCCTTTAGAAATCATTCAAATATGATGATTTGCTGCTCAAGAAACATTTCTTATTATTATTATCAGTGTTGAAAACAATAGTGCTGCTTAATTTTTTTTTTTTTAGCTTTCTTTGAAAGTCGAAAAGAACAATTGATTTGAAATGGAAATCTTCTGTAACAGTCTAAATGTCTTTACTGCCAATTTTAATTAATTTAATGTGTCCTTGCTGGATAAAATTCTTAATTTCTTTTCTTTTTTTTAGAAAAGGGAATCTTACTGACCCCAAACTTGTTTTGAACTTAAATCCAAGTACAAAAACATGTTTTAGTTGTGTGTAGTTTGATCTGCTATCAGTCACACACTCTTATAACATATAAGGTGACACAATCTGTAAAACCCTCATGCACCTGCTGCTCTATTCATGCAACAAATCGGATATGTGAAGCAAATGAGCATGGCTATCATCTTTCATCTCTCCCAGCATCCCCGTGGCTTCCCTGCCCCCCCTGGAGTGGCCCCTACCGAGCCGCAGCGATCAGTACGAGCTCCACGTGGAGGTGCAGCCCAAACCCCACCACAGAGCCCACTATGAGACCGAGGGAAGCCGAGGGGCGGTCAAAGCCCCTACTGGAGGTCACCCTGTGGTCCAGGTGGGTGTTCATTCTGTCTTCTAGACGTGCGTGTGAAGGTATTTCCTTGTCATTATGCAGCGTGAGGTGATTTTGCCCCAGGGTCAGGCCTATGAAAATGGCCCTCTGCTCTTCTGTGCGTTGTCCGATCGTTTATCCACCCTCGCACAAATGAATGCACTCTTTCATTACTTGTGCATGCTGTAAGATGAGCCTAAAGTCGTGCTTGCAGATAAATCTCGAATCCTAATTATTTAAACGTCAGCTCGTAACTCGTTCAGCACTGTTTACGCCACATACATGAATAAAACCTCAAATAATGTGGATTTCTAAGCCATGAGTATGGATGGACTCTGTTAATCTAAATATCTAAAACTACTTGGTGATTCAATTACAAAGCAAGCACCCAAAACAATCATTTATTTTATTTAAAAAAAAAAAAAAATGTATTTGTATTATTTGTATTTATGTTATATATATTTTTTATTTTATTGTTATTGTATAATTTTTTTTTACAATTATTTATTTGTTTTTATTAATAGCATTTTAATTTTTTATTTGCATTACTTTTACATTTTTATTTTATATATTTATATATTTTATTTAATTTTTTAAATATATTTATTTATTTGTTGTATTTAATTCAATTTTTGATTATTTTTCATGGTGGTTATTTTTATTTTTAGATTTTTATCATAGAGACTTTGGGGTTTTAGAGCAGAAGGTATTGCGATTTATTTTTATTTACTGCTTTTTGATTTGCTTTCATGTTGCTTGAACTCTTCAGGAAGTTGAGTTTGTCCAGAGGTTTTGCAGACGCAGTAATGGCAGCTGTATCCTGAAGACACATGATATTGCTCAGTTTGTTTACCACTTAAAGTTTGATGTTGCTCTGGTAACAGTTTATGTGAAAGCCCTCTTGTTGCTTTTTGCTCTCTCAATGTAAACCATCTTTAATGGTCTTGTTAGCGGAGCGGCCAGCATCCTTCCGATGTCAGCGCTCTGGTAAAGATTGCAGACTGCCTTGGCAAAGCCAAAATGTTTAATGCTTTCCATTCCCTGGCGCTCGCTGTGGTCAGTGCAGCTCCTCGCTAGCCAATCACGTGGCGGGGAGTTACTCAGGACTGCTCCTTCCTCTACTTTACTTTTCCGACCTCACGACTGACTCACCGCTCGCCAGCTGCCATGGCAACCAGGTTCTCAGATGGCCCATGGAAACGGCCGTGTTTACCCAATTCATGAGGCCCAGCTCTCGTACCCGACTCACTCACCTGTGTCTTAAAAAGCTTTTTCTAAATGATTAATGTTTGTTAAATATTAATAAATTGTTATAACTAAAACTATTCATATTATAAATAATATACTATTACAGTCACAGGATGTTTAAATATAAATAATAAATATTTTAGAATTTTGTTTATTTGTTTTTTATGCATCTTTTAATTATTGGTTTTATTTATTTATGATTTATTTGTTTTTGTATGTTTTATTGGTTTTATTTCTGTTTTATTAATTTGCTTTATTTAGGTTTTATTTATTTATTTGTTTATGATTTATTTATTTATGTTTTTAATTGTTTTATATTTATTTATGTTTTGTTTATGTACAATCATATTTTATTTATTTCAGTTTTATTTTATTTTATTATTTATTTAATGCTAGCTTTGTTTATTTGTTTGATTGATTGTTTTATTTATTTTTGTTTTATTATTTATTTGTTTTATTTATATATTTATGTGTTTATTTTGCGATAAAATATGACTCAGATATGTTTCGTAGTACATGGTGTGATATTCAGTCTTAGAAAAAATATATACAATTTATTTGGATGGCAAATTTTAAATAATTTTCATGTTAAATCCACTATTGTTTCATATAGAATTGTTCTAGAGCCTATACAGATTTAATGCAATTACATCAGAAATAGCTGTAACTAAAATTCCAGAAAAATTAAGAGTAATCCCATACTTTACTTTTTCAAGGGACAAGTAATTAAATTACAGTAATTAATTACTTAGTAATGCATTTCACCAAACACTGGAAGTGACCAAAGCAAACGTGACTAAAGCAAACGTGTCAGTTTTCCCTCCATTTAATCTCATTGCTGCCTAGAAGAAATAGAGATATTTAATTTATGATTTGTCTTTCTCAGATGTTGCTTTTAAGCTGGACTTATCATATTCTCTTATGAAGAGCCAATTAGAGATCAGTTTACTGTACTGTTACTAGTACTGTCTGCAATGCTCCAAACACACACATTTCATCCCCCTTATCTGATGCAGCATTGTTTTTGGCCCACTTTTGTCCATCAAACATGAATTTGTAATGTTGACACATGCCCTGCTCACTGTGCTTTTGATATCCAGAGTAAATTTAGCTGCATCTTCATGCTCTGTGGTTTCTGCACACTTCCTTCCGATGTAGACGCGTTTTTTTTTTTTTTTAAGAGTGCACATCAAATTTGTTACCTGCTTTTATGTGTCATCTGCTTTCAGTATTCACATGACTCTGCTTGTGCAGTCTTGTCATGGTGATTTAAATTTTTTCAGTAAATTGCAAAATGAGACCGTAGTAACAATAGTCCATTTTTCTCTACAATCAGTCACTTGCAAAAGAAGTGCTGTAGTGTATTTTTTTGATAGTGCCTACTAGTGCTTTAATTTATCATACAATTGGTCATGTGTGGTTTTGACATAAACTTAGTTAGTTATTTAACAAAAGTGAGACATTTGATATGTTATGCTCTAAACTGTCTGTTTCAGAAGGAAATATATCAACACAGAAAAGAAAACTGAGGTTGGGATTTTCAAGGATATGAACTGCCATTTACAAGGGTTGCAGGTTCAATATGAAGTAAAAGTGACCATCATTGCTTTGTCATCAAAGTGCCCTTGAGCAATGCATTTATCTTTAATTGCAGGGATTGTCCCTACAATTAGTTAACCTCAAGTTGTTTCAACAGAAAAGTTAAGCTCGATAAATTATCAAGTAGCTTTTTCGCCCTCATATTAAATCAAAACTTGTATTTTTCCTGCACAAAGCCCGTTATCCTTAAATCCCCCCTTAAATTACGCTCTCCAAAAATCGTTGTGAAATGCGTGTAGTTAAAAGGTAGCTCGAGAAACCCTGTTTTGTTGTGCACATTATCTAACTCATCTACAACAAAATGACAAGGCCAGAGTTGTTTTTCTCATTGGACATGCCATGTTTTGCATATGAAAATGTGACCCATTTGCCTCTGTGTCGAACAGGATTTGAAAGCCCTTCTGAATTATTAACCTTCAGTGCAGGAATTCAGACACAAACTAAGATGCATCTGTGCAATTTCACATTCATCTGCATATGCATAAACCATTTTGGCACTCAGCCACTGTGGACATCCCTGAGGGTTTAATACTGCATGATTTCCAGAATGCCATACCAGACTCATTCAGTTTTTGATTTGAATTTAAGAGTTTATCTTCCACAATCAATCAACTGACACTGGAAGGACCCAGGCCACAAACATTGCCACAGTCAGAGCTCGCGATTGACTCATTGGTTTCCTGTAGAGTTTGAAGGAGATGAATCGGTGAAGGAAAGACGTTTGCAGACTGCACACACCCTTCTGGCTTGTGTTCAAGGTTTTCGGAGATGCTAATGTTTCCAGCAGGTCTGTGCTTCCCAACCAGGAGAGCAGACCTTCGCTAAAATAGTTGCTCCGGCCGCACTATTATATATATATGTATGTATGAGGCCTAACATTTTGCCATAAATATGTTTTACCAGCCATAGGCAGTAATGACACCAACATTTTACGTGGCAGTAAAAATACACAAATTCGATACTACAGCTACAGCTGCTAGCCTAACTAAAATACATTTAAAACATTAAAGACAAGTCAGTAGTACAATAAAAAACAAATGATCAAATTATAAGCCAAAGTAATAAAGCAAATGCAAAATAACACTGCATAGTCGTCATTGTATAAATTAAACATCCTGATTTATTAATCCTTATCAAAGTTACAAATGTTATTCAATCAAAAGCAGTGAGTGATTTTTTTTTTTTTTGTCCTTTGTTGATTGATTAACATTAAAACACAGGAATATTAGGCTACTGTCACTTTAAGATAGAATGCACAGATCTAATATACTGATACTGATTTGCTCTTTCTCAACTGTTTACGTTCACTTAAGACATAACCGACTATGTTTACTAGTATACTCGCTATTTTTTGACAATTTTGTGTGAATTTGTCCGCTCAAGTGCAAGAAAACGTGAAAGAGAAGCTCAGTTTATTATTTGCAATTTAGTAACGAAATGAGCTCCCTTTTGCGTCATCTTGAATATTGTCGAGGCTTAAACTTTGGTGACGATGCAGCGCTGGCCCGTCAACTGTCCCGAGCATCGTTCACGTTTGTTCAAGTTCATGCATTGTTAGAATTAATAAACATGTTACCGGCCAACTGGCGAGTGTCACCGTTTCATACACTCGCTAATGCCGATTTTTGTTATGCAGTTAATAGTTTCCACAAAGATATAAAGCAGCACAACTGTTTTCAATAATAATCAGAAATGTTTCTTGAGCATCAAATCAGCTTATTACAATGATTTTTGAAGGATCGTGTGACACTGAAGACTGGAGTAAATAATGCTGAAAATGTAGCTTTGCATCACAGGAATAAATTACATTTTAAAATACATTCAAATTTGACTTTTTTGCACTTTTCTGTGTGCAGTTACGTGGATACAGGGGCAAGGAGCCGCTTGGTTTGCAGATCTTCATTGGCACGGCAGACGAGCGAATCCTGAAGCCTCACGCTTTCTATCAGGTCCATCGCATTACCGGCAAAACCGTCACCACCACCAGCTACGAGAAGATCATCAACGGCACCAAAGTCTTGGAAATTCCTCTTGAGCCAAAGAATAACATGAAAGCAATGTGAGTACGCTTTATGGATGATGGTTCTTTCAGATAAATGCATTTTACACGATGGTTTCCACTTTTTTGGTTTTAAATGTGCACACTAACATGGTAGAAATTACTTCTCAGAATTGATTGCGCCGGGATTCTCAAGCTTCGGAATGCAGACATCGAGCTGCGGAAAGGCGAGACGGACATTGGGCGTAAAAACACGCGTGTTCGACTGGTATTTCGTATTCACATTCCCCAACAAGGAGGTCAACATTTGTCTCTGCAAGTTGCTTCACATCCCATTGAATGCTGTGAGTACATTTAGACTTTAAGGAGTCCTGTTAAACCCTTTTACAAAGAATAGGTTCTGCTTGAGTAGGTATCTACTAGAATAGGTTTCCATGCTTGAATGTTAAAGAAACACATTATTTTCACCATATTTGACATTGTTGCAGCACCTCTCTTCCCATTCTGTCAGTAACGCTCTGTTTATGAAGCCCCTCCTTCTGAAAAGCACAATGTGCTCTGATTGGTTGGCATCATCAGTGTTTTGATTGGTCAACCACTTCAAGCGTGTTTTGGAAATGTCCCGCCCCTTACCATAACCGTGAATTTCAACACACTACTACTAACTCAACCAGGCCTCGTCCCTTTATTTTGCGTGTGGGAATTATTTAAATGAGGAATATTGTGGCGTGTTCCCGGAAGAAAACTAAAGACTCGAGTTAGTTCAGAAACAGTTACTGATATACAGAATAACTCCTTTGGAGTGGCTTGGAGCAGACATTTTTCACGCTTAAACAGCAACATTACACACTAAAGAAACAGAAACAGTTACTGATATACAGAATAACTCCTTTGGAGTGGCTTGGAGCAGACATTTTTCACGCTTAAACAGCAACATTACACACTAAAGAAAGCTTAAAGGGATACTTCACCTCTGGGAAGATGAATGTGTATTTAAAATAGGTCATTTAAGTAGAAGAAATGTGGAGAAATTTTTGAATTTGGAGCTTTCTAGACTGAGAAAAGCCAGAAAATGTATTTTTGGCTTATGTGGATGAAAGACAACAACTCCCAGAATGCACTTGCTTCGCTGCCTTAGGAGGCCACGCCTACCGGTTAGAGAGCACAGTTGAAAACAACAAGGCTAGCCTAAGTAAGTGATGAGTTTGCCAGGGATTTAGAGACCCAAAATGTCCGGGATTCGGCTTTTGCGTTCTACAGTCGCCATTCATCATGTTTACTGTGGCGAGCAGGACGAGGCTGACGGCCGCGGGAGAACGGCGCGAGGCCGGTGGCTTCATTACTGAGACGCGCCGGGTCTCGCATATCTCACGGAGGAGCGGGAATTTTCTTAGCAATGTTAAAACGCACATCAACCAACCAATCACTTGTTTAGCGTTCATGTAAACACTACAGTCAGATTCACCGATCGGAATTAATTCAGTTAGATTGAAACGAGAGGTGTGCATGTAAACAATGAATGGCGACCGCAGAACGCAAAAGCCGAATCCCGGACATTTTTAACAGTCTCGCCCGCCGGACAAGTCCGGGAAAAGGAAGATGGTAACCCCTACTTACTCAGCTTTCTCCTATTATTCAGCTTTCTCCACAGAACAAGAGCATGCTAGCTTAGCTTCCAAAGAAAGACGGCTGATACTGTGTACATTCTGTGAGTGAGATCCCACCCTGTATGGGCGGGTTGAAAACATGCGGAACAACGCCATCTACTGGCTGTAGTCTTTAGCCTCTGGACAGAAAATCCTCCGATGACGCAAAATGACGATTTTTGCGTCATCGGAGGATTTTTTCCAGACAAAAAATACATAAATCTCTCCTCTCAGGGGGATATGAGGGGGGAAAGCATGGTAATTCGAAAATACTACAGGTTTTCTACTAATACAAAGCTTAATGCTAAATCCTGAAGTAACCCTTAACCCTTAACCCCTTCCTGAAGATGGCTTAATACAAAAGCATAATAGGTCAATTTTAGGTGGTTGAGTGTACTTAATCAACATGAAATAAAAATGGGCCTTATTTACTTTCTTCTTTATTTTTCTTGATGGCTTAAACCTGACGGGTTCAGTGATTGAATGTTGTAATTTGGGTTTTGGTTGAATATTTGTCATGCTCTTATTAGATAGCAGGTGGCTTTGTCTTACATGTAATTCTACCGCTCTGTCTGGTTGCTCTGCTTCCTCCTCGGTTAGGTTTCGTTTGATGCAAACCAAGTTCAACGGAGCAAAAGAGGAATGAATTTAAAATTATCCTGATATACTCCCCAACCCCCTTTTTCTATTTTAGGAAGTTCAATCTTTTCTGTCAGGCACTGAGATATCATTGCTCTATTTGCAGATGTACTGTATCTCACCCTGTTCTCAGGTTGCAAGCTGTATTATTTAAGAGGAGAGCGTACGCTTCATTAATTCAGATTACGGCGCGCCACACATCTGTCTAAAGGTCACTCGTATTTGTTTTAATCAAAGTTGATGTTGCGGATATTATATCATAGATAAGTTTCATGAGTGCATGTCCTTAATATTGTGACAATAAACTTAATCTTGTAAAACAGGATTTAATACTCCATCAGCCTAGAATAAATAAATAAGGCGTTTAATATGCTGGATCAACCTGCCTTTTCGTTTACATGGCTTAATGTCAATTTGGCTGAAGCAAATTTAGCTAACTGTCCTAGTTAAAAACCTCTTAATTCCAATGCAAATAAAAAATGCATGAATTCCCGGAGATTTTGATTGTTGTTTTGATCAATCTGTTGTATGACTTGCATACTAACATCATAGTTTATTATTATTATTATTATTATTTATTATGGCTTGTATAATTTAGTAGGCAATTTAAATGTAGAGCATCCCAAGCAAAAATCACAGCATTATACATATAAATATTATATATTTTTTAATCATTTTATTTTATCCTTTTAAAATAACCTGAGGTTAAGTGCCTTTTTGGGAAACATTTTATTGGTCATTTAGCTGACATTTTTTTCATCCAAAGTGACTTATTGATTGCAGAATCAATATTTCGTGGACCAAGCAGGGGTTAAGTGACTCGCTCAAGGGAACAATTGTAATAGGGCTCTTAGTAACTCTTCAGTTAGTGGGCCACTCTTCCAACCTGTTACATTAAATTCAGTCCAAACATCTAAATTCTGTATTTTCTCCCTGTTTGACTCTATAGCCCAGAGGTCTGCCCACGAGCTGCCCATGGTAGAGAAGCAGGACATGGATGGGTGTTCAGTTCTTGGAGGCCAGCAGATGATTCTCACCGGCCAGAATTTCAGCGCAGATTCAAAGGTGATCTTCATGGAGAAGACTCATGGTAAGTGCTAAAAGATTGATATTCGGCCTAGTATATTTGCAGGTACATGTGAAAATTTTACATTTTTTACATTTTCTGTGTAGATTATGAGGTATAATCTTGGAAATTCCTTCCTTCTCAATTTCCTTCCTGTGTTTACATATTATGTTTAAAACGGGAAGTTAGAGCTGAACATACTGAATGCTTGTAGTTTATTACTTGCTTGTTATTTTTTATAGGCGGTGAAGAAACGAGGTCATTTTAACTATCTAATGGCTCTTTTAAGTATTAAGTACTGCTGGCATAGTACTTTTACAGTTTCTATGATATAATACTGTGCAAAAGTCTTAGACCACCACCAGTTTTGTTGTTTTAGCAATGTTTTAATGATCATCCATATTTATTTTTCAGGTCTATTTGTTAAGATACAAGCTTAAAAAATACAGGAAATATGCACACAAAATGTAATTTTTTTTTACAAAAATTGTTTTTAAGCAAAAAATCTGTATTAAGTGTGACGTCCTGGACTTCTTCCAGTTTCTCAAAGAAGAAATTCTGTGAAACTTCTCATATATTTTGAAAGTTTTCTTGGCCTTCCAGTCCTTTTCCATTCCATTGAGGTTTAAGAGGGTCAGGTTCCTGCTATTGCTCAAGTGTAAGGAGAGTTCACTAAATACCTGCCACTTTAGTCTGTAGAAGCGTTTTTTTTTTCTGATTTTTTTCAGTTTTTTTAATGCTGCATACAAATGTCCTGTATTTTCTGATTATATTCTAATAAAGAGACTGAGAAATAATTATATAGGGTCATTATACCATTGCTAAAACAACATCTAATGGTGGCCTAAGACTTTTGCATAGTACTAAGCTTGTGTGTGTGTGTGTGTGTGTGTGTGTGTGTGTGTGTGTGTGTGTGTGTGTGTGTGTGTGTGTGTGTGTGTGTGTGTGTGTACTGTATATAGCACTGTGCAAAAGTATATATGAATAGATTAGCTCACAAGTCAGAAGTGAATTATGTGCTAGTTTTATGTGAACTACTGTCATTACCAAAAGTGTAATCAAATCAAGCAATAATTTTCATTATCAGACAAGCTAAAATATATGGTTAATAGTCTTTAGTTTACGTCACAGCCCAGTGAAGTGACGCTTAATGCTTTGTACTTTGTACTTTTAATTCCAGTCAATTTTGTTGCATCCTGTTAAAGGTTGGGAAAGGAAATGCAGTGAGTTAGCAAAGAAACACACATGCATGCACTATGATTTGCTCTTTCTAGCCCTATTTATAATTTGCTGGTCGTATTATATTTTATGGGGAGGGATTTCTTGTTTTATTGAACAAAAACTTGTATGTGATTCAATTGAAGTGAATTTTGTCAATGTTTGGGAATACACTAGGATATAGATTACCTATAAAAGTCCGAAAGACAATGTTTTTGATATCAGGCCTCAACATTTTCTTTTCATTCGACCCACTTGTTGTTTTCATGTCTACTATCACTTTTATATGTCACCTGTTTTTGTGCTTATTGTTTGTTGAATCACACTGAGGCAAACTACGGCGACAATTTACCATCAACAATTTGCATTATTTTGGAGATAAGAGGAAAAGCTTCACTGTCCTTTCTTTGTTATTTTTTCAGTGTGCGGGTGGCGCTTTTGTTGAAGAGTGTGTCGCTTTTGTGTTCAAACATATGTAGTTGCTCTTTTGTCTGGCATATTTGATCAAATATTATGCATACAGGACAAAAAGTGTAACATGAAATGGCTGTTTTCTCATTCTATTACCATATTCATGAGTCATTGTTTTATCTGAAATTAACATAATAAAGTAGTTGAATTAAACAGCTGATAAAACTATGTAATTGCAGACACACTCAAACTCATCATTGAACTTTATGAATGACAGTGGTCTGCAAACGACCATTAGGCTTTCATTTGAATTGTGACCTTTTCTAATCTGTTTCACTCACATTTGCATGCAGTTTTAGATTTCGGATCTGAATACAGTGTCAGCTTTATGTACAAATAGTACAGCAGCTCATCTACGTTCTCGCCAGGTTCTAATTTCACTGTCATTATCAGATTGATTTACCTGTCTTTCTCTATTTTCATTATTTTTTACTTAACATCTACATTAAAGTACACATGAATTTAAAATGTGTTTCTTTTGGCTTTTAGTTCATGTCTTTAAGTTTTGGGGCCAAATATCAATATGCTAGTGTACTCCTAAAAGTTGACAAAACAAGCTTTTGCATAATGCAATATTTATTTCTTTTTTTGGCCGATATCGATTTTAACAAACAATCACTGGCCAATTTCAATATTTGTCACTTGCTTTCTTATTTGAACTACAGAAATACAGAAATAAAGTAATCAAATATCTAAAATATATTCTTCATTGTATAAATTAAATATACATTAATCCTTATTAAAGTTACAAAAGTTATTTATTCAAGAGTAGTGAATACTTGTTTTATTAACTTTGAAACAGCAGCGCAGCAGGAATATTAGGCTACTGTCACCTTAAGAAGAGCTGCACGGATCCAATATACTGTTACGCAAACTGTTCATTTAAGACATATTGTAACAGACTGTTTACAAGGATACTCGCCAAGATGGGCATTTTGATATAATTTCGGGTGAATTAGAAGAAGTGAATGAGAAGTCAAAATTCTTGCGCTTGAATATTTAAATTCGCAAGGCTTAAAAACACGTGCCGTGACAGTTCCGTTCCGTCAATTGTCCTGAGCGTCATTCACGCTGGCAGTTTTTTTTTCTTCAGTTTTTACAGTGTTTCCTCATTGAATATCCTGTTGCGTTGGGAAATGCATCTCATTATGAAAGTAAAATGGGTTGTAAGAGCCGTTCTATATTGATTTTAATCAAATCTTGAAGAGTGAAATGTCTGTAAAGTCATCAGACTTACAAGAAGTGCATTAAGTAGTGAATCAAATGAGTCTTTAGAGGTTGCTGTGGTGTTGGTGGCAGAGCCTTTTGCCTGCAGGTGTCATTGTTATGGCACTCCCACACACTGTGCTCTTTCATGCATGCTAAGCGGCAGATGGATTGTGTGTGTGTGTGCTATGACTACTTGCTCTTATTGATGCTGCTTTTTGCCTCGGACAGGTGGCACTCGGCAGTTTTGCTTGCAAATAAAATCCAGTCACAGCTGTGTGATTAGAAAGTGCTCCTTCAACCTTCAAAGTTCCCATTGCTGCTTTTTTTTAAACTTTGTTTTATTTTTCACCCATTGTGTTCTCTACCGCTGTTTACATTGTTTTATTGATGTACGCCATGTGTCGTCTAGGTTTTGTTCGTTTTGGTAGAATGCAAAGTTCTGTTTATTGATCTATTGATTGAGGCTAATGTGTTTAGTCTATCAGAAAAGAGCTGTGACTCATCAAGTCCTTTTTAGGCTTTTTTTATTTTTGTTGAAAATTCAGTGTTTCTTTCTGTCTAACCCCCTCTCTGTAACTAACGTCATAAAATCATACAGGATTTAAACGATTTGAGTGTGAGTAATTTATCACATATTTATCAAATATATTTCCCCCTCTGTTTATTTTAATCTGTTTGGCTGCTTGACTAATGGAAAACAGAGGAAAACACAGTAAAACTTATTGGCAGTGTTCAAAATAGCATACTATCTTACTATTTTTACACCGAAAAAACTATATAACAATTTTAGCATTTACTCTCCCTTTTGAGTGTCATGGCAAAGCATGCTGGGAAATAGAAGTCCCAGCACAGTTTCAGTTCAATTTTAAGTTTGTCTAAATGAAAAGAAACAAGTTCATAGAACTTAAAACAATGAAACAATTCAACTTACTTAAAATGTGTCCGTTTTGTGAACTCAAAAGAAATAGAAAGTTCTAAATACTCATAAAAGTTAATTTGATGGAACTAATTTGTATAATTTAAGTTGGCCATACTCAAACCAATTAATTATTTTAGCGTCAGGGTTTACAGTGTTTGCATTTGATCATTGCAATAGATAACAGTGTAAAACCAAAAAGGTTGTGCAAGCACACTGACTTTTTCAATCAAAACATTTAATAAAAGAAAATCTACTAGGCCTTGAATTATAACAATATTCAAAATGAAAAATATTCCCTCTGAAACCTTTATTTTTTTATCTAATGCAATGCCATTCATATATTCATTTTTAAGAGTGGCTTCAAACTCCAAAAACTTTTTGGGGCCACTGTATAGCCTACTGCATTTTTACTCTAAAAATAAGAAACAGAAGAACATAAACGAGCATTGGTTTTTGTTGCGTTCAGGAGCATTGTGACTGTGAAATCTCTGAAATGGGAGACAGCTGTCTTTGGTTTTTGCTGGCTCTTGCTGATTTTGCTCTGTATGCCTTGCTGGGCTTCCACTCTCAAAGCTTCTACGGCTAATTATAAGAAAAAGTAAAAAGCAAACCCATGGGATCCTGAACAAGGAGCTTTGGAACAAACTCCAAACAAACAGAACGGCCAAGGAAGAAGCACTCATCACCTGTTGTGGGTGAAACGAAACAGTTTGATCATAAAGCAATATTAAGACATTATCCTGGCAGTGCATGTGGAATCCCCCTAGCTAGTGCTGATTCATTTGAGCCACACGTCTCTTATTTGCGGCCCAAAAAGGGGTTTCCCACATGCTGCTGTGATACAGAGCAAAATCGTTCCTGGTTTAATGACTAATTCAGTAGGAATGCTATTTTCTGTTCTGGTTTAAAGATATTTTTTGCTATGTGTTGTTTACTTATATTACTATGGTTTTTGGATTTCTGTATAAAGTCAAGTCAAGTCAAGCCACCTTTATTTATATAACGCCTTTTACAACACAGGTGGTTTCAAAGCAGATTTACAGTGATAACAGGAAAATAATACAACAAAGTTTGTTTCGGCTGTACAGCAGATCTAGAAGATAATAGTGTCATAGTCCAGCATAAGTATATTCAGTGATGGTGTCTCCAACTAAGCTAGCCAAAAGCCCGAGGCGACAGTGTCAATGAACCCAACCTCCATCAGGTGACAGAATGGAGGAAAAAACCTTGGGAGAAACCAGGCTCAGTCAGGAGGGCAGCTCTACTCTGGCCAACGAATGAACAGTGTATGATTATTATTCAGGCAGCATTACAGGTCAGAAGTCAGATTGGATTGGAAAATTCTGAATATTTATCCATTTATCCTCCGGCTAAAATCTCGGGATAAACGGAAAGACTAATATTAGTGTAGATGCCATTCTTCTTATGATGTAAGGTGTACATTGGGTGTTATCGGAAGTCTTCCCGGTTCCAGCTGACCTAGTTTATGCAGCTTAACAATCATTTAACTGATTTAAATTATAGAAATTTATAATGTTCTATGTGTATGCCAGGTTAAAGAGATGTGTTTTTAGTCTAGATTTAAACTGACAGGGTGTGTCTGTCTGCTTCTCGAACAATGCTAGGAAGATTGTCCCAGAGTTTAGGTGCTAAATAGAAAAAGGATCTACCGCCAGCAGTCGATTCTAATATTCTAGGTATTATCAACTGGCCAGAATTTTGAGATCGCAATAGACGTGAAAGACTATTATGCATTAAGAGCTCGCTCAATTACTACGGAGCTAAACCATTTAGTGCTTTGAAAGTAATCAGCTAGATTTGAACATTTATGATGTTTAGGGAGCCAATGCAGTGTTGACAAATTCAAACATGGAAGACAGAATGCAATGTAAGCTGTTATGTAAAGATACTTGGGATTATGAATGCACAATTCAGATCATTTGGTCTTAGATAAAGTTGATGAGAGAGAGGTTTGAGTTCATACTGACTTTTTGTAGACTTAGTCAAAATACACTACATGCTCAGACTGGCAGTCATGAGGTCATCAGTGTCTGTGGATGCGTGTATGATATAGAACTGTGGGTAGAAATGTGATTGACTTGTGCCACATGCAATCTCTGCAGTATGGGAACCAGTCTGTAGGCGAGGAATTATGCAAGTACCCTATGACCTATAGATATGACAGATGAACCCACAACTCATCACCCACTTTACCTATCAAAACAAAGTTGAGTCATTATGAACAAGGGGAGGAAGCAGTGTGTGCCAGTGAGAACGTTTGGCCAATCCTGTATTTCCCCAAACAACTGAGGAAAGAACTTTGACTTTAAGCATGAGTGTGATGCTAGACGGTTTGTTTATTAAATAATATATATATATATATTAAGGAACAAAGATTACACTCTTCCAGTGGTCTTAAATTAGCCATTAAGAAGCCTACATCAATTATTTACTGATAAATGAGAGCTTTGGCATGGGTATTACATAATGGTTATGCAGTTAAACTTAACTAATCTCAACTTTACTTAGGCAACCCATATTTAATTAAACTTTTTTTTTCCTTTTATTTCCAGATGGACAGCAGATTTGGGAATTGGAAGCCACAGTTGACAAAGACAAAAGTCAGGCAGTAAGTCCAGTGCCTGCATTACATAAATGACTGAACTTCCTGAAGGTCTATTTTCAGCCCTCTTCTTGTAAACTGTCTATATAGATACAGCAATAAAACTATTCTCTCATTCACAGAGCATGCTGTTCATTGAGGTGCCTCCATATAGAGACCCATCCATTTGCCATCCAGCCAAAGTCAACTTCTACGTAATAAATGGGAAACGGAAGCGCAGTCAGCCTCAGCATTTCACCTACACACCTCTACCAGGTACCTATGTGGCTATTAGGCGTATTATTTGATACTGTACCTTTAAGATTTATGTGTGCCTGACCTCAGTTTGCATATAGTATATTGAGTATTATTTATCTTTTCCATGATATGTGCACTTTGAATACTCCATCATAGATATTCTCTCATTTTACTTCCCCAGTTCCGTCTATTAAGACCGAGCCGGTGGATGAATATGAATCTGGTCGGATGGGTTATTCCATGTCGCAAATGCTGGGGGTGTCTCCCCAGCCATACTATAACCCTCGGGGGGTCATCACCCCAGACAGTGGCCTGGTGCCTGGCCTCGTCCCCTGTCAGCAGGCCCGCCTGGGTGTCTCCCCTCCGGACCACCGATTTCAGCAGCAGAGCCAAGCCATACTGTACGCCCGTCCTGGAAAAAGCATGTCAAGCAGTCCTATTTACTCTCAGACGGGAGCCACTATGATGCCAGACTCCCATCGTTCAGTTCTGGTCCACACGGGTTCCCCAGCCCAGTCCCCTCACCTGGGTGGCCAACATCCCTCCAACCAGCATCCCTCAATTATCCAGTTCTCACCCACCAACCACCACCTGCTCAGAGGAGGAGATCCCCCTGCGCCACCACCCCCAGAACATCAGCACATCATTTATTGTGAGGGCTATAACCAGCATAGTCCCCAAGCTACAGGGGCAAACCGTTCACCAGTACCAGCCCAGGCACCCCAGCACCCTCAGAATTACCCCACTGTCATCCAACAGCAGCCCTTCCTCCAGAGAGTGGCCAAAGACAGGTCACCTCCTGTCCAAGTAGAGGCCCAGAGATGTTCCTCCACAGAAGAGCCGAGAACCAGTGCTCCTGGACGAGTCACGGTCAAGCAGGAGAACTTGGATCAGGCCTACCTTGATGATGGTGAGTAACTGCAGGTTGACCATTTGCTGTTCTAATGGTTAGGCATTCGTAATTAAATGTGGTTGTGGTTGGAAAAATGTAATTGAAGACTTTTTTGAAATCAGAAAGAGCTTTATTGCCAAGTATGCTTACACATACAAGGAATTTGTCTTGGTGACACAAGCTTCCACAGCACTGACAGAATAACAGCTTTTCTTCACGTTTTAAACGTACTGATTGGGAAACAATAAAAAAATGCATATGCATTTGAATTGACACAAGCTTTCAAATTCCCTGTAAAAATATGTGGCCGTAGGAATGTGCCAAATGTAGGGAAGAGCCATTCACATTCTTTGACTGACAATGTGTTAATGTACCATTAGAAATGTCCCCAAGCACATTTTCTCTGCTTTCAGACAATAGCAGGAAGAGTGCTTGTCAAGTCCGTCTCATTGTCTTATCTTCTTAACATTTAAGGGTGTGTGGGGGGGGGGGGGGTTCTCACACATACTGTATGACCCAAGGACAACAAGACACCAGAAATGTTGTATTATATAAAGTAGAATGAACGAAAGATCTATTTTGTGCCCCTGGGTTTGAGTATATACTTTCCATTACTCAGGAAGAGTGAAACCATAATGAATTAGATGGATATGGCTACACGTTTCCTTACACACACACCCTCTGTTTTGTTTTTCAATTGTGTCCAAAAACCAGTCGAGTTATAATGACTTTTTATAATGAAAATGGCCAAACCACGATGCAGAATACTGGCACGGGAAGGCGTAAGATTCCAGTGTCACTACTGTAAGGCAGTTTTTTGAGTTCAGGGGGTCAGAGTTTCTCTTGTGGTTTATTATGTTGCGTGAAGGGGGTTCTCTATGCACTGTATCTGACAAGGAAATGGGTGCTTTTTCGACCTTGCAAATAAAAAAAAAGGAAAAGAAAACCAAGCAGCTCCAAAACTTCTTGGACATGTTGACAGTGTTATGATTCACAAAACAAGTGCCATGGCAACCCATTGTCAAACAGTGGAATGGGCTGCCTGGGAGAGCTGGGGAAAGCCTCTTTGTTTGTTATACTTGGCCAGGGCTTCCCCTTGGCCTCACGCCCCCCAATACTGTGGGGGGAACCTGCGAGAGGATTTGCTTTTTTTCCACAGGTCGCGCTCTTGCCAATCTGGAGCACAGAACTCTTATTTGCAGCTGCTGCACTTATCCAGAAAGTCAGCCTGATCTGAACAAGATAGTGATGGGTGGGAGTCAGCAGGAAAGGGAAAGGGCCATGTTGGATGGAAAAACTGAAGCGAGTGGGACCAAGAGCCAAAGATGGATTTTCTTCTGCATACTCAAATAGGGTTTCCCTGAGTTAATAGCAACACCACAATTGTAGACATGTTACTAGAGAGTTACTGTGAGATTCCCGGGACCTAGAACCTTTCATGTTGTCGTAAAAAGATGCTGGTTTATGACCTTTCTATGGAATCCCTGTAGCCCCCCTTTTTTATGTACAAAAATTTCTGGTAGCCCCATTAGAGTTTAACACCACTCTGGTAAACTCATAAAGCTGCTAGTGAATTCCCTCATTAAGGCCCCTTAAAGCAAGACAGAAAATGCTGATATTTGTAAACACTGCAGGAAATAACTGGCCACACACAACACACTTTGCTTGCAACAATTCGGGACTGGAGTGGTATATTTGACGATAAGCACGATAACGAGGAGGTTACTACTTTACCACTGTGACTCAAAATTGTTGCAAACACAGTCTGTTCTGTTGGGCCAGAGTTATTCACTGAGGTTGCAGAATCCTACAAGTTGTAAGGCTGGGTTTATTGCCATTGTACCCATGATGAGCAAGACAATTAACCTCAAGTTCCAGCTGTGGGATTGACCCTGCAACAAGTCGCTTTACCTTAGTGGTTTCGGCATGTTCTTTATAATGAAGCTGGATGACCTTATTGTAAATCAATCTTGTTGGTTAATCTAGTTAAGAAGCATAGTGGCTCCAGTTTTACTTTTTAAGAAGTGATACCGGTAGTAACCCAAGAGCAGATGGGGTGCAAAGTCCAGGTCATTAAGAGCAGGAAGGATGACGACCACAAAAAGTCCCAGTTGCTTTTGCTTGCAGAGGTGTCAGTGTGTAGCGATCCACCCACTAACATCTCTTCGTTTGATGTCCTCCAAGACCTTCACACACAACCAGTTCTAATATGACTCATGCAGATATGTCTATTTCACTCAGAATTTCGATGGTGGCTTTTTGAAGGGGCCATCAAGGTTTCTGTGGTTGGCTTTCTGTAAAGAAACTGTACCTTCATCTATTTCATTATGAACATGCATGTTTTACATTTCTCAATAGCAAGAAAAGGAAGTTAAGTACATCTTTGTGTAAATACTAGACCTTTTGTAATCAACAGCATCTTGACAAGCTTAACCAGCTAGACTTGTTCGACCAGCTCCGTCAGCAAAGTTTTAGCAATGGTGGTCTAACTAGATTGGTACCAGTCTAGGCTAACATGCAAATTAATACTAGTCCAAACTGGCGTTTTTGGCAAGATACAGTAGTTATGATATTTTACTAGACTACTTTTACAAAGATCACTTTTGATTTTATGTCATCTCCGCATCGGCCCTTAACAAGTGTTACCCTGAGATAAACAGCCAAACTGGCTTAGAGTTTTGAGGGTACAACATTGGCCAATCTTCCAGTGCTCATCTGGCTCAACTTTTTTCGCCTTAGGCTTCGGTTCCAGCCTAGAAAGCCTGAGTTGAAGTTCTTCCAGCTGGAGAGAGCAGCAGGAATAATTTAGATAGAGCACGTCAGCCATGCACATTAGTTTCAGATCACTTGCATCCAGTTTTGGACCGTGTGTGTGCCAAGCCATTGGGTATTTGGCTGTGAAAATGGTGTCCTGATAAGATGTAGCTTTGTTCTTTAAAAGTGTTGTTCGAAATAAGAAGCATCTGTAGATTGTAGAGTTTAACATGGTCTGAAGGCAGAGTTAAAAGGGAAGGAGGTCTCAGTAGTTTATTTTTGGTTTGGCTTTTTTAAACTAGTCTGTTTTGGCGAGCAAACAGTCAGACCTGCGGTGTAGACTCTTCCTGTCCTTTACACTTGCTCTGTGGCTTTATTACAACTCAGTGCTAGCCCATTACCCAACACACACACACACACACTAGCCAGTAGATCAAGTGCTGTATGACTTTTCTTATAGTCTTTACACTATTTTACAGCATATATGATCCACATACACACGCCTGCTACCTTGCAATCTAAATGAGGACATACCATAGACTTCTATTGTTTTTATATAAAGCTAATAATAATGATTAGGCAACTTTGAACATTTTTGTACATAAAAGACATTGCTTATTCACCCAGACATACCTAAAAGTGGCTTTGATAGATTTTGCCATCTTTTTGTCTTCAAGTATAGCTAAGTACATGCACAGTTTGCACACATAGTTGAGGTGCAGACTGAGTCATCTACTATGCTCTGTCTTGCTTTCCACCATTAGTTTGTAAACAAGCTTTCTGATTGGTCAAGGTCCCTCCAGCCAGACACTCACCTATTATACCGCCCAGTCTGTACACTTCCTTTACGGCTAAAACCATCAGTGTGTGCCAGCCCTTCATTACTTTCCCTATAAGCTCTCTGTCCTGTACATTTCATGGTTTTCTATCTATGTACAAAAGCAAGTTTTGCACAGCGAAGCACCACTTATATTTTCTTCAGAAGTTGTAAAGATCTCGTTTCTACATGTCAAAAAGTCCAGTTTCTTTTAAGCTGTTGGGTGTTGGAAGGAGTTCCATCAGTGGATCTAAAGTCTGCAGGGCCTCGTATTTATTTATTTTTCTCGCTGATAAAGCACCTCTGAATCCCGCTACTACCAGTTTATTCCTCTCTCATCTGCTCTTCATTAGTCTCTGAGGGAAAAACAGATGTCATCCACATAGTGCTCCCATACTTAGTGTTGTATGATTAAAACCGCAAGGCTTTCTTGATTGCGCTGTTATAGATCCTACTGAAAAGTTTTATTTTTAGCCTTATAATCACAAATTTCTTGAATAAGGTATTTAGTATTATATATCATTATTTATACGAATATATTTTTTTAAAGACGACAAAATACAAGGGTTATTTATTTATTCAAGATGATTCGTTAACCTTCAATTATCGTATCTGAGCTTTTTATTTATTCAATCAGCGACAGTACACATGAATAGTACATAACAAGTTATGTAAAATCCGCCAGATTTAGCTAACACTGGCTAATTTTCATCCTTTGTCCCTTTTTAGCTGGTATAAACATTTCAGGCTGTAAGATCCATCAAGCTTTTTGGTTTGGGCCTTTACATTTGTGCCATTGCGCTCCTTACACTATTAAAGCTTCAAATAGGGAAATCAGCTGAATGTTGAGTTCCTTCTCCTCGAACGCAAGCTCTTACCACAACAAACACTGCTTGTGAAATACTCACAGTGTGGTTAATCTAATTTTTGGTTGGCCAGTTAGCACTGATGTTTACTTGTGCATACATTTTACCATGCTCTAAACTTTGCATTTTTACCGTTTGACATTGCCATTGCGCTTTACAATTGGTTGCAGCTGATTGGTTGGGTGCCTGTTTGCTAAAACATAAAATTGCATTTTTCATAGCAGGTTGGTTTATATTTATTATTGTTATCTTAAATATTCAGACTGACCATCAATAATTCAGTCAGCACCGTGTCAGAGACATCTGGCTCAAGCCCTCAAGAGAATCTGTATGCTACACCTGTTATTCCAGCTCATCCATCATAACAAACAAACAGCATGGCACTGTGTATTGAGGTAGTGATGACTTGTGCTCTGGGTTTCCAGGCCGAAGTGTCTTGCCTTGATAGTAAAGGGCACTGAGGATGCTGCCAATCAGGTCAGACCACATTATCTTAATGCTGTTTGAGTTTTCAAGCCAAAGTACAGTGTGCGTAAAGGTAGAGTGCAGTTCAGTGGCTGAAGAGATGCAAGGTGAATGGTGGATATATAATAAATGGAATCTCTTGTCCTAAACCAACATATTTTAATTATAACATTACTTGTCTCTTTGGCTAAACAATTAAATGGTACTATGATAAAACTATAGTGTTTTGGATATCACCATGCATTTGAAACCATCCTGTTCTTTGAAGTACCCTTGTCTACCATGTGACTGTACCATCAATCAGTGACTTTGTCATCATTTTGATCCATACTTATCTCAAACAGCAATGCAGGTGTTTTCCCTCATTCAAATAATTTGATCATACCTGTGACCTTTGTTCATGTCTGAGTTGTGGCTAGACTATGTGTGGTGGTGTTGTGATTGAGTTAACAGCCCCAGCGCCCTGCTGCTATTCTTAGAATGAAGAGGCAGTAAAAGTTTCCATTTATGCCCCCCTGTAAAACAACAGGAAGTGATGGCCAATGCAAGGGCTTCACTGAGCCTGTTCTGTCAGATCATTCCCTTCCACCTAGTGGCCGGTCACTGTCACTGCAGCTTATGATACTTGAACTTAGCTTGTCAAAAACAGCAGGATTCTAATATTATTACCCGGTTTCATAGTCAAGGCTTAAGCCTAGTCACAGACTAAAATGCGTGTTTTATGCTGCTTTAACTGACACTCTGACTCTGACATGTATCTTACAATATGTCAGAGCCATTGTTTTGTCTCAAGATGCACATCAGCAATGTTTTTTTCTAAGGCATGTTTATAAAAGCTACTTAAATGTCCTAATTGAACTAAGGCCTAATCCTGGCTTAATCTAAACCCTGTCTGTGAAATATGTATTAGTATAATTATTAGTGCTGTCAAATCGCTTAATCACGTAAATATATGTGTGTATACTGTAAATGTACTGTGTGTGTGTGTGTGTGTGTGTGTGTGTGTGTGTGTGTGTGTGTGTGTGTGTGTGTGTGTGTGTACATATATCAAGCAAAAAACATTGATAATAATAATGAATGTTTCTTGAGCAGCAAATCATCATATTAGAATGATTTCTGAAGGATCATGTGACACTGAAGACTGGAGTAATGATGCTGAAAATTCAGCTTTGATCACAGGAATAAATTACATTTTAAAATATATTAAAATGGGAAACAGTAAAATAAAAAACTGCTTTTTTGTATTTTTAATCAAATAAATGGAGCCTTGGTGAGCAGAAGAGACCTCTTTAAAAAAAAATATAAAAATCTTTAAAAGTATATTTACACGCACACATTTACAATTTTTTATGTTAGATGCGATTATTTGCGATTGTTCGTTTTGACTGTACTAATAATTATATTAAAATGTAATGTATATACCAGTGTGTATGTATGTATGTATGTATATGTATATGTATGTATATATATATATATATATATATATATATAAATTAAGGAATATATATATATATATATATATATATATATATATATATATATATATATATATATAAATTAAGGAATATATATATATATATATAAATTAAGGAATATATATATATATATATATATATATATATATATATATATATATATATATATATATATATATATAAATAAATTAAGGAATATATATATATATATATATATATAAATTAAGGAATATATATATATATATATATATATATATATATATAAATTAAGGAATATATATATATATATATACATATATATATATATTAACAAATATATATATTCAATCTGAAAAAAAAAATTAAGTAAAATTCTGATGCAGGATTGTGAAGAAATTTTTGAAATTCCACATTATTTATTGCAACAAAAAAAGAAATCTAAAATATAAGCTTTTTTACTTGTGGTCTCGACTTTTGAACCCCACTTTGAAATTGCAGTTCTGAAGAGTTTTATGAGTTTTAATTTTTAAGCATGTTCCTCTTTTCTGTCTTTTCTCTAGTGAATGAGATCATAAGGAAGGATCTGACAGGAGTGCATGGCAGGGGTCAGACATAGAGGAAACCCCTGATCGGGAAGCGAGCAGGACCCCTGGAGTGTATCGGCGTTCCCCTGCCTTCAGCGGGACACGTGAGAGCAGGAGCGATGCCTCGGCCCGGTCAAGTGTCACCCCTGACAAAAACTGGATCATGGACCGCATTTAACCAAACATCCATCTCAGTCAACCACAGGAACAGCAGCGTGTTGATGTGCAAATGGTATTCAATTTCCCTGCTATTATTTGACTTTTGAAAGTCGTCCAATGTTGATCTCATATGTCAAACTTGTCAGAGACTTGAGCCTTCATAAACAGTTTGGATTGGACAGGTGGAGTTAAGTCAATTTTTTTTCCATTTCGTGGTTTTTTTTTTCCATAGCCTTTTGACTCACATAAATGAACTCACTCAGATTAGTGTATTTCGAGCAATAACCTCATCATCTGTGAGACTAAACCATTACTGTCCGTCATATTCCCCAAAACAAGTGGTTTGCATATACTTCTGAAGGGAAAGTGGATGAATGCATCACACCACTGCAAATGTTTTAATATATTTGTTTAAGAATAGTTGTTGTTTTTGTATTAGATGAACCACATGTACATCAGTCCAAATTTAAATGGTTGAAATGCCTTGTACTTAATATTTCAAATTCCTATAAGTAAATGCACTGTTCATGAAGGGAATTCTTAAAAAGAAAAATGAGATTTGTTTGTAGTAATACAGCTAAGAAAACCAATGAAGTGCCATTTTCTTCTTTGTGATGTAAATAGAAAACTGAATATTGTGCCTTTGCCTGCGGTGCTGTAATAATACTACCAAAACACAGAACCAGCAAACCAAAAATGAATGGAAATACATGTACCTTGTGTCAAGTCAGAGCCCATGATGCCCTGCACTACATTTAGGTTCTCGAAACATCTTCGTCCCATACTAAAACTGAATAGTTATCATATTTTATTATTGCGTATTTATGTACTTGTGACCTTACCAGTTCCATCTGTTCTACTTTTTTGTCTTGTGTTAAAATTTAGGATGTATCTCTCTACAGATCTCATGGAGATTTTTTTTTAACAATAACAGCTTTGCTTTTATGATATGCAAATATATTTTATGTGTGTGTGTCTGTTAATGTAGAACATTCAAAACATGGAAATCTGTATTTATACTTACAGTAGATACCCTCTGCATGTCTCTGTAACACATTTTCACATTCGTTTTCTGATATTGAAACTGACAAAAATATTTTTTTCAAGCAACAAAAAAAATCATTAATTAAGAAGCATCAGCTTGTGTTCAAAGGCTTCTTTTTGAAAATATTTTTGAAAGCAATCCAGCCCACTTTAAAAAAAGAAAAGAAAAAAAGCATAAGGATATTTTTATATGTCTTTACAATTTTGGCTGAATTATTAAGAGTATTAAGTATTATCTAAAAGTTATCTGTGTTCCTTTGGGACACATTGTAAAAAATAATGATGCTATTGTTTCAAAGGAGCTGTTTTTTGTTCAGTGTACAGTGGGCACAACAAAACAACTATTTTCAGAATGTAAACCTTTTCTTTTTACTGTAAATAGACTGCTTCAAAAGTGTATAGACTATTTCTATAATTTTTATTTTTTAGAATCAGATTTTCAGTCAGAATTGGAAGAGAAATATTTATATGAACTGAATCAGTTGTTCTCTTGCCATTTAATATCTTATAACCAAGGCTCTGGGAATATATGAACTGCCAAAGCTTTTGCTGCATATTGACGAATTGCATTTAATTGTTTTTAATATTAATATAAGATTGTCAATGCCTAAAGAGAATCCATTTATATTTTTTATTTCATTAGCTTGTCATGATCATATTCATGTTTTGGCTTATGTCTAACCTGTATGTTTAGACGTGTTCATGTTTGTCGAATAAAGGCTACTAGCTGAGGACATGAGCAATAAAACAGAAAGCTTTAAAGAGTTTCTCGTTTGCTTTTGAGTCTTTCTAAGACCTGTTGCATTTACTCACTGTGGGCTGCCTCATTTCCAAGACACTTCTTTCACCATATGTCTTTGTATATTAAAATAAAGTCTATCTAAAACATATAGATATAATAAAAAAAAAAGTTTCTTAAATGAAAAAAAAAAAAGAATATAAAGAATGCTCTCACTCTCAGTAGTGGTGTTTTTGACAAAATCTTTAAAGAAACAAAACATTCTTGTTCACTTGCTTGTATGTCTGGTTCTCTGATATTTCTCCCTTATGAAGCCAGTGAGCTCTT
The DNA here is from genome assembly GCF_964197995.2 of Scardinius erythrophthalmus. Classification (NCBI taxonomy): domain Eukaryota; kingdom Metazoa; phylum Chordata; class Actinopteri; order Cypriniformes; family Leuciscidae; genus Scardinius; species Scardinius erythrophthalmus. The sequence continues at coordinate 34,168,195 of NC_138235.1, forward strand.
GAAGCATAACCCAGCAAACACAGAACGTTCCCCTAACGTTAGTATTTGATTCCCGTTTGGTTATTTATTTATTTATTTATTTATTTTTGAGAACCAAGTAATCACGGTATACAGTTTGCAACTATAAAATAACGTTCCCAGAACGTTGCATCAAAAAGATCTTCATTTGTGTTTCGAAGATGAACATAAGTCTCACGGGTTTGGAACGTCATGAGGGTGAGCAATTAATTACAGAATTTTAATTTGGGGGTTAACTAACCCTTTAAACACTGTTAAAATCAGATACTCCTTTTATTCAAGTCATATTGAAATCGGTGACTTGTAACATGTAGGCTACGTAAAAAGCGTAATATAAAACGTAATATAATCTAATTGTAAGTAGCCTACTTAATTTTTGGAATCTGATTACGTACAAACCAGCCGCGTCTGTTAAACGCGCGCTGCAATTAAATGCACGAGCTCTGGATTTTGATTGGCTGTCATGTTTTTTTGATCGTTTATTAATTGGAAAAACTCGTTCTGAAAGTGATTCCAACGATATTGATCCTCTGTGTCGTTATTATTTTAGTTGTGGTGTGGACTCCGCTATTCTTTTAAACGATTTTTAAAAACTTTATCTTTATCCCAGTAACGCGGAAAACAAAACAAGCGCTGGATACAGACAGTCCAGACAGTCCATTTTTTGGAAAAATTATGGAGGCTCAACACATGCACTCGACTCGTATGAAGCTGCAGGTAATTTCCATGTATCAACACGCTAAAACTGTATATAAAAACCATAGTACCAAAAAGTACCATGGTAGAATCCTGGTATTATTCGAAGTATATTGCTTTTTAAAGCAATAAACGATAATGAAGATTTAAAGGAGATAATAGAGGCCTTATCATAGAGATTTGAGGGGTCCATCCAAACACCATAGCATATAGCAACCTCCTCCTAGGCCAAAACTATCATGGCAGTGAGTTGCACAGGCAAACTACTAGTGTTATATTATTTTGTAGTGCATTGTAAAACATAATAACTGTATATCATTATAACAACAAAATTTACCGCCTTCAAAGACTTGAAGATGTTCAAGAATCAATTAGTTTTGTGTAGGGTACAAAGGGCCTAAAGGCACATGAAAAATGTCCTTTTCACCCCTCCCATAGTGTGTGATTGCAGAGAGAGAGAAAAAAAATTGTATAGTTTAGAGATAGATAGATAGATTTATCTATTTAATCAATCATAAAAGTGGTTAATTTTGTTTATAAATCGTGTATATGTGGCAAGGTGAGCCTTTTACCCCACACAGGGGGTAAAACCAGCATGGGGCAAAATGCACAAATTATTTCTACAAATGATATTTTGCCTACCATCTGAATCTAACTATGTCATGTCAACAAATGGAAAAGTCAGCCAGCTATTTATTATCATGTTAATTACTGTGCCCCAAATACCATACTTTTACATATTCTTCCATTATTGAAAACCTGTTGCTTTATTTACCTTAAACAAAACTGAAAATCATAAGGAAGTCTCAAAATATATTCAGTAACTTAAGTGATTCTCATTTGCTACTTAAATGTACAACATTTGAAAAAAAACATCATATAGCTAGATCAAATTAGCACAGAATCAAGTTTGCGCAATTGTGTCGTGGATCAGCCAAATTTCCACATGCATCTTGAAAAGCGGATGTTTTGCGAAGTGTTGCGGCAAGTTTTTGTGCCATCTAGTGGTTTAGAGGAAAATGAAAAATCAAAGGCACCTTTTACCCCGGTGCGCCTTTACCCCTGTTGTACCCTACTGTTTATGGGGCGGTTGACTGTCACGGCACGTGCTCCTTTATGAAACACCTGTTCTCTTCATGTCTCCGAATTGCTCCGAATTAAATCAGTTAACCAACGACAGGCTTAGTTAGCTATACAGCAGATGTCTGCTGCCGTTATTTTGCTCATTAAATCTGAGCTGAACAGAACTTTGCGCTTTTGATGGCATCGTCCTATGTGGCCCTTTGTGACTTCACAGCTCTTTGCCTCTCAGACAAATAAGCATCTTGTAGCGTTTCCTCGATTGCTAGGCAACAGATTGTTTGGGCCCCAACTGGGGTGGATGGCGTGAATGAACCCAGTGTTCAGGAAGTCGCTTGGTATGACATCACTAGCTTTGAGCAAAATAAATAAATAAAGCAGCACGTGGGTCGCGACAGAACACAGACACATTTCCCCCCATCGCAGATACGCCGTGAGTCATATGCCCTTTATCTCGGATTAGATAATCAAATCACATCTTATGCACAATAACCATGAAGGGCCAGAGAACAAGAAACGTGCATGTTTTCACTGGTTGGGAATTTCATTCAACACTGTGTTACTGTAGAGTCTTTTCAAACCAGTTTTTCTTGTCATATTGGAGTAAGATTGTGTAAAACTGGAAGGGAGCCCAGCGAATGACTTAACCAGAGTGTTTGATCTACAGCACACCATGTAGTTTGGTAGTAGTGACATCATACTGCAATAATAGGCGTTAAAGGTCAATTTTAATAAGTTCCTCGTATTGTGAAACATCGATGAACATTAACAGCAAATTACTATGACTCAGACCTCAGACATGGACATTGTGCGTGATTGATCCGGCCGCATATTACATATAATCTTGCTTTCAAGCGGATTTCATGAATTAGGTTTGTGGAAAAGGCCACCCGTTGTATCGCGTCCTGTGGCGCGGCAGACCGCCTGCAGACCTACAGCTCGTGTTAAGAAGGCCTTATTCAAATAGAAATAACATGTCACACCCCTGACCAACAGTAAATACTTGTTTTGATTGAATAATGCTGCGTTTGTACAGTAGCCGGGACTACTGCATCATAGAGTGGGAGACGTTAGTCACCTTCCCAGGGTTCATGTGGACTGCTTATTACCTCATCAAAAAGCTAAAAACATTTAATAACTCAATCAAACTGAGTAACACTCATCAACGGAATTTTTCTGTTATTAAGATGCTGGTAAACAACATGCTTCTGAAATTTGTCTTCCAATGGATTTTGCATGGTTTACTTTTAAACCTAAATTTAGTTTATTCTGTCATAAATTGCGATAAAGGCCTGGAAGGTTAAAGCAATGTATGCATTGAATAAACACTATAACGTTCAAAAGTTTAGGTCAGTAAGTTAAAAAAAGAAAATAAATTAATACTTGTATTGAGCAAGGATGCATTCAGTTGATCTAAGGAGATTTTTATTTATCATTTCAAATAAATGGTGTTCTTTTGAACTTTCTATTCTTCAAATAATCCTGGAAAAAAATCATTTCCACAAAAATATCATGCAGTTAAAAAATATCATCTGTTTTTAAATACAAAGTTCTGTCATGAAACTCTAAATGGCAGAGGCTGATAGGTCCTTAAAGCAACACTAAGGAACATTTTTTACCTTAAAATAATGTTTCCAAAATCGTATCAGTGGTTCATTAAGTCGTAACAGGGTGAAAGGCACTTCTGGATTCGCTTTGCAGCCCTATATCTGCTATAACCACACTATGCAAGTTTGCCAAACCGGATCGCGTTTCTGTAGTTCGAATGAGACATAAGAAAACTACCAATTTGACTTGCTTTACGTCAAGCGTTACAATAGTCATTATTTAGTTTTTCTTCGTTTCTGATGTCGCAATACATCATACTTTCATGAAATCATGCAACATACTCTACCTTGTCTGTGGACATCGTTCATTCAAAGCCGGTGCTAGATAAACAGCGAGCGTGCGTGTGACAGTGCGGGCGGCGAAATTATTTACGACAGCGGTAATGGACAATTCCGCTTCCAACCTGTAGGGCGACTGAAGAGGAAACGTTCCTTAGTGTTGCTTTAACTCAATTTGCTTGCAATCACATCATTCTCTATAGGGCACAGCTGATTGGTTCCTGCTGTATCAGTAGCCAATGAACTCGCTGCTCAATGAATACTGGTCAGCATTTGCTGTAGCAGTTGCAGTGCGCTTTCAGAACCTTCCCCAGCTCCACCTGTACAGATCCTCTACGGGTAATTCATGTATATTGTACAGCAGCAGCGTGTCTTGTATGTATTGGCAGTAGAAAGTCCGGTACTTTCTCTGCAGCAGCAGCAATAACAGCAGCAGTGTAGCAGATCTATTCCTCCAAGACCAAACATATCAAAATTGTCATATCCATTACATTGAGAGTTGTCATGACAACTTTTATAATGATAAGAAATGTTTCTTGAGCATCAAGTCATCATATTAGAATGATTTCTGAAGGATCATGTGACACTGAAGACTGGAGTAATGACTGGAGTAATGAAAATTCAGCTTTGATCACAGGAATAAATTACATTTTACAATATATTCACATAGAAAATCATGAAGTCATTTTAAATTATTACTGTATTTTTGACCAAATAAATGGAGCATTGGTGAGCAGAAGAGACAAAAACAAAAACATAAAAAAGTCTTACTGACCCAAAATTTTGAATGGAAGTCTACTTTATTAATTAATTTATTAATTAATTAATTTATTGCGCTATAAGAGCATGAAGTGTACACTTTTAGATTTCATAGAAGTTTTTCACCATTTTTAATCAGCTTTTTTTTTTCTGGTTCATGTAAATAGTCCGGGGGTGTGGCAAATGATTTTTAAACAATATATTCTTGTATATCGGTTAATATGAGCTCATAAGAATGCATGTATTACATTGACAAAACAATAAATAAAATGTTTTAGAGTGTGCATAACCATTAAAGTACAAAAAATCTAATATCTCTCTGGAGGTAATAGTCAATAATGATGAATGGAATTGTTTTGCGCTTTCGCCCTCTGGTGGCAAAAACCGCTGTGTTCGTATTCTTGATTGAATCTTCAGATGTAATCTTTGATATTAGCTGATGGAAGCCTGCGGCTGTACTTGGTCTCTTTGTCTAACACTTCTCCATGTGGTAAATGAATCACAAATCACAGCTGAGATGTACCTGTTGCTGTCATTAACAGAATAGTTCAATCAGAATGAAAAGTGTGTAATTATTTCCTCGCTCGCATGCCGTTTCAAACCAGCCTGCTGTTATTTCCCCCATTTGAACACAAAATTTGAAATACTTACATTTATGCATTTGGCAGCTGTTTTATCCAAAGAGACTTACATTGCATTTCAAGGTACACATTTACATTCTTATCAGTTCTCGCTTTCCCTGGGAATCGAACCCATGATCTTGGCGTTGCAAGCGCCAATGCTCTACTTTCTAAGTTTCTTTTCTCTGTTAGTTTCTGATTGTTTGGTTGTTTTTATAGGATTCATTCTGTTTTTCCTTTATATGAATATTATGTCTAATAGTTGTACTTATTCTCTCTGGAGACTGGAAACAGAATAACATTTGACATCTGTTGGTTAATTATTAATACAGCACGTATTTCATGCAACAAGTGGTAGATGTTGTATAAAGGTGTGCATGTTCCTCTCACAGCCTGTAGAGGGATGTATAGTCATAGAGAATATTAGACAAATAATATGGCATCATATATTTTTGTTCACCCAAAAATAAAAATGAATGTCATTAATTACGGTTCTCACCCTCGTGTCGTTCCAAACCCGTAAGACTTTCGTTCATCTTCAGAACACAAATGAAGATCTTTTTAATGAAATCTTAGAGCGTTCTGTCCCTCCATTGACAGCCTATGCAACTACCAGAGAAAAGTAGTAAAGGCATCATTAAAGTAATCCATGTGATTCCAGTTGTTGAACCACTGGAGTCACATGGATTACTTTTGTGATGTCTTTACAACCTTTTTGGGGTTTGAAAGTGGTAGTTGCGTAGCTCTCAGAAAGCATTAAAAAGATCCTTATTTGTGTTCTGAAGATGAACGGAAGTCTTGCTTGGAACAACATGACGGGTGAGTAATTAATGACAGAATTTTCATTTTTGAGCGAACTAACCCTTTAATGCCTGACATTTATTTGACCTAACATGTAAATAACTGGAAGATCCTGAGTGTTTCATCAAGATTTATTTTTGATGCGACTCCAGGCCCTGTAGATTCAGATCGGTCGGTAACCTGCAGGCCTGATGAAGCAGACCATCAAAACGCTCCTCAAATCAGGCTGATTGTACCAAAGGAGAGTGCAGTTTAAGTAAACGATGAACATTTCATCGGGAGCTGTTTCTCTGCCCTCAGCAGGTCATTATTTCCAACATTTAGCCTGTGAGGCTGCAGTTTTCATCAGCTTTGAAGTAGTTCTATAGCCACGCTCATTATCGACAGGCCGAACTCCCACCGCACATGCGCCTCCGCCCACCCGTATGTGCGCTTTACTTCTCTCCTGCCTGTTTACTTTACATAATGTGTATCTCTACAGGCCATGAATGTGAAGATCATATACAATTACAGCATGCTTTGCTTCTGGAGATTTTACAAACAGTGGTTTATATAACAAATAACCTTGTTTAAATTACTTTTGTCAGTTTTTCATAATGAAGTAGAAAATGACATGTATACTGTTTACATAAGCATAGTTGTGAGATTTTTCCACCCATGCATCTAGAGACCAGTATTCAGATTAATCACAGAATTTTATTTTTGCAGGGCTTATACTGTATTTCCACCTTTTTTTGCAGTGAATATTGATTACTGTAAGGAGTTGTAACATGCTTGTGATATTTTTATTGACATATTCAGGACAGGTAAAAGTGGTTTTGTAGGGAAGATTGGGGCTAGTTGAGACATTTTTTACTCCAGTAAAGTTAATTGAAGATTAAATATTCACTACAGAAAGCTATTAAACTTATTAGCTATATTATCTATAGGGTAAGTGGTCACAATGGGATCTTGGTATTTAATGACACAGATTTGAGAGGTACATTTTTTGGCATAGGAATGCCATCTAAAATTCAAAAAGTTTAAATATAATTGCTTGTAGCACAAATTTAAACAGTTGTGATATAAGGCCACTGAAGGCAAATGTGAGAACCCAAGTGCAGTTAATTTACCAAACGTGATCAAACATAAAACAAAGGCATGGCATGCACTCACAACATATACATGGACATAACACTTACCAACAGAGGTTACAGGAAACCGTACTTGACAAGGACACATGGCAAACATGAGGGCTTAGGCTAATGACTTAAAAAATGATGATTCTATTTTGTGTGTGGATGGAGCTTAACTTGCATCAGTTTAAAGAATAGCCTATATTTTTTTGCCTGTTATTATGATAGGAAAGCATAGTATCCATAAAGTTCGACGAACGGGACTTGAACTCAGGTCGCCCAAAGCCTAAAAAAAAAAATATTGTCAGGGAACTGACCACTAGGCTATTGAGGACAGTAATTTGCAGCAATTTGATAAATATTAGAACCTTATTGTGTAAGAAACATATAGGGGGAACAGAATCCGACGGCAAATAGTTCAGTTGTTGAAATCCGTTCCCCCACCCCAATGATGAGAGATGTTGATGTATCAGCTTAAAAAATGCTGATTCTATTCTGTGTGTGGATGAAGCTTAAACAGCATCAATTTCATAAATATTAGAACCTCAGTGTGTCAAATATGGGGGAACAGAATCCGACGGCAAATAGTTCAGCATTCGAAATCCGTTCCCCCTCTCCCATTATGAGAGGTGTTGATGTAATGACTTAAAAAATGCTGATTCTATTTTGTGTGTGGATGGAGCTTAACTTGCATCAGTTTAAAGAATATATTTTTTGCCTTTTATTATGATAGGAAAGTATAGTATCCAGAAAGTTCGACGACCCGGGACTTGAACTCGGGTCGCCCAAATCTAAAAAAAATAACACTGTTAGGGAACTGACCACTAGGCTATTGAGGATAGCTTTGTGCAACAATTTGATAAATATTAGAAGTTTATTGTGAAAGAAACATAGGGGGAAACAGAATCTGACGGCAAATAGTTCAGCTGTCGAAATCAGTTCCCCCACCCCATTGATGAGAGATGTTGATGTATCAGCTTAAAATATGCTTATTCTCTTCTGTGTGTGGATGGAGCTTAAACAGCATCAATTTGATAAATATTAGAACCTCATTGTGTAAAATATGGGGGGAACAGAATCTGACGGCAAAAAAACAGCTGTCGGAATCCGTTCCCCCACTCCCATTATGAGAGGTGTTGATGTAATGACTTAAAAAATGCTGATTCTATTTTGTGTGTGGATGGAGCTTAACTTGCATCAATTTCATAAATATTAGAACCTCAGTGTGTCAAATATGGGGGAACAGAATCCGACGGCACATAGTTCAGCTGTCAAAATCCGTTCCCCCACTCCCATTATGAGAGGTGTTGATGTAATGGCTTAAAAAATGCTGATTTTATTTTTGTGTGTGGATGGAGCTTAACTTGCATCAGTTTAAATAATATATTTTTTTGCCTTTTATTATGATAGGACAGTATAGTATTAAGAAAGTTTGACGAAACGGGACTTGAACTCGGGTCGCCCAAAGCTAAAAAAAAATATTGTCAGGGCACTGACCACTTGGCTATTGAGCTGTGTAATTAGTTGTAAAGTGATAAATATTAGAACCTCATTGTGTAAGAAATATAGGGGGAACAGAATTCGGCGGCAAAAAAAAGCTGTCGGAATCCGTTCCCCCACTCCCCTTATGAGAGATGTTGATGTAATGGCTTAAAAAATGCTGATTTTATTTTTGTGTGTGGATGGAGCTTAACTTGCATCAGTTTAAATAATATATTTTTTTTTTTTTGCCTTTTATTATGATAGGACAGTATACTATCAAGAAAGTTTGACGAAACGGGACTTGAACTCGGGTCGCCCAAAGATAAAAAAAAACATTGTCAGGGCACTGACCACTTGGCTAATGGGCTGTGTAGTTAGCTGTAAAGTGATAAATATTAGAACCTCATTGTGTAAGAAACATAGGGGGAACAGAATTCGACGGCAAAAAAAACAGCTGTCGGAATCCGTTCCCCCTCTCCCATTATGAGAGATGTTGATGTAATGGCTTAAAAATGCTGATTTTATTTTTGTTTGTGGATGGAGCTTAACTTGCATCAGTTTAAAGAATATATTTGTTTGCCTTTTGTTATGATAGGACAGTATACTATCAAGAAAGTTTGATGAAACAGGACTTGAACTCGGGTCGCCCAAAGCTAAAAAAAAAAATTGACAGGGCACTGACCACTTGGCTATTGGGCTGTGTAGGTAGCTGTAAAGTGATCAATATTAGAACCTCATTGTGTAAGAAACACAGGGGGAACAGAATTCGACGGCAAAAAAACAGCTGTCGGAATCCGTTCCCCCTCTCCCATTATGAGAGGTGTTGATGTAATGGCTTAAAAAATGCTGATTTTATTTTTGTGTGTGGATGGAGCTTAACTTGCATCAGTTTAAATAATATATTTGTTTGCCTTTTATTATGATAGGATAGTATAGTATCAAAAAAGTTTGACGAAATGGGAATTGAACTCGGGTCGCCCAAAGCTAAAAAAAAATATTGTCAGGGCACTGACCACTTGCCTATTGAGATGTGTAATTAGTTGTAAAGTGATAAATATTAGAACCTCATTGTGTAAGAAACATAGAAGGGAACAGAATTCGATGGCAAAAAAAACAGCTGTCGGAATCCGTTCCCCCACTCCCATTATGAGAGGTGTTGATGTAATGACTTAAAAAATGCTGATTTTATTTTTGTGTGTGGATGGAGCTTAACTTGCATCAGTTTAAATAATATTTTTTTTGCCTTTTATTATGATAGGACATTATAGTATCAAGAAAGTTTGACGAAACGGGAATTGAACTCGGGTCGCCCAAAGCTAAAAAAAAATTATAGTCAGGGCACTGACCACTTGGCTATTGAGCTGTGTAATTCGTTGTAAAGTGATAAATATTAGAACCTCATTGTGTAAGAAACATAGGGGGAACAGAATTCGAAGGCAAAAAAAAACAGCTGTCGGAATCCGTTCCCCCACTCCCCTTATGAGAGGTGTTGATGTAATGGCTTAAAAAATGCTGATTTTATTTTTGTGTGTGGATGGAGCTTAACTTGCATCAGTTTAAATAATATATTTTTTTGCCTTTCATTATGATAGGACAGTATTGTATTAAGAAAGTTTGACGAAACGGGACTTGAACTCGGGTCGCCCAAAGCTAAAAAAAAATATTGTCAGGGCACTGACCACTTGGCTATTGGGCTGTGTAGTTAGCTGTAAAGTTATAAATATTAGAACCTCATTGTGTAAGAAACATAGGGGGAACAGAATTCGAAGGCAAAAAAAACAGCTGTCGGAATCCGTTCCCCCTCTCCCATTATGAGAGGTGTTGATGTAATGGCTTAAAAAATGCTGATTTTATTTTTGTGTGTGGATGGAGCTTAACTTGCATCAGTTTAAAGAATATATTTGTTTGCCTTTTATTATGATAGGACAGTATACTATCAAGAAAGTTTGACGAAACGGGACTTGAACTCGGGTCGCCCAAAGCTAAAAAAAAATATTGTCAGGGCACTGACCACTTGGCTATTGGGCTGTGTAGTTAGTTGTAAACTGATAAATATTAGAACCTCATTGTGTAAGAAACATAGGGGGAACAGAATTCGACGGCAAAAAAAACAGCTGTCGGAATCCGTTCCCCCTCTCCCATTATGAGAGGTGTTGATGTAATGGCTTAAAAAATGCTGATTTTATTTTTGTGTGTGGATGGAGCTTAACTTGCATCAGTTTAAATAATATATTTTTTTGCCTTTTATTATGATAGGAAAGTATAGTATCAAGAAAGTTTGACAAAACGGGAATTGAACTCGGGTCGCCCAAAGCTAAAAAAAAATATTGTCAGGGCACTGACCACTTGGCTAATGGGCTGTGTAGTTAGTTGTAAAGTGATAAATATTAGAACCTCATTGTGTAAGAAATATAGGGGGAACAGAATTCGACGGCAAAAAAAAAAGCTGTCGGAATCCGTTCCCCCTCTCCCATTATGAGAGGGGTTGATAATGGCTTAAAAAATGCTGATTTTATTTTTGTGTGTGGATGGAGCTTAACTTGCATCAGTTTAAATAATATATTTTTTTGCCTTTTATTATGATAGGACAGTATACTATCAAGAAAGTTTGACGAATCGGGTCTTGAACTCGGGTCGCCCAAAGCTAAAAAAAAATATTGTCAGGGCACTGACCACTTGGCTATTGGGCTGTGTAGTTAGCTGTAAAGTGATAAATATTAGAACCTCATTGTGTAAGAAACATAGGGGGAACAGAATTCGACGGCAAAAAAAAACAGCTGTCGGAATCCGTTCCCCCACTCCCATTATGAGAGGTGTTGATGTAATGGCTTAAAAAATGCTGATTTTATTTTTGTGTGTGGATGGAGCTTAACTTGCATCAGTTTAAATAATATATATTTTTTTGCCTTTTATTATGATAGGACAGTATAGTATTAAGAAAGTTTGACGAAACGGGACTTGAACTCGGGTCGCCCAAAGCTAAAAAAAATATTGTCAGGGAACTGACCACTTGGCTAATGGGCTGTATAGTTAGTTGCAAAGTGATAAATATTAGAACCTCATTGTGTAAGAAACATAGGGGGAACAGAATCCGACGGCAAAAAAAACAGCTGTCGGAATCCGTTCCCCCTCTCCCATTATGAGAGGTGTTGATGTAATGGCTTAAAAAATGCTGATTTTATTTTTGTGTGTGGATGGAGCTTAACTTGCATCAGTTTAAATAATATATTTTTTTGCCTTTTATTATGATAGGACAGTATAGTATCAAGAAAGTTTGACGAAACGGGACTTAAACTCGGGTCGCCCAAAGATAAAAAAAAATTATTGTCAGGGCACTGACCACTTGCCTATTGAGATGTGTAATTAGTTGTAAAGTGACCAATATTAGAACCTCATTGTGTAAGAAACATAGAAGGGAACAGAATTCGACGGCAAAAAAAACAGCTGTCGGAATCCGTTCCCCCTCTCCCATTATGAGAGGTGTTGATGTAATGGCTTAAAAAATGCTGATTTTATTTTTGTGTGTGGATGGAGCTTAACTTGCATCAGTTTAAATAATATATTTTTTTGCCTTTTATTATGATAGGACAGTATACTATCAAGAAAGTTTGACGAAACGGGACTTAAACTCGGGTCGCCCAAAGCTAAAAAAAAATATTGTCAGGGCACTGACCACTTGCCTAGTGAGCTGTGTAATTAGTTGTAAAGTGATAAATATTAGAACCTCATTGTGTAAGAAACATAGGGGGAACAGAATTCGAAGGCAAACAAAACAGCTGTCGGAATCCGTTCCCCCTCTCCCATTATGAGAGGTGTTGATGTAATGGCTTACAAAAAGCTGATTTTATTTTTGTGTGTGGATGGAGCTTAACTTGCATCAGTTTAAAGAATATATTTGTTTGCCTTTTGTTATGATAGGAAAGTATAGTATCAAGAAAGTTTGACGAAACAGGACTTGAACTCGGGTCGCCCAAAGATAAAAAGAAATTATTGTCAGGGCACTGACCACTTGCCTATTGAGATGTGTAATTAGTTGTAAAGTGATCAATATTAGAACCTCATTGTGTAAGAAACATAGAAGGGAACAGAATTCGACGGCAAAAAAAACAGCTGTCGGAATCCATTCCCCCTCTCCCATTATGAGAGGTGTTGATGTAATGGCTTAAAAAATGCTGATTTAATTTTTGTGTGTGGATGGAGCTTAACTTGCATCAGTTTAAATAATATATTTTTTTGCCTTTTATTATGATAGGACAGTATAGTATCAAGAAAGTTTGACGAAACGGGAATTGAACTCGGGTCGCCCAAAGCTAAAAAAAAATATTGTCAGGGCACTGACCACTTGGTTAATGGGCTGTGTAGTTAGCTGTAAAGTGATAAATATTAGAACCTCATTGTGTAAAAAATATAGGGGGAACAGAATTCGACGGCAAAAAAACAGCTGTCGGAAACCGTTCCCCCTCTCCCATTATGAGAGGTGTTGATGTAATGGCTTAAAAAATGCTGATTTTATTTTTGTGTGTGGATGGAGCTTAACTTGCATCAGTTTAAAGAATATATTTGTTTGCCTTTTATTATGATAGGACAGTATACTATCAAGAAAGTTTGACGAAACGGGAATTGAACTCGGGTCGCCCAAAGCTAAAAAAAAATATTGTCAGGGCACTGACCACTTGGCTAATGGGCTGTGTAGTTAGCTGTAAAGTGATAAATATTAGAACCTCATTGTGTAAGAAACATAGGGGGAACAGAATTCGACGGCAAAAAAAAACAGCTGTCGGAATCCGTTCCCCCTCTCCCATTATGAGAGGTGTTGATGTAATGGCTTAAAAAATGCTGATTTTATTTTTGTGTGTGGATGGAGCTTAACTTGCATCAGTGTAAATAATATATTTTTTTGCCTTTTATTATGATAGGATAGTATAGTATCAAGAAAGTTTGACGAAACGGGACTTGAACTCGGGTCGCCCAAAGCTAAAAAAAAATATTGTCAGGGAACTGACCACTTGGCTAATGGGCTGTATAGTTAGTTGCAAAGTGATAAATATTAGAACCTCATTGTGTAAGAAACATAGGGGGAACAGAATTCGACGGCAAAAAAAAAGCTGTCGGAATCCGTTCCCCCTCTCCCATTATGAGAGGTGTTGATGTAATGGCTTAAAAAATGCTGATTTTATTTTTGTGTGTGGATGGAGCTTAACTTGCATCAGTTTAAATAATATATTTTTTTGCCTTTTATTATGATAGGACAGTATAGTATCAAGAAAGTTTGACGAAACGGGACTTGAACTCGGGTCGCCCAAAGATAAAAAAAAATTATTGTCAGGGCACTGACCACTTGCCTATTGAAATGTGTAATTAGTTGTAAAGTGATCAATATTAGAACCTCATTGTGTAAGAAACATAGAAGGGAACAGAATTCGACGGCAAAAAAAACAGCTGTCGGAATCCGTTCCCCCTCTCCCATTATGAGAGGTGTTGATGTAATGGCTTAAAAAATGCTGATTTTATTTTTGTGTGTGGATGGAGCTTAACTTGCATCAGTTTAAATAATATATTTGTTTGCCTTTTGTTATGATAGGACAGTATACTATCAAGAAAGTTTGACGAAACGGGACTTGAACTCGGGTCGCCCAATGCTAAAAAAAATATTGTCAGGGCACTGACCACTTGGCTATTGGGCTGTGTAATTAGTTGTAAAGTGATAAATATTAGAACCTCATTGTGTAAGAAATATAGGGGGAACAGAATTCGACGGCAAAAAAAACAGCTGTCGGAATCCGTTCCCCCACTCCCCTTATGAGAGATGTTGATGTAATGGCTTAAAAATGCTGATTTAATTTTTGTGTGTGGATGGAGCTTAACTTGCATCAGTTTAAATAATATATTTGTTTGCCTTTTGTTATGATAGGACAGTATACTATCAAGAAAGTTTGACGAAACAGGACTTGAACTCGGGTCGCCCAAAGATAAAAAGAAATTAAAGCTGCAAGCAGCATTTATCGGGGTTCAAGCATTTAAGGCCTTTAAGCACATAAGCATTTAAGACATTAAGTTTTATTTGTAAAGCTTTTAACCACTGAAATAATAGATGGAAAAGACCATTTACAGCCAAAACAGGCAATTTACCATAGGAAATATATGGTTTTCAAAGCTTTTTAACAGTTATAGCGCCACCTATCGTACGATCTTCATGAAATTTTACATGCTTGTTTAGACTGTTATGGTACATATGCTCACCAATTTTTGTGAAGTTCTGAGTTTTCGTTTAGGATTTATAGGCTTTTAAATGCATTTTGCCACGCCCATTTTCATTATGACCCAATATACCCATGCGAAAAATGCTAAAGTTGAACTTTTTTTGATAATTATTGATCTAGAGAGTCCAGAGAATTACCCTAGACTGGTCTTGTTCCGATCGGGCAAAAAACCTAGGACTAGTTCGCAAAAGTAGGTTTTTAACATAATTGCGAATATTTAATGAACGGTTTGATTGACAGCAATGGTTCTTGAGGCAAAGTTGTTCAGCATGAGCAGATCTATCAAATGATATGCATTTTGTGACAATAAGTGTAACACCACGTGATTACAGAGCCATAAAACTCGTTAGCGCCAACTAGTGGCCGATTTCTTTCAAAATTCTTACAGACCTCTAGGGCCATGAGTTGAACATGCCCATCGAGTTTCGTTCCGATCGGCCTCCGTTAACCTTGTCTAATAGGTGCTCAAATTTCATTGGTCGATGGCGGCCATGTTTTTCGAGATACGCCAAAGTCCTCATAGACATACATGGCACCTTGGACCAAGACACTGCATACCAATTTTCAAGTCAATCGGACAAACGGTCACGTGGTCATAGCCCTTTTCATGTTTTTTTTCATGTTATAGCGCCACCTAGTGATCAATCGTCGACATTTTTTTACTATGACCCCAGATTGAACTCTTACACATGTGTACCAAGTTTGGTGAAGATATCTCATTTCCTTTTCGAGTTATAGCCATTTTAGTAAAATAGGCTCCTCCCACAACATTAATTTATCACCCCCTAGCGACCAGGAATCGAAATTTCGACTTTTTTTCGATAATTATTGATCTTCAGACTCCAAAGAACATTTCTGCACTGCTTTGGTTCCGATCGGGTGAAAAACCAGGGACTAGTTCGCAAAAGTAGGTTTTTGACAAAATTCAAAATGGCGGAAAAATTTGCATACCTGAAATAAAATCGGAGATATACGTTTTGACCTTCAGGCGTCCAGCTTTCCAATGATATAGGACACTTGAGTCTACGACATACGGTCTAGGAGTTATGAGCAGTTCCGCGCTTTTGGTTGCTATAGCGCCACCTATGGGCCAATCTGGGTCATACTTTGATAGGTTCTCCCCAAATTGAGGACTACCATTTGGCCAAGTTTCAAGGTTCCAGCTCTTACGGTTTGGGCTGCACGATGCGTTTTAGGGGAGAATAATAATAATAATTAAAGCTGCAAGCAGCATTTATCGGGGTTCAAGCAGTTAAGGCCTTTAAGCACAAAAGCATCAAAATACATCGTTTTATTTAGCAAGCATGTAACCACTGACATCATAGATGGAAAAGACCATGTTCTAGCATGATTTACCATGATATAACACATTCTAGCATGATTTACCATAGTTTATCATGATTTATCATGGTTTACCATGATTTACCCTGTTCTAGCATAGCTTACCATGATGTACCATGTTCTAGCATGATTTACCTTGATACACCACACTCTAGTATTATTTACTATGATTTATCATGTTTCTAGGCAAGGCAAGGCAAGGCAAGTTTATTTATATAGCACATTTCATACACAATGGCAATTCAAAGTGCTTTACATAGAAGAAATTAAAATTAAAATTAATAAAAAGAAATAAGAATAATTAAATCAGTTTAGAAAAATTTTAAATAAAATACAGTACAGTACAGTACAGTCGGACGAACATTGGCACAGTGCTCATTCAGTAAATGCACAGCTAAACAGATGCGTTTTGAGTCTGGATTTGAATGTGACTACTGTAGGAGCACATCTGATCTCCTCTGGAAGCTGGTTCCAGTTGCGGCTGGCATAATAGCTAAAAGCGGACTCGCCATGCTTAGAGTGAACCCTTGGTATTTCTAGCTGATATGATCCTAGTGATCTGAGTGATCTGTTGGGTTTATATTCAGTGAGCATATCTGCAATATATTGAGGTCCTAGGCCATTGAATGATTTATATACCAGTAATAATACTTTAAAATCAATCCTAAATTTAACTGGGAGCCAGTGTAAAGACCTGAGGACTGGTGTGATATGTTCATATTTTCTGGTTCTGCTCAGAATCCTGGCGGCAGCATTCTCTATGAGCTGCAACTGTCTTATGGTCTTTTTGGGAAGGCCAGTGAGGAGTCCATTACAATAATCCACCCTGCTGGTGATGAAAGCATGCACAAGTTTCTCTAAGTCTTGTCTGGAAACAAAGCATTTAATTCTTGCAATATTTTTCAGATGATAGTATGCTGATTTAGTTATTGCTTTGACATGACTACTGAAACTAAGGTCTGACTCTAGTGTCAAAGACTCTAGTGTTCTAGCGTGATTTACCATGATTTACCACATTACTAGCAATTATGTGAAGTGTCAGTGCAAATGAAGTGATAAACACTGACAAAATATGATTGTGTTATAATAGTTATTGTGAAATAAGTGATTTTTAGTGTCTAATTATGAATGACTCACAAGTCTGAATCACAAGAATGAATCACAAGTCTTTTCACATGTGAAAAGACTTCAATAATAAGTACAATGGCCGAAAGAGGGCACTAGAAGACCACATATTGGCTCACTTTCACTTTAAACTTCATGATTTTCACCAGATTTCTGCACTAAAGCAAACCAGTTTTTCCATGTTAACTCAATAATGCATTCTTACACACACTTTAGGATGTGTTATTGTAAAAAAAAACAAAAAAAAAAAAAAAAAAAAAACTTTTAATGGTCTAAACCATTTCACATATTTCATTGTGATCTATATTATCAGCTGAAAAAAAAAAAAAGCTGAAAGCTTATAAAAAGATTAATACTATGTCTAATACTGCTGCTCCCTCTAGTTGACAACAGTGGAATTACAGCCTCCATCTTACAGTTGAAGCGTTTGAATGAATGAATGGGAATTTGGTTTTTCACTTATAACTCGGGAACTAGAAGGCGAAAAATTCTGAAAATCAGAGCATAGATAGTGCTTGACGAGTCCTGTTGTATGAGACCATCGCAGTGTTTTTGGGCGATTGGGACCAGGAGTTATGGCCGTTCAAATGCAAATATTTTGGGGCTTTTATCTCTGGAATGCCCAGGGCAAATTACACCACATTTGAATCGAAGCTAGCCAAGGACAGGCCCTTTCCAACGAGCTCTCACACAAGGTTCGGGTTGGTTTGGATCGGGAGTTACGGCCGTTCAAAATCGGGGGTCCCGCGGACTTGCGATCCGCGGGGGGGGCGCGCTCCCGAGGCCCGCGACGACACGTTTCGATCAAGAGCCTGGAGAGGACCTTACCATCAAAATTTGAGCGCTCAACGACTTTCCGTTTTCGAGTTATGAATGAATTTGTATTCGGGGGCGTGGCTTAAATGCCGTTTTACTTTCTGTTTGTGACTCAGCTGTCATAGTAATATTCCAATAGATTAATTGTGACAAAATGTGATTGTAAATGTTAAAATAATGATTTTATAAAGTCTAAATATGAATTATATAACAATATTACAGTGTAGTATGATGAAATGGCAGTAAAATACCACTTATTGGCTTAATATGCCATGTTATATAATTTTCATCTTTTTAACTGTTATAGAGGCAAATTTTGTGCGATCTGTCTGAAATATTTCATGGTTCTTAAGAGTAACATGTTCTGACTTGTTTTTATTAAAGAGATATAGGCTTTTGGAGACACTTGGTCAAGGCTACATATTGAAATGACACTATTATAGCCATCCACATGAAGAAGTTATACTTTTTCTGATAATTATTGATCTAGAGAGTCCAGAGAATTGCACTGCACTGGTTTTGAACATTATTATATGAACATTATATGATTACAAATGGAAAAGACCATTTACAGCCAATACAGGCAATTTACCATATAATATATGGTTTTCAAAGCTTTTTGACAGTTATAGCTCCAACTATGGTCCGATCTCCATGAAATTGTGCACGCTTGTTTAGAATGTTATGGCACATATGCTCACCAATTTTCGTGAAGTTCTGAGTTTTCGTTTAGGATTTATAGGCTTTTTAGTGTATTTTGCCACTCCCCTTTTCTTTATGACCCAATTATAGCCAAGCGAAAAATGCAAAAGTTCCACTTTTTTTTGATAATTATTGATCTAGAGAGTGCATAGAATTGTCCTAGACTGGTCTGGTTCCGATCGGGCGAAAAACCTAGGACTAGTTCGCAAAAGTAGGTTTTTAACATATTCGCGAATAATTAATGAACGGTATGATTGACAGCAATGGTTCTTGAGGCAAAGTTGTTAAACATGAGCAGATCTATCAAATGATATGCATATTGTGTGGATATTTGTAACACCACGTGATTACAGATCCGTAAAACTCGTTAGCGCCAACTAGTGGCCGATTTCTTTCAAAATTCTTACAGACCTTTAGGTCCATGAGATGAACATGCCCATCAGGTTTCGTTCCGATCGGCCTCCGTTAACCTTGTCTAATAGGTGCTCAAATTTCATTGGACAATGGCGGCCATGTTTTTTGAGATACACCAATGTCCTCATAGACATACATGCCACCTTGGACCAAGACACTGCATACCAATTTTCAAGTCAATCGGACTAACGGTCAGGTGGTTATAGCCTGTTTTAGGTTTTTTTCATGTTATAGCGCCACCTAGTGTTCAATCGTCGCAATTTTTTTACTGTGACCCCAGATTGAACCCTTACACATGTGTACCAAGATTGGTGAAGCTATCTTGTTAACTTTTTAAGTTATAGCCATTTTAGTAAAATAGGCTCCTCCCACAACGTTTATTTTGCGCCCCCTAGCGACCATGAATCGAAATTTCAACTTTTTTTCGATAATTATTGATCGTCAGACTCCAGAGAACATTTCTGCACTGGTTTGGTTCCGATCGGACGAAAAACCACGGACTAGTTCGCAAAAGTAGGTTTTTGACAAAATTCAAAATGGCGGAAAATCTATCATGGCGGAAATAAAATCGGAGATATACGTTTTTTTCGTCAGGCGTCCAGCTTTCCAATGATATAAGACACTTGAGTTTATGACTTACGGTCTAGGAGTTATGAACAGTTTCGCGCTTTTGGTTGCTATAGCGCCACCTATGGGCCAATCGGGGTCATAATTTGATAACCTCTCCTCGATTTTTGTACTACCATATGGCAAAGTTTCAAAGCTCTAGCCCTTACGGTTTGGGCTGCACGATGCGTTTTACGGCAGAATAATAATAATAATAATAATTAAAGCTGCAAGCAGCATTTATCGGGGTTCAAGCAGTTAAAGCCTTTTAGGCATTTAAGCACAAAAGCATCAAAAGTTATTAAGATTTATTTAGCAAGCATGTAATCACGGACATAATAGATGGAAAAGACCATTTACAGCCAATACAGGCAGTTTACATAGGAAATATATGGTTTTAAAGCTTTTTAACAGTTATAGCGCCACCTATCGTCCGATCTCCATAAAATTTTGCATGCTTGTTAATGATGTTATGTCACATATGCTGACCAATTTTTGTGAAGTTCTGCATTTTCATTTATGATTTATAGGCTTTTGACTGTATTTTGCCACGCCCATTTTATAAATGACCCTATTACAGCCATCCAAATGCAAAAGTTCAACTTTTTTTTGATAATTATTGATCTAGAGAGTCCAGAGAATTGTCCTAGACTGGTCTGGTTCCGATCGGGTGAAAAACCTAGGACTAGTTCGCAAAAGTAGGTTTTAGACATATTCGTGAATATTTAATGAACGGTTTGATTGACAGCAATGGTTCTTGAGGCAAAGTTGTTCAGCATGAGCAGATCTATCAAATGATATGCATATTGTGTGGATGAGTGTAACACCACGTGATTACAGAGCCATAAAACTCGTTAGCGCCAACTAGTGGCCGATTTCTTTCAAAATTCTTACAGACCTCTAGGGCCATAAGACGAACATGCCCATCGAGTTTCGTTCTGATCGGCCTCCGTTAACCTTGTCTAATCGGTGCTCAAACTTCATTGGCCGATAGCGGCCATGTTTTTTGAGATACGCCAATGTCCTCATATACATACATGGCACCTTGGACCAAGACACTGCATACCAATTTTCAAGTCAATCGGACTAACGGTCAGGTGGTTATAGCCTGTTTTATGTTTTTTTCATGTTATAGCGCCACCATGTGGCCAATCGCCGCGATTTTTTTACCGTGACCTCAGATTGACCTCTTACACATGTGTACCAAGTTTGGTTAAAATACCTCTTTTACTTCTGGAGTTATAGCCATTTTAGTAAAATAGGCTCCTCCCACAACGTTAATTTTGCACCCCCTAGCGACCATGAATCGAAATTTCAACTTTTTTTCGATAATTATTGATCTTCAGACTCCATAGAACAATTCTGCACTGGTTTGGTTCCGATCGGGCGAAAAACCAGGGACTAGTTTGCAAAAGTAGATTTTAGACAAAATTCAAAATGGCGGAAAATCTATCATGGCGGAAATAAAATCGGAGATATACGTTTTGTTCGTCAGGCGTCCAGCTTTCCAATGATATAAGACACTTGAGTCTATGACTTACGGTCTAGGAGTTATGAGCAGTTTCGCGCTTTTGGTTGCTATAGCGCCACCTATGGGCCAATCGGGGTCATAATTTGATAACCTCTCCTCGATTTTTGTACTACCATATGGCAAAGTTTCAAAGCTCTAGCCCTTACGGTTTGGGCTGCACGATGCGTTTTACGGCAGAATAATAATAATAATAATAATAATAAAAATCAGCACAATTACAATAGGGTTTCAGCACTTCGTGCTTGAACCCCTAATAATAATAAAAATCAGTACAATTACAATAGGGTTTCAGCACTTCGTGCTTGAACCCCTAATTAAAGCTGCAAGCAGCATTTATCGGGGTTCAAGCATTTAAGGCCTTTAGGCACATAAGCATTTAAGACATTAAGATTTATTTAGAAAGCTTTTAACCACTGAAATAATAGATGGAAAAGTCCATTTACAGCCAATACAGGCAATTTACCATAGGAAATATGTGTTTTTTAAAGCTTTTTAACAGTTATAGCACCATCTATAGTCCGATCTCCATGAAATTTTGCATGCTTGTTAATGATGTTATGGCACATAAGCTCACCAATTTTCGTGAAGTTCTGAGTTTTCGTTTAGGATTTATAGGCTTTTGAGTGCATTTTGCCACGCCCATTTTCTTTATGACCCAATATACCCATGCGAAAAATGCAAAAGTTCGACTTTTTTTTGATAATTATTGATCTTGAGAGTCCATAGAATTGTCCTAGACTCGTTTGGTTCTGATCGGGCGAAAAACCTAGGACTAGTTCGCAAAAGTAGGTTTTTAACATAATTACGAATATTTAATGAACGGTTTGATTGACAGCAATGGTTCTTGAGGCAAAGTTGTTCAACAAGAGGAGATCTATCAAATGGTATGCATTTTGTGACAATAAGTGTAACACCACGTGATTACAGAGCCATAAAACTCGTTAGCGCCAACTAGTGGCCGATTTCTTTTAAAATTCTTACAGACCTCTAGGGCCATGAGTCGAACATGCCCACCGAGTTTCGTTCCGATAGGCCTCCGTTAACCTTGTCTAATAGGTGCTCAAACTTCATTGGC
>NC_138235.1:34193021-34255521 GCF_964197995.2 Scardinius erythrophthalmus
CATGCTAGTTCAGGGTAATATTTCACACGTTCTGACTTGTTTTTAAGAAGGTCTGAGCATTGATTAAAGAGATATAGGCTTTCGGGGACACTTGGTAAAGGCCAGATTTTGAAGTGAACCTATTATAGCTATCCAAATGAAGTAGTTCAACTTTTTCTGACAATTATTGATCTAGTGAGTCCAGAGAATTGTATTGCACTAGTTTTGAACATTATGATATGAAAATTATATGATCAGAGATGGAAAAGACCATTTACAGCCAAAACAGGCAGTTTACCATAGGAAATATATGGTTTTAAAGCTTTTTAACAGTTATAGCGCCACCTATCGTCCGATCTCCATAAAATTTTGCATGCTTGTTAATGATGTTATGTCACATATGCTGACCAATTTTTGTGAAGTTCTGCATTTTCATTTATGATTTATAGGCTTTTGACTGTATTTTGCCACGCCCATTTTATAAATGACCCTATTACAGCCATCCAAATGCAAAAGTTCAACTTTTTTTTGATAATTATTGATCTAGAGAGTCCAGAGAATTGTCCTAGACTGGTCTGGTTCCGATCGGGCGAAAAACCTAGGACTAGTTCGCAAAAGTAGGTTTTAGACATATTCGTGAATATTTAATGAACGGTTTGATTGACAGCAATGGTTCTTGAGGCAAAGTTGTTCAGCATGAGCAGATCTATCAAATGATATGCATATTGTGTGGATGAGTGTAACACCACGTGATTACAGAGCCATAAAACTCGTTAGCGCCAACTAGTGGCCGATTTCTTTCAAAATTCTTACAGACCTCTAGGGCCATAAGGCGAACATGCCCATCGAGTTTCATTCCGATCGGCCTCCGTTAACCTTGTCTAATCGGTGCTCAAACTTCATTGGCCGATGGCGGCCATGTTTTTTGAGATACGCCAATGTCCTCATAGACATACATGGCACCTTGGACCAAGACACTGCATACCAATTTTCAAGTCAATCGGACTAACAGTCAGGTGGTTATAGCCTGTTTTATGTTTTTTTCATGTTATAGCGCCACCATGCGGCCAATCGCCGCGATTTTTTTACCGTGACCTCAGATTGACCTCTTACACATGTGTACCAAGTTTGGTTAAAATACCTCTTTTACTTCTGGAGTTATAGCCATTTTAGTAAAAAAGGCTCCTCCCACAACGTTAATTTTGCACCCCCTAGCGACCGTGAATCGAAATTTCAACTTTTTTTTGATAATTATTGATATTCAGACTCCAGAGAACAATTCTGCACTGGTTTGGTTCCGATCGGGCAAAAAACCAGGGACTAGTTCGCAAAAGTAGATTTTCGACAAAATTCAAAATGGCGGAAAATCTATCATGGCGGAAATAAAATCGGAGATATACGTTTTGTTCGTCAGGCGTCCAGCTTTCCAATGATATAAGACACTTGAGTCTATGACTTACGGTCTAGGAGTTATGAGCAGTTTCGCGCTTTTGGTTGCTATAGCGCCACCTATGGGCCAATCGGGGTCATAATTTGATAACCTCTCCTCGATTTTTGTACTACCATATGGCAAAGTTTCAAAGCTCTAGCCCTTACGGTTTGGGCTGCACGATGCGTTTTACGGCAGAATAATAATAATAATAATAATAATAAAAATCAGCACAATTACAATAGGGTTTCAGCACTTCGTGCTTGAACCCCTAATTATTGTCAGGGCACTGACCACTTGCCTATTGAGATGTGTAATTAGTTGTAAAGTGATCAATATTAGAACCTCATTGTGTAAGAAACATAGAAGGGAACAGAATTCGACGGCAAAAAAAACAGCTGTCGGAATCCATTCCCCCTCTCCCATTATGAGAGGTGTTGATGTAATGGCTTAAAAAATGCTGATTTAATTTTTGTGTGTGGATGGAGCTTAACTTGCATCAGTTTAAATAATATATTTTTTTGCCTTTTATTATGATAGGAAAGTATAGTATCAAGAAAGTTTGACGAAACGGGAATTGAACTCGGGTCGCCCAATGCTAAAAAAAAATATTGTCAGGGCACTGACCACTTGGTTAATGGGCTGTGTAGTTAGTTGTAAAGTGATAAATATTAGAACCTCATTGTGTAATAAACATAGGGGGAACAGAATTCGACGGCAAAAAAACAGCTATCGGAATCCGTTCCCCCTCTCCCATTATGAGAGGTGTTGATGTAATGGCTTAAAAAATGCTGATTTTATTTTTGTGTGTGGATGGAGCTTAACTTGCATCAGTTTAAATAATATATTTGTTTGCCTTTTATTATTATAGGACAGTATAGTATTAAGAAAGTTTGACGAAACGGGACTTGAACTCGGGTCGCCCAAAGCTAAAAAAAAATATTGTCAGGGCACTGACCACTTGGCTAATGGGCTGTATAGTTAGTTGCAAAGTGATAAATATTAGAACCTCATTGTGTAAGAAACATAGGGGGAACAGAATTCGACGGCAAAAAAAAACAGCTGTCGGAATCCGTTCCCCCTCTCCCATTATGAGAGGTGTTGATGTAATGGCTTAAAAAATGCTGATTTTATTTTTGTGTGTGGATGGAGCTTAACTTGCATCAGTGTAAATAATATATTTTTTTGCCTTTTATTATGATAGGATAGTATAGTATCAAGAAAGTTTGACGAAACGGGACTTGAACTCGGGTCGCCCAAAGCTAAAAAAAAATATTGTCAGGGAACTGACCACTTGGCTATTGGGCTGTGTAATTAGTTGCAAAGTGATAAATATTAGAACCTCATTGTGTAAGAAACATAGGGGGAACAGAATTCGACGGCAAAAAAAAAGCTGTCGGAATCCGTTCCCCCTCTCCCATTATGAGAGGTGTTGATGTAATGGCTTAAAAAATGCTGATTTTATTTTTGTGTGTGGATGGAGCTTAACTTGCATCAGTTTAAATAATATATTTTTTTGCCTTTTATTATGATAGGACAGTATAGTACAGTATAGACTTGAACTCGGGTCGCCCAAAGATAAAAAAAAATATTGTCAGGGCACTGACCACTTGGCTATTGAGCTGTGTAATTAGTTGTAAAGTGATAAATATTAGAACCTCATTGTGTAAGAAATATAGGGGGAACAGAATTCGACGGCAAAAAAAACAGCTGTCGGAATCCGTTCCCCCTCTCCCATTATGAGAGGTGTTGATGTAATGGCTTAAAAAATGCTGATTTTATTTTTGTGTGTGGATGGAGCTTTACTTGCATCAGTTTAAATAATATATTTATTTTTTTGCCTTTTATTATGATAGGACAGTATAGTATCAAGAAAGTTTGACGAAACGGGAATTGAACTCGGGTCGCCCAAAGCAAAAAAAAATTATAGTCAGGGCACTGACCACTTGCCTATTGAGCTGTGTAATTAGTTGTAAAATGATAAATATTAGAACCTCATTGTGTAAGAAACATAGGGGGAACAGAATTCGAAGGCAAAAAAAACAGCTGTCGGAATCCGTTCCCCCTCTCCCATTATGAGAGGTGTTGATGTAATGGCTTAAAAAATGCTGATTTTATTTTTGTGTGTGGATGGAGCTTAACTTGCATCAGTTTAAATAATATATTGTTTTGCCTTTTATTATGATAGGACAGTATAGTATCAAGAAAGTTTGACGAAACGGGACTTGAACTCGGGTCGCCCAATGCTAAAAAAAAATATTGTCAGGGCACTGACCACTTGGCTATTGGGCTGTGTAATTAGTTGTAAAGTGATAAATATTAGAACCTCATTGTGTAAGAAATATAGGGGGAACAGAATTCAACGGCAAAAAAACAGCTGTCGGAATCCGTTCCCCCACTCCCCTTATGAGAGATGTTGATGTAATGGCTTAAAAATGCTGATTTTATTTTTGTGTGTGGATGGAGCTTAACTTGCATCAGTTTAAATAATATATTTTTTTGCCTTTTATTATGATAGGACAGTATACTATCAAGAAAGTTTGACGAAACGGGACTTGAACTCTGGTCGCCCAAAGCTAAAAAAAAATATTGTCAGGGCACTGACCACTTGGCTATTGGGCTGTGTAGTTAGCAGTAAAGTGATAAATATTAGAACCTCATTGTGTAAGAAACACAGGGGGAACAGAATTCGACGGCAAAAAAACAGCTGTCGGAATCCGTTCCCCCTCTCCCATTATGAGAGGTGTTGATGTAATGGCTTAAAAAATGCTGATTTTATTTTTGTGTGTGGATGGAGCTTAACTTGCATCAGTTTAAATAATATATTTGTTTGCCTTTTATTATTATAGGACAGTATAGTATTAAGAAAGTTTGACGAAACGGGACTTGAACTCGGGTCGCCCAAAGCTAAAAAAAAATATTGTCAGGGCACTGACCACTTGGCTATTGGGCTGTGTAATTAGTTGTAAAGTGATAAATATTAGAACCTCATTGTGTAAGAAACACAGGGGGAACAGAATTCGACGGCAGAAAAACAGCTGTCGGAATCCGTTCCCCCTCTCCCATTATGAGAGGTGTTGATGTAATGGCTTAAAAAATGCTGATTTTATTTTTGTGTGTGGATGGAGCTTAACTTGCATCAGTTTAAATAATATATATATTTGTTTTGCCTTTTATTATGATAGGACAGTATAGTATTAAGAAAGTTTGACGAAACGGGACTTGAACTCGGGTCGCCCAAAGCTAAAAAAAAATATTGTCAGGGCACTGACCACTTGGCTAATGGGCTGTATCATTCGTTGCAAAGTGATAAATATTAGAACCTCATTGTGTAAAAAAAATAGGGGGAACAGAATTCGACGGCAAAAAAAAAGCTGTCGGAATCCGTTCCCCCTCTCCCATTATGAGAGGTGTTGATGTAATGGCTTAAAAAATGCTGATTTTATTTTTGTGTGTGGATGGAGCTTAACTTGCATCAGTTTAAAGAATATATTTGTTTGCCTTTTGTTATGATAGGACAGTATACTATCAAGAAAGTTTGACGAAACAGGACTTGAACTCGGGTCGCCCAAAGCTAAAAAAAAATATTGTCAGGGCACTGACCACTTGGCTATTGGGCTGTGTAGTTAGCTGTAAAGTGATAAATATTAGAACCTCATTGTGTAAGAAACATAGAAGGGAACAGAATTCGACGGCAAAAAAAACAGCTGTCGGAATCCGTTCCCCCTCTCCCATTATGAGAGGTGTTGATGTAATGGCTTAAAAAATGCTGATTTTATTTTTGTGTGTGGATGGAGCTTAACTTGCATCAGTTTAAATAATATATTGTTTTGCCTTTTATTATGATAGGACTGTATAGTATTAAGAAAGTTTGACGAAACGGGACTTGAACTCGGGTCGCCCAAAGCTAAAAAAAAAATATTGTCAGGGCACTGACCACTTGGCTAATGGGCTGTGTAATTAGTTGTAAAGTGATAAATATTAGAACCTCAGTGTGTAATAAACGTAGGGGGAACAGAATCCGACGGCAAAAAGTTCAACTGTCGAAATCCGTTCCCCCACTCCCATTATGAGAGATGTTGATGTAATGGCTTAAAAATGCTGATTTTATTTTTGTTTGTGGATGGAGCTTAACTTGCATCAGTTTAAAGAATATATTTGTTTGCCTTTTATTATGATAGGACAGTATACTATCAAGAAAGTTTGACGAATCGGGTCTTGAACTCGGGTCGCCCAAAGCTAAAAAAAAAAATTGTCAAGGCACTGACCACTTGGCTATTGGGCTGTTTAGTTCTTTGTAAAGTGATAAATATTAGAACCTCATTGTGTAAGAAACATAGGGGGAACAGAATTCGAAGGCAAAAAAAAAAAAAGCTGTCGGAATCCGTTCCCCCTCTCCCATTATGAGAGGTGTTGATGTAATGGCTTAAAAAATGCTGTTTTTATTTTTGTGTGTGGATGGAGCTTAACTTGCATCAGTTTAAATAATATATTTTTTTGCCTTTTATTATGATAGGAAAGTATAGTATCAAGAAAGTTTGACGAAACGGGAATTGAACTCGGGTCGCCCAAAACTAAAAAAAAATATTGTCAGGGCACTGACCACTTGGCTAATGGGCTGTGTAGTTAGTTGTAAAGTGATAAATATTAGAACCTCATTGTGTAAGAAATATAGGGGGAACAGAATTCGACGGCAAAAAAAAAAGCTGTCGGAATCCGTTCCCCCTCTCCCATTATGAGAGGGGTTGATAATGGCTTAAAAAATGCTGATTTTATTTTTGTGTGTGGATGGAGCTTAACTTGCATCAGTTTAAATAATATATTTTTTTGCCTTTTATTATGATAGGACAGTATACTATCAAGAAAGTTTGACGAATCGGGTCTTGAACTCGGGTCGCCCAAAGCTAAAAAAAAATATTGTCAGGGCACTGACCACTTGGCTATTGGGCTGTGTAGTTAGCTGTAAAGTGATAAATATTAGAACCTCATTGTGTAAGAAACATAGGGGGAACAGAATTCGACGGCAAAAAAAACAGCTGTCGGAATCCGTTCCCCCACTCCCATTATGAGAGGTGTTGATGTAATGGCTTAAAAAATGCTGATTTTATTTTTGTGTGTGGATGGAGCTTAACTTGCATCAGTTTAAATAATATATATTTTTTTGCCTTTTATTATGATAGGACAGTATAGTATTAAGAAAGTTTGACGAAACGGGACTTGAACTCGGGTCGCCCAAAGCTAAAAAAAATATTGTCAGGGAACTGACCACTTGGCTAATGGGCTGTATAGTTAGTTGCAAAGTGATAAATATTAGAACCTCATTGTGTAAGAAACATAGGGGGAACAGAATCCGACGGCAAAAAAAACAGCTGTCGGAATCCGTTCCCCCTCTCCCATTATGAGAGGTGTTGATGTAATGGCTTAAAAAATGCTGATTTTATTTTTGTGTGTGGATGGAGCTTAACTTGCATCAGTTTAAATAATATATTTTTTTGCCTTTTATTATGATAGGACAGTATACTATCAAGAAAGTTTGACGAAACGGGACTTAAACTCGGGTCGCCCAAAGCTAAAAAAAAATATTGTCAGGGCACTGACCACTTGCCTAGTGAGCTGTGTAATTAGTTGTAAAGTGATAAATATTAGAACCTCATTGTGTAAGAAACATAGGGGGAACAGAATTCGAAGGCAAACAAAACAGCTGTCGGAATCCGTTCCCCCTCTCCCATTATGAGAGGTGTTGATGTAATGGCTTACAAAAAGCTGATTTTATTTTTGTGTGTGGATGGAGCTTAACTTGCATCAGTTTAAAGAATATATTTGTTTGCCTTTTGTTATGATAGGAAAGTATAGTATCAAGAAAGTTTGACGAAACAGGACTCGAACTCGGGTCGCCCAAAGATAAAAAGAAATTATTGTCAGGGCACTGACCACTTGCCTATTGAGATGTGTAATTAGTTGTAAAGTGATCAATATTAGAACCTCATTGTGTAAGAAACATAGAAGGGAACAGAATTCGACGGCAAAAAAAACAGCTGTCGGAATCCATTCCCCCTCTCCCATTATGAGAGGTGTTGATGTAATGGCTTAAAAAATGCTGATTTAATTTTTGTGTGTGGATGGAGCTTAACTTGCATCAGTTTAAATAATATATTTTTTTGCCTTTTATTATGATAGGACAGTATAGTATCAAGAAAGTTTGACGAAACGGGAATTGAACTCGGGTCGCCCAAAGCTAAAAAAAAATATTGTCAGGGCACTGACCACTTGGTTAATGGGCTGTGTAGTTAGCTGTAAAGTGATAAATATTAGAACCTCATTGTGTAAAAAATATAGGGGGAACAGAATTCGACGGCAAAAAAACAGCTGTCGGAAACCGTTCCCCCTCTCCCATTATGAGAGGTGTTGATGTAATGGCTTAAAAAATGCTGATTTTATTTTTGTGTGTGGATGGAGCTTAACTTGCATCAGTTTAAAGAATATATTTGTTTGCCTTTTGTTATGATAGGACAGTATACTATCAAGAAAGTTTGACGAAACAGGACTTGAACTCGGGTCGCCCAAAGCTAAAAAAAAACATTGTCAGGGCACTGACCACTTGGCTATTGGGCTGTGTAGTTAGCTGTAAAGTGATAAATATTAGAACCTCATTGTGTAAGAAACATAGAAGGGAACAGAATTCGACGGCAAAAAAAACAGCTGTCGGAATCCGTTCCCCCTCTCCCATTATGAGAGGTGTTGATGTAATGGCTTAAAAAATGCTGATTTTATTTTTGTGTGTGGATGGAGCTTAACTTGCATCAGTTTAAATAATATATTGTTTTGCCTTTTATTATGATAGGACTGTATAGTATTAAGAAAGTTTGACGAAACGGGACTTGAACTCGGGTCGCCCAAAGCTAAAAAAAAAATATTGTCAGGGCACTGACCACTTGGCTAATGGGCTGTGTAATTAGTTGTAAAGTGATAAATATTAGAACCTCAGTGTGTAATAAACGTAGGGGGAACAGAATCCGACGGCAAAAAGTTCAACTGTCGAAATCCGTTCCCCCACTCCCATTATGAGAGATGTTGATGTAATGGCTTAAAAATGCTGATTTTATTTTTGTTTGTGGATGGAGCTTAACTTGCATCAGTTTAAAGAATATATTTGTTTGCCTTTTATTATGATAGGACAGTATACTATCAAGAAAGTTTGACGAATCGGGTCTTGAACTCGGGTCGCCCAAAGCTAAAAAAAAAAATTGTCAAGGCACTGACCACTTGGCTATTGGGCTGTTTAGTTCTTTGTAAAGTGATAAATATTAGAACCTCATTGTGTAAGAAACATAGGGGGAACAGAATTCGAAGGCAAAAAAAAAAAAAGCTGTCGGAATCCGTTCCCCCTCTCCCATTATGAGAGGTGTTGATGTAATGGCTTAAAAAATGCTGTTTTTATTTTTGTGTGTGGATGGAGCTTAACTTGCATCAGTTTAAATAATATATTTTTTTGCCTTTTATTATGATAGGACAGTATAGTATCAAGAAAGTTTGACGAAACGGGACTTGAACTCGGGTCGCCCAAAGATAAAAAAAAATTATTGTCAGGGCACTGACCACTTGGCTATTGAGATGTGTAATTAGTTGTAAAGTGACCAATATTAGAACCTCATTGTGTAAGAAACATAGAAGGGAACAGAATTCGACGGCAAAAAAAACAGCTGTCGGAATCCGTTCCCCCTCTCCCATTATGAGAGGTGTTGATGTAATGGCTTAAAAAATGCTGATTTTATTTTTGTGTGTGGATGGAGCTTAACTTGCATCAGTTTAAATAATATATTGTTTTGCCTTTTATTATGATAGGACTGTATAGTATTAAGAAAGTTTGACGAAACGGGACTTGAACTCGGGTCGCCCAAAGCTAAAAAAAAAATATTGTCAGGGCACTGACCACTTGGCTAATGGGCTGTGTAATTAGTTGTAAAGTGATAAATATTAGAACCTCAGTGTGTAATAAACGTAGGGGGAACAGAATCCGACGGCAAAAAGTTCAACTGTCGAAATCCGTTCCCCCACTCCCATTATGAGAGATGTTGATGTAATGGCTTAAAAATGCTGATTTTATTTTTGTTTGTGGATGGAGCTTAACTTGCATCAGTTTAAAGAATATATTTGTTTGCCTTTTATTATGATAGGACAGTATACTATCAAGAAAGTTTGACGAATCGGGTCTTGAACTCGGGTCGCCCAAAGCTAAAAAAAAAAATTGTCAAGGCACTGACCACTTGGCTATTGGGCTGTTTAGTTCTTTGTAAAGTGATAAATATTAGAACCTCATTGTGTAAGAAACATAGGGGGAACAGAATTCGAAGGCAAAAAAAAAAAAAGCTGTCGGAATCCGTTCCCCCTCTCCCATTATGAGAGGTGTTGATGTAATGGCTTAAAAAATGCTGATTTAATTTTTGTGTGTGGATGGAGCTTAACTTGCATCAGTTTAAATAATATATTTGTTTGCCTTTTATTATGATAGGACAGTATACTATCAAGAAAGTTTGACGAAACGGGAATTGAACTCGGGTCGCCCAAAGCTAAAAAAAAATATTGTCAGGGCACTGACCACTTGGCTATTGGGCTGTTTAGTTCTTTGTAAAGTGATAAATATTAGAACCTCATTGTGTAAGAAACATAGGGGGAACAGAATTCGACGGCAAAAAAAAAAGCTGTCGGAATCCGTTCCCCCTCTCCCATTATGAGAGGTGTTGATGTAATGGCTTAAAAAATGCTAATTTTATTTTTGTGTGTGGATGGAGCTTAACTTGCATCAGTTTAAATAATATATTTTTTTGCCTTTTATTATGATAGGACAGTGTAGTATCAAGAAAGTTTGACGAAACGGGACTTGAACTCGGGTCGCCCAAAGATAAAAAAAAATTATTGTCAGGGCACTGACCACTTGCCTATTGAAATGTGTAATTAGTTGTAAAGTGATCAATATTAGAACCTCATTGTGTAAGAAACATAGAAGGGAACAGAATTCGACGGCAAAAAAAAACAGCTGTCGGAATCCGTTCCCCCTCTCCCATTATGAGAGGTGTTGATGTAATGGCTTAAAAATGCTGATTTTATTTTTGTTTGTGGATGGAGCTTAACTTGCATCAGTTTAAAGAATATATTTGTTTGCCTTTTATTATGATAGGACAGTATAGTATCAAGAAAGTTTGACGAAACGGGACTTGAACTCGGGTCGCCCAAAGCTAAAAAAAAAATATTGTCAGGGCACTGACCACTTGCCTATTGGGCTGTTTAGTTATTTGTAAAGTGATAAATATTAGAACCTCATTGTGTAAGAAATATAGGGGGAACAGAATTCGACGGCAAAAAAAAAGCTGTCGGAATCCGTTCCCCCTCTCCCATTATGAGAGGTGTTGATGTAATAACTTAAAAAATGCTGATTTTATTTTGTGTGTGGATGGAGCTTAACTTGCATCAGTTTAAAGAATATATTTTTTACCTTTTATTATCATAGGAAAGTATAGTATCCAGAAAGTTCGACGACGAACAGAATCTGACGGCAAAAAAACAGCTGTCGGAATCCGTTCCCCCACTCCCATTATGAGAGGTGTTGATGTAATGACTTAAAAAATGCTGATTCTATTCTGTGTGTGGATGGAGCTTAAACAGCATCAATTTCATAAATATTAGAACCTCAGTGTGTCAAATATGGGGGAACAGAATCCGACGGCACATAGTTCAGCTGTCAAAATCCGTTCCCCCACTCCCATTATGAGAGGTGTTGATGTAATGACTTAAAAAAAGATGATTATTTTTGGTGTGTGGATGGAGCTTAACTTGCATCGGTTTAAAGAATATATTTTTTTGCCTTTTATTATGTTAGGAAATTATAGTATCCAGAAAGTTCGACGACCCTGGACTTGAACTCAGGTCGCCCAAAGCAAAAAAAAAAAAACATTATCAGGTAACTGACCACTAGGCTATTGAGGACAATAATTTGCAGCAATTTGATAAATATTAGAACCTTATTGTTTAAGAAACATAGGCGGAACAGAATCCGACGGCAAATAGTTCAACTGTCGAAATCTGTTCCCCCACCCCAATGATGAGAGATGTTGATGTATCATCTTAAAATATGCTAATTCTATTCTGTGTGTGGATGGAGTTTAAACAGCATTAATTTGATAAATATTAGAACCTCAGTGTGTCAAATATGGGGGAACAGAATCCGACGGCAAATAGTTCATCTGTTAAAATCCATTCCCCATTCCAATTATGAGAGGTGTTGATGTAATGACTTAAAAAATGCTGATTTTATTTTGTGTGTGGTTGGAGCTTAACTTGCATCGGTTTAAAGAATATATTTTTTTGCCTTTTATTATGATAGGAAAGTATAGAATCCAGAAAGTTTGACGACCCGGGACTTGAACTCAGGTAGCCCAAAGCTAAAAAAAATAAAAATTATCAGGGGACTGACCAGTAGGCTATTGAGGACAGCAATTTGCAGCAATTTGATAAATATTAGAACCTGTGTCAAATATGGGGGAACAGAATCCGACGGCAAATAGTTCAGCTGTCGAAATCCTTTCCCCCACTCCCATTATGAGAGGTGTTGATGTAAACACACAAGGACTAATGACAAGATAAGGGACACCTGTGAACAATGAAGCATGTGGATGTTTTAAAGAAAAGGGGAAAAATCCTCTTACATTAACTCTGCCCCTAAACCTACCCATCAAACAAAACTTTCTGCATTTTTACATTTTCAAAAAACATCACTTAGTATGATTAATAAGCTGTTTTCCTCATGGGAACCAAAAAATGTCCCCACAAGGACAAGGATTTTGGATATTGCCATCATTGTCGGGACGTTTTGTCCCCTTAATGTACCCCCCCCCCCCTTTTATTGGAAAATTAAGCAACATTTTATCAAACTTTGATAATTGGCTTAATATGTTAAACAACTGAGAAGATAGTGATCAAGCTACATTTAATAAAAATCACCTGTCAAGTTGGGAGCATGTCTATGTTCCCACAGCCTTATATTCCCACAGCCCTACCCTAACCCTAACATACCTAAACCTACCCCTCACAGGAGGGAGACTTGTCTGGGATGTAATTGGGCTATCCCTGTACCAGCACAAGCACTAAAACCTACCCTTCATAGGGGACATAGTTAAATGAGAGAACATAGGGCTGTGGGAACATAGGGCCTAATTTTCAAAATTTTCAGTAAAAAAAAAATCTTAGAAATGTGGGAACATAGGGCCGTGGGAACATAGGGCTGTGGGAACATAGGGCTGACCCCGTCAAGTTTATAATATTACATTAACATACAAGAGTGTGGCTTGAAAATCAGCAAAGTCTTTTGCTTTCCTGTTCCAAATAGTTCACCAACGTTAACCAACGTTTCAAAGTAATTATAAACCGTGCCAGAGATGTTCAAATGCTTTTTGCATAGTTCATTACACATTTTGTGGAATGAAGTTTATTTCTTGCCTTGCATGTCACTCAGATACTGTCATGTTTGGCTTGTCAAAAATGTTACATTCTGCTCTCACAAATTTTATTTAAACCCATGAAAATGCAGATCCTGTTGTAAATAATAGTGAAAAATCACTCGTTGTTCCATTATTATTCCATAGCAGATTTTGACTCATTTATATTTTCAATTAAAATATTTTAAGTAAACTGCTAAATATAAGCTCTGGCTCTTTCATTAGTGCTCTCAAACTTTTTGACACCATCATGTGTGACATATCGACTCTTTGCCTTATACTGTAAAAAGTATTGCGATACAGTACTAATCCAGTTCACTGTCTGCTAGTCAGATTTCCCCCTCGCTGTCATTATGTAGACAGAGATGTCCAATTAGACCCTGTGTGAGAGAAAGCAGACAAAGACATGTAACCGCCTTCTTCAGTTCAGCCCGTGATATCTGCAAGTCTCCAGCTGAGTGATTCATGTCATGGTCTTTTCATTGACTTTGCCGCTGGTGGAGCCAGTTTGTGATGGTGTGCTGTGCATTGATCTGTACATTTCCTGTGATTCGTCCACTCTCTGACTTAAACTGGTTTTGTATGCAGACCGCCTGCTTTTTGTTTCTGAAATATATTGATTTGGAAATTAAATAGGAAGGTTTGTCCTTGTATCCTTTCTGACAAGACCAGCTTATACCAGCATGAATTTCCATGCTGGTTTGGTGAGGGTCTAGCTGGTTTCACCATGTTGTTCACCAACGTTTTAGCTCTATGAAGAGTATTTGGAAATAAAACAATTGTTCCATCTTTTCTTCTCTGGACAATTCAGTCTGTAAATTTAAGAGACTGGTGAAGCAGCGTATTTAAAAGACTCTCTGCGCTATAAACTACAGTGCAAACATTTCCAACATTTGGAGGAAAAGACCGGATGATCTCTACACACTTATATGTTGTGCTGTGCCAGAGCCATCTGTGCTGCCATCCATCCACCCTCAGAGTCTTACACATCTAACACAGATCATCTGATTGGTGTTCATCGATTATGATACCAAAGCTCCAAGGTCTTATATACAAATGAATACGACACTAAACATGCTTTAAATGTGCCATCTGCTACATTTAGAAGTAAAATATCATAGTAAGTATCCACTTTTGAAATTTTCGATGTATTCATATTCAAGAGTTTGAGGTGTTTGTAGCATCTAAATGAGATTTTAGTTCGTGTTTTCTCTACAACAACATTTTCGATAGAATTGTCAAATGTTTGGTTAGTCAAGTTACCTTCATTTATATAGCGCTTTTAACAAAATGGACTGTTTCAAAGCAGTTTTACAGTGATAATAGGAAATATTAACTTAACAATATTATATTAAATATTGTTTAATATAAACAGAGATTGTTTTGGCTTTACAGCAGCTCTAGGATAAAGTTATTGTCCAGCTAAAGTTAGTTTTGATCGATTCACTTCCGTTGCAAAGATCATTAGTTATTAACTTAGGGGGCGCTTACATGACACCATTCTAACAGAAAACCCTTAACGCGCTCCGGCTCGCTCATTCGCACAACAACAGTGCCTGGGGCTCGAGAACACATGCATTTTTATTTCTGCGCAAGCTTTAAAAACGCAAACCTGTGAAAACGCTGACGGCTTGCACATGCGTATTACGTGTTTAGTCTATAGGTATGCGCGATTGAATATATATGTGCGCAAGTGTGTAGTCTTTCTTTACAAATTGACCTAAACAAATTACGTGTCTGGCCTTAAAAATTTATAATACAGAATTATTTATCGCTTCCGCGTAGCCATGTGAACCGGAGCTATTTTCACAACGTTTTATCTATACAGAGGTAAAGGGAGGGAGGGAGGCCTTCACAGGGGAGAGACTAGTTGACACTTCAGGACTGCATTGTCGTCATGTCCAGGCGCAGGTCCTTCATCAGATCTGGATACGGCTTGGATCCGGCGGACTGCGGTAAACCTCGGGATAAACAGAGAGACTAAATTAGCATAGATGCCATCCTTCTCATGATGTAACGAGTACATCAGGATTTATGGGAAGTGTTCCCGGTTCCGGCTGACCTAATCTATGCAGCCTAACACTGAATTATAGAAGTCTATAATGTGTTGTGTATGCTAGGTCAAAGAGATGTGTTTTTAGTCTAGCTTTGAACTGACAGAGTGTGTCTGCTTCCCAGACAATGTTAGGAAGACTGTTCCAGTGTTTTAGTGCTAAATAGGAGAAGGATCTACTGCCAGCAGTCGATTTTGATATTCTAGGTATTATCAACTGGCCGAAATTTTGAGATTGCAATAGACGTGACGGACTATAATGCGTTAAGAGCTCGCTCAAGTACTGAGGAGCTAAACCATTTAGTGCTTTGTAAGTGATCAGCAAGATTTTAAAATTTATACAATGTTTAATAGGGAGCCAATGCAGTGATGATAGAACTGGGCTGTTAGAACGATTAGTGTAAGGCTATTCAGAATTGATTGAAAATATGAAAAATTTGAAAAATGTCTATGCAGATTTGTTTAATTTGACGAACTGCATGCACATTAGTTTAGTTTTTTGCACATAAGTTTTTATAGATTTTCATCATAGTTGCAGTGTCATTTTCTTTCTTTTGCAAATGTAAGTTTTCATAGATTTTCGTCATAGTTGCAGTGTCATTTTCATTTTTTTTTTTGCAATTGTAGGCCTAAGGTTTTATAGATTTCAGATTTTCATCATAGTTGCAGTGCCATTTTCATTCTTTTGCAAATGTAAGTTTTTATAGATTTTTGTCATAGTTGCAGTACAATTTTCACTCTTTTGTAAATGGAAGTTTTTATAGATTTTTAAACTCTTTCACTAGTTTCACACAATAGTTTTCATTAGCGATAATGCCTTTGCTTCCACCAATGTTTGCGTCAGTCTCTTGTTGTTCTGCTCTGGAGTCAACATCGCAAACATTCCTTAGAGATTCCTATCGGCATGTGCATCAACGGATCATACAGCTGCACACTGACGGATCTGCCAAGTCCAAATCACATGTTTTCCCACTGTTCAAAATGTCATCCATTGCATTCATGGGGTCTCTTGACACACACACACACACACACACACACACACACACACATACAGACATTAAAGTGAAGTGAGTGGGAAGCTTAATTATACAGGCTCTTATCTGTTTTTTTTTTTTTAACACGGCCTTTTAATGTGTGTAATTAGTGGCATCCCAAATCATTTCAAGCAATCAGCTGTCCCTCCAACAGCGTATAGTCATTATGCTCTAATAAGAAAAAAAGCATGGCTTTGAGAGGAGGGAAATTGATAAAAAGTTTGGGAAGTTCTGCTTTACTGTTTATAAAGAGTTAAAGATTAAACCATTAGCATAATAAACAACCCATAATGAGCCCAGTGAAATTTCCACTAATAATCTGACAAAGTAGCTTATTAATTGAATTCTCTTTATCGCATGGTGGTTTATTATTATGGTTATTTTCTATATTGTCCATATCCCAGGGAAGAAAATGATTAAAATTAGCATTATAGCTCACACATAGGAAATAGTCATAGTAATGGAGCATGATCATGGACAGCTTTTCTCTGTGAGGGCGGTAGTGCATGATCTCATCATCGGTAAGAGGAAGCCAGAGTAATGGCATGTTGTCCAGTGCAGATTGATCATTGTGGCTTTTTCATGAAGATCTGCTTCTGTGGACAGTCACTGGATGTCCATCACAACTTCAATGCTCCTGTGTAACGTGTCCTCCAGGGCCGTGACCTTTTCTTCTCATTTTAATGAATCAGTCAGTCAGGCCTGTCTCTTAGTGGCCTTATTGTTTGTGATCCCGACTTTATTAGAACGAAGAGAGCATTTATCTGCCGCCGCAGCCGAGCCATCAAGGGCTGACTTCTTTTCATGACTAAAAAAAACCCAGTAAGCTTGGTGTGTGTTGCATGTCTAAAGGTTACAAGCAATGCTGCATTGAATATGTTCAGATTGAGGTATCTTACAAGGCAGCGTTATCTTTTAGCATTAGCCTTTGCTTTGGGAGTGTGTTTAAAGGCTGTCTGTAGATTTTGGAGCAGATGCAGTATTTAGATTTATACAGTCCGTTCAAGATGTATTTTTCCGGCAAAGCCTTGTTATTATTCATGTCAAATAGTAAAAAAAACACAAAAACCATCAACTTTTAATTACGAGCTCCAAGCTGTTTCCATGTGTTTGAAACATCTTTGGTAGTTTGGTCTCAATTGTAGAGCTGTCCATCACCACAAATAAATGGCCAAAGCCTGCTATTTCTACAGCAGGGATTGACACGGATTCTCTTAATGGCGTGGTGTTCTCTCACAGAGACGTGTGTGTTGCAGGGTTTTGTGACAGGTCACGTTGCGTCGTCTTTGTATGTGCTGTAATGATGAAAGTATGGATCACAAGACCCTAATTCAAAAGAGAAATCTGGATCTGGTCTTAATTGAGCCTACTGCCACGAAAAAATTGTTGTTCACGTTTAGCTGGCTCAAATGGAGAGCATGAGTGAAATTAAAATTGGATCTGAGCCACTTGGTATTCTGGATGGAGTTTGTGTCCAGACTGACGGGGATGAGAGACTTTCTGCGGCAAATAATCAAAATAATTCCTCTCTGTCTCTCCATTTTATTCTGTTTGTCTTGGAGTAATTGGTGCAGACTGCTGGTAAACCGAATGCAGTGGCCGTGATTTACT
Organism: Scardinius erythrophthalmus; assembly: GCF_964197995.2. NCBI lineage: Eukaryota > Metazoa > Chordata > Actinopteri > Cypriniformes > Leuciscidae > Scardinius > Scardinius erythrophthalmus. The sequence goes on from NC_138235.1 coordinate 34,210,617, forward strand.
TTTACATTCATGCATTTACCAAATGCTTTTATCCAAAGTGGCTGACAATAGAGGAATGATGGTGAGGTGAATGAGTTATTTGGATGTGACAGTGTTATATCTATAAGAATATCTGAAAATGTAAGGGTTAATTATTTGTTTTTCCCAGACTTTATTAAATAAATCTTCCATTACTTTCAGAATTGTGTATTCAACCGGAAAACGATGAAAATACAGAGACTCTAGAAAAGATTTATGCCGTATTTATGAATTAGTGCTATAGAGCTTCTTAACTAATGCATCTCCTATTTCAGGCTGATTTGATCTAATAGCTACTTATTAGAACTGTAATGATAAAACGTATTCTAATGTAACAGAATTTGTGCATGGTGTCATAATTGATACGCTGACTGCCATATCAGTAGGCCTCTGGTGATTGTGATGATGACATAATTACTTTGTTCTTATTTATGCTTTTAAAAATATGCACATTCCTTAACAGTAGATCATAATTTTGTATACTGTTTGATAAATTTGTTCACATTAGCAGTGAAATAGTCAACTACAAATGAAAGCAATAAAAATGAAATACAATAAAATTACAAACATTACAATAAATAATAAAATAGAACACAATAAAACATTTAAATAAATTACAAACATTACAATAAATGATGATAAAAAAATACAACAAAATAAAATAATGAAACAAAATGTAAATATTACATTAAATAACAAATAAAATATAATACAAAAAATATTTTAATAAATTACAAACATTACACTAAATAATAAATAAAATACAATAAAATATTTAAATAAATTAAAACTTTACATTAAATAATAAATAAATAAAATATAATACAATCAAATATTTAAAAAAATTACAAATATTACATTAAATAAAAAGTAAAAATAATACAATATTACATTTAAACAAATTACAAACATTACATGAAATAATACAAATATTTAAATAAATGAAAACTTTACATTAAATAATAAATAGAAATATTACCTTGCTTTTAACTGAATGTGTTGACAAACATGGTGTCATTCTCAAGAATTGTGGTTTTCCAATGAAAACATTTAATTCTTGCACCAAACTGGTTTATCTTTATTCATTTTTTTCTTTATATCTTTATTCATGACTGGCAAAACAACATTTCAAATCTCTCAATGTCTCTAAAAAAATAGTTTTCTGTTGTTTTCTGTATTGTTTTGAGTTGATTGTTGATGCTGAAACACACATGTATCTCGAGGAGTTTGATTGACAGGATGTTTCTATATAATCACAAAGAAAACCGATTATAGTAGGCATGAGTACATGTTCTGAACCTTACACATGCCACATGTTTTCTACCCTCACTGTCACATAGCAACGATGCTGTATCCATAGAAACAGCTTTAAACTTAAAACAAAAGGTAGCTTTTTCTCAAAAGCTGAACAAGCATGGATGGACTTTGTGTCTCTGAATTGTCTTTTTTCCCCCATGTAACACAAACTTGCCTTTTAACATTAGCTGAAAATATGTGAAAAGAGACTCAGAAAAAGCTCATTTGACTTGAACATTTGCACAAATCTCCGAATCATTCATAAAATTAATATAAATATTATTTAAAATTAATGAACTTTTATTATTTATTCTGCTAACAGTTTTTTTCAAGACCAAATACGATATTTAATACGATCAAATGAACCTGACTACAGTGAGGTTAAGAACATTTTCACTTTTTACAGTGAAGAAATCTTCTAAAATGTCACATTATGGCATGGAACAAAATCATATTATTGATCATCTCTACATGTTTTTGTTTCAGTTAGTGTAGGAGAGGAAATTTAGTGTGGATTTTTCACAAAACCTTCCCAATCCCAAATACAGTATATCTGAACATGATCATTACTTGTATTTCTTAATTTGATTTAACAGCAAACACAGCAAATCATGCAGGTGCCTCTACTGAAATTACAATCCTTTGTCATTGTAACTCCATTCATTGAAACTCGGGTGGTGAAATTGAATTTGCATTGCAAATCCTGTGTCTGTTTTAGCTCATTTCAGAGGGAGATTATGTTTGCCTTGGATTTCTTGGGAATCGATACAAACTCGGTGAGTCACAAGCCAATAACATTTATTCATTACAACTAGAACATCAGTGGAATTACGATTCTAATTAATGATATTGTCTTGTTGTTAATTATATAGTAAATCATAATGGTTGTTTTGATCAATTCATTATTGTCCCTGAACACTTGCCCTTTAACGACATTAATAAATGACTCACACACTTGATTAGTAGTCCATGACGGCTAATAAATCTTTGTTTTTCTGTATGCAATAATATTGCATGTACATTTGCACAGTAAGTTTTTCATTTTAGTTGAAACGTTTCTAGGCTATAGGGCGTTCAAGGGCGTTTTGAGACAACTTGAGCAACAGAAACTGTTGGCGATGCACCGAAGGTGAGCGGAATTCAACTTTATGCAAATGAGCAGTGACATACTATGGCAACAACCAACTGGAGTGCAGATCACATGTACACATTAAGTACAGTTAAAATATGTTGCCCCCTGATTCATCTCATAGCGCCATTGTTTTAAAAATGGACAATGATTGGCTGCATCACATGTGAGAAGTCCTTGTTAGTCCAATAAAAGCTTTTACTGACACCAGGCACAGCGAACGACAGGTTTTTCACAGTGAGGATCTATGACGTCAAAGGGTATCAAACACGGCCTCCGCAGAAGATGATCAACGTCTACTTCTACACTGCCTGTTTAGCCCCGCCCATGCATTACATGCATTACATGAAACTCATTATAATATGCAAAACTATTATCCAATCATAGCAGTGGGCGTTTACTTCCAAGTCTTCAATGCGGCACGCCCATAAAAACTGGAGCTAGGCTCAAAACCAGGGTAGAAAATAGACTATTACTTATTCATTTTGATGGTTTTGAATGTAAAAATCAAACAAAAGTTGACCTCAGACAACAATATAAAAACATTTAAAAAGCCAGTTCATGACCCCTTTAAAACCTGAGCAGTGGCACATATCAAAACATGTTTGTTCATGACATCAAATTTTGTCATTGCTTTCAGTAACTTTCCTTACACTGCCGGAGTCCTTGTCACACACTCAATCAGAGCGCGTTCACTGCGGCGCAATCAGACACACTGATGAGAGCCTCACACCAGGCACCAGAATCACAAACGCTCTCTCGCACTGTCTCCTTCACCTTCACGTCACATCTCCTCTTCAGGGTTTTCTTTCACCTCAGCATCTTTCAAAGGCTGCTCTGTCGGTCAGAGCCTATTATCCTGCTTCACTGGAGAACAAAGTCTTTAATTCCCTGTGCGCCGTGTGAAAACAGCCCGCTTCAAAAGGTGAGACGCTCCCCGCTGGTGGAAGGAAAGGGTCACGACCTTGGATCAACATCACCTGGATGATAGGGTTTAAAAGCCCCTCAGGGGCCATGAGCGATCTGGGAATGTTTTCTACACCTGAGCCTGCCCTATGCCTCTACAGAGGCCAAAACATACAGTGTGTTCATCAAAAAATTTGATCTTGTGTGTTGTTATTTAAGCTCTGAGCCTCCAGTAAACAGACCTCGCAATTGATTTATTGTCCTGCAGCACTTTTTTTTTAATAAACTGCGCTTATCGATATTGTGGCTTATGGGTAACGACTGATAGAGAATACAAACTAAGAAAGTGTCTTCACAGATTCAGTTTGCACTCTGAGTGTGAGAGGATGCTTTTGTGATTTTCTTTGTCAGATGCATTTTCTGCACCACACTGTATTATTTTGTCTGTAAAGGATGACATTAAAATGGCTGAAAGAAAAACCAAGACACCACAAAATTAAAAAAGGTATATTACATTTATAGATATTTAATTGATACATTTATTTTTATATAAATATATACATAATAGATATGAATGTTACGTAATTGCACAAGATTAAAAAATGTGTATATATATATATATATATATATATAAAGAATTTATAAATAAATTCTCATTACCAAAATGTGCATTGATCTCATTCAGTCGTCCTGTCTGTACACAGTGATCTTGTAATTAAATCAGCATAAATTAAATTCAGTCCAACAAATACTACCTTAAAGGGGACCTATTATGCCCATTTTTATGCAATATAAGTCTCAGGAGTCCCCAGAATGTGGCTGTGAATTTTCAGTTCAAAATATCTTACAGATTATTTATTATACACATTCTGCAAGTGTCTCCTTTTGGGTAGAAACAAAGACATACTTTTTCGTGTGTGTATCTTTAAATGCAAATGAGCTTCTGCTCCCCACCCCGCTTTCCAGAAGAGGGGGCGGAGCCTTTGCAACTCGCGGTTACGCTCAAGTGACATTGCAGTTCCCTTACGAGAACGTTCTCTCGTACTGCGTTGCAAACGCTATGGGAAAACTCCTTTTCTCGAGAATATTGAAGCCTTTATTTTAAAACGCATTTGCTACAGCACAGGCTAGAGCATCAGACCCACGTGAGTGAGCTGATAGGCTGTGCTGTGGGCAACTGCACGAACCAATGGCGGATAGACAGAAGCGTGCGAGCCAATCAGGGCGCTTGGCGCTCTGTCACTGTCAAGCGCGCGAAACTACACGTGACCATAACATATAAATACAGATAGAATCCGCCATTTGACAGATTTAATCTCCTTCAGCTCGACTCACCTCGTCGCTGATTTTCTCCGGTCGTAAGAAGCCCTCGTCGTGGAAAAGCCGTCAAGCGGAACAGCTTCGCATCCCGGCATCTCGCCAGCTGAGCGTTTCCCTGTGGCATCCGACGAAAAATTATATCCTTTTCATTGCATATTTATCTAAAAGAGCAAACCGCTGTTTTCACAGCACGGCATAATGCCTCTCTCCATCTGTGAGAGCTGCGGGGTCTCCCTGCATGCATCCGACGGACACACCCAGTGTGCGGCCTGCCTCGGCCCTGAGCACGCCGAGGCAGCGCTCATGAAAGGCGGCTGCCAATTCTGCGACGGGATGCCTGTCTCCGTTCTCCGTTCAAGGCTTCTTCGACGGTGACCGATTCCGCCCACCTTCCGTCTTCGGCGCCCCACGAGCCCCGTAGGAAGAAGCGGCGCGATCAGAGGCGTCCTGAGCGCGGTGAGTTTAGCGAGTGCACGCCGGGCCTTTCTCCTCGTGCCTCGCCCACGCCTTCTTCGCCTGTCCTGTTCTCTCGGAGCGAGCAGCGCCCCTCGTCTGAAGCGGCTGGACTCGTCTCTTTCGGCGCATCTCCGGATGACGTCGATGACGCACTTTCTATGGCGGCATCTGAGAGCGAGGATTGGTCGGGCTCCGCGGACCCCGCCCCCCCCTCTCAGCTAGAGTTTTCTGATACTCGAGCGAGCATTGACGCCGAACTTCTCCGTGTCATGTCTCGCGCTGTTGACGAGTTGGGACTCGATTGGCTTTCTCCAGCTGAGCCCGCCAGAAGCCGCCTCGATGAATGGTACCTGCCGGGGCGCCAGCAGGCCCCTCGTCAGCGCGCCGCTCCATTTATGCCTGAGGTTCACGAAGAGCTCACAAAATGCTGGCGCGCGCCCTTTTCAGCGCGAACGCGCTCATCCGCCTCTTCTACGCTCTCCACTGTTGACGGCGCTGAAGAGAAAGGATATGTGTCTCTCCCCCCACTGGAGGAAGCGGTCGCTGCACACTTATGCCCCCCCACTGCAGGTAGTTGGAGGTCTAAGACGGTGCACCCTTCTAAGCCGTGCAGAACTACTTCGGCCATTGCCAGCCGCGCATACGCTGCCGCCGGTCAAGCCGCCTCTGCACTTCACGCCATGGCGACGCATCAAGCCTTCCAGGCCAAACTTCTCCGTTCCATGGATGAGTCAGGCCCGGACCCAGACACATTTAAAGACCTCAGGAGTGCCACGGATCTGGCACTGAGGGCCACGAAGACCACCGCTCAAGCCCTGGGCCGCAATATGGCCAGCCTAGTGGTAATGGAGCGCCACCTCTGGCTAAACTTAACCGAGATCAGGGACGCGGATAAATCTGCCTTCCTCGACTCGCCCGTCACAGCCTCAGGTCTCTTCGGCCCATCTGTCAGCGGCTTCGCCGATCGCTTCACTGAAGCTCAGAAGGCTTCCAGCGCCATGAGACACTTTCTACCAAAGCGCTCCAGCTCAGTCCAACGGCGCCCCAAGAGCACGCCGCGACCTGAGAAAGTGGTGTCCCAGGTCCTCCAGCCCCGCCCAGCGGCTGAGACCAGTAAGCACATGAAGCCAGCGAAACGGTTCCCGTTCCCTAAGCGCCAGGGCCCGCGGCCGAAGCTGACGCTCGATCACGAGCCCAAGAAGCCGTCCTAACCGGCACAAAGAGGGGTCACTGTCCCGCTGCGGCCGGACCAGCCCCAAAAATCGCTCGACTACTGCTCACGGCTCCCTCTTCAGTTCAGGCGGCTGCAGCAGTTCTAAATGCAGTTCATGGGCCCGTCACATGTCACGCACCCCTGCAAACAAACGCTGTTTTAACAGCGACCCACACAAAGCACAAATCGAGCATAATTTCTCACATGCATACATGTCAGTCCGAGCCCCCCACTCTGGGTGTTCCAGATATGATAATGCCTCTAGCTCTGCGGGCTCTAGCTTGGCAAGCTATCCCCGGAGTTTCAGTATGGGTGATGAACATCATAAAGCATGGTTACTCGCTTCAGTTCGCCCGCAGACCACCGCGTTTTCGCACGGTTATACAAACCACGGTAAGGGGCACATTGAGTCATGTCCTCCGCACCGAAGTGTTAAGTCTGCTGGCGAAAGGGGCCATCGAGAAGATCCCCCCTTCTCTGAGCGAGTCAGGTTTTTACAGCCGATACTTTCTTGTTCCAAAGAAAGACGGCGGCCTGAGACCCATTTTAGATCTCAGACATCTGAACAAGGCTCTCATGTCACGGCCGTTCAGAATGCTCACGACCAGACATATCCTGGCGCAGATTCGCCCAGGCGACTGGTTTTTCTCAGTAGATCTGAAAGACGCTTACTTTCACATTCAAGTGAACCCCCACCACAGGCCATTCTTGAGATTCGCCTTCGAGGGGCAGACATACCAGTACACAGTTCTTCCATTTGGACTGGCACTAGCGCCTCGTACATTCACGAAGTGCATGGATGCAGCTCTCTCCCCCCTGAGACAGCGGGGAATGCGCATCCTAAACTACCTCGACGACTGGCTCATACTGACCCAGTCAGAGGCGGAGTCACATACTCACAAAGCCTGGCTCCTCAGCCATCTAGAATGTCTAGGGCTCAGGGTCAATGTTGCAAAGAGTGTTCTGTTGCCCAGCCAACGTATCACGTTCCTGGGAACAGTTCTCGACTCCGTACTTATGAGAGCATGGCCCACACCGGCCCGTGCTCTAACGATTCAGCAGCTCACGGCATCGTTCATAGAGGGCTCTCTTGTACCCCTCAGAACGTTTCAGAGGATCCTTGGCCTGATGGCCTCTGCATCATCAGTACTCCAACTAGGCCTACTGCGTATGCGTCCTCTTCAGCTGTGGCTGGCTCCTCTGGTGCCACCCCACGCCTGGCATTCAGGCCACTTGATTATCAAGGTGGACCAGCGCTGTGTTCAAGCCCTGGCCCCTTGGAAAAACGCCAGCTGGTACCAGCAGGGCGTAAGCATGGGGGTAGTTTCAGAGAGGAGGATGATTTCAACAGACGCCTCCAACTCCGGTTGGGGAGCTCTGTACGAGGGCAGGCCTGCCTCCGGCCTCTGGTCGAGCTCGGAGAAACGCCTACACATAAACTGCCTCGAAATGAGAGCAGTTTTTCTAGCCCTAAAAACATTCCTCCCATACCTGGCGGGACACCACGTGTTGGTACGGACGGACAACATGTCGGTGGTCTCTTACATAAATCGCCAGGGCGGCCTCAGGTCCCGCAACCTGTTTGCCATAACCTCACAGCTCTTGCTATGGGCTCACACCAATCTGCGCTCGCTCAGGGCAGCTCACGTGCCAGGCACGTTGAATACAGGAGCAGACATGCTCTCTCGGGGCAGAGTTCCCCCAGAGGAATGGTCTCTCCACCCTCAGACAGTTCTCCTACTCTGGGAGGTCTTCGGGAAGGCAGAAGTAGATCTTTTCGCCTCAGAAGACAACTGTCAATGCCCAATCTTTTTCTCAAAGAGCAGGGATGCGTTGGCCCACGACTGGCCCAACCTTCCTCTCTATGCGTTCCCCCCGGTCTCGATGCTCCCTCAGGTCATCGAACGGATCAGGAACACGAAAAGCGCAGTGCTATTAGTAGCTCCTCTCTGGCGGACCCAGGTTTGGTTCCCAGAGTTGATGCAGCTGTCTGTAGCAGACCCGTGGCCAATCCCAGTGAGGCGCGACCTCCTGACTCAGGCCAACAGGACAATCTGGCATCCCCGTCCCGACTTATGGGCCCTACATGTATGGCCACTCAACGGGTACCCCAGAACCTCCCAGAGGGCGTCCTGAATACTATAAAGGAAGCTAGAGCTCCGTCTACCAGACGCCTCTATCTCAGTAAATGGTCAGTGTTTTCCAGCTGGTGTTTAGCTCGAGACCTCGACCCATACACTTGTGAAGTACCAAGAGTACTGTCTTTTCTACAGGAGATGTTGGACGCGGGTCGCTCCCCCTCCACTCTCAAAGTGTACGTGGCAGCCATTGCTGCTTTTCACGTATTGGAAGCCGGGGCCTCCTTAGGAAAAAGCGACCTTATAGTTCGCTTCCTCAGGGGCGCCAGGAGGCTTAACCCGCCTCGGCCACCGTCTGTTCCGGCCTGGGACCTCTCCTTGGTCCTGCGGGCTCTTAAGGGACCTCCCTTTGAACCACTTCAGTCAGCTGATCCTAAGTCTCTCTCTCTGAAAACCGCCCTGCTTCTAGCACTGGCGTCAGTAAAGAGAATAGGGGATTTACAGGCGCTGTCTACCAGCGCTTCCTGTCTGGAGTTTGGTCCTAATGACTCCAAGGTCATTCTTAGGCCAAGACATGGATATGTTCCTAAGGTGCTCTCAACTCCGTTCAGAGCCCAGGTTATTTCTCTGTCAGCTCTCCCCTCCTCCGAGGAGGATAGCGATTCTCTCATGCTTTGCCCAGTCAGAGCTTTGAGAATTTATCTGGAGCGTTCGGCCTCTTTCAGACAGTCTGAACAGCTCTTTGTGTGTTTCGGGGGCCGATCCAAGGGCCTCCCGGTCACTAAAACCACACTGTCCAGATGGATAGTTGACGCCATTGCCCTGGCTTACACCTCACTGGGCCTCTCTTGTCCCATAGGTGTTAGAGCTCATTCCACGAGAGGTGTTGCCTCTTCGTGGGCTTGGTCAAGTGGTATTCCCATTGAAGACATTTGTGCGGCGGCCGGCTGGTCCGCTCCGTCCACATTTGTGAGATTCTATAAGCTGGATGTCCCTGCTCTGCAGACATGCGTTCTTTCTGTCTAGACTCTGGCTCTGTGGATCCAGACTAGTTTTGAACCATGGTCACTTGGGTATTCCCATCTATAGCATATGTGCGGCGGCCGGATATCCGCTCCGTCCACATTGTTGAATTATAGCTTTAATGCCCTTGCTTGTAGCTACAGTTCTTCTGTCTAGACACTGGCTCTGTGACCCAGTCTAGTTGATATTGAACACACGGTTTTCACTTTGTGGGCTAAGTGACTGGCTCTGGCCAGATCCGATGAATTATAACTTTAATGTCCCTGCTTTGCAGTTACAGTCTTTTCAGTCTAGACTCTGGCTCTGCTGACCCAGGCTAGTTTGATATTAAACACACGGCTATCACCTTGTGGGTTAAATGACTGGCTCTGGCCAGTCTTTATTACGGATAATTGATGGGCCCGATGTTCGGTCTCTTTTTATCCTGGCTATTCTGTACTTCCCGGAACTCTGGTGAGTCAGAGCGGCCAAAAGATTAATAGCACGGCGTTTTAAATGGAAACGTTCCCATAGCGTTTGCAACGCAGTAAGAGAGAACGTTCTCGTAAGGGAACGTACTGGTTACTTTCGTAACCTCGGTTCCCTTAGAGATAAGGGAACGAGTACTGCGTTGCCTTGCCGTGCTATTTTTCTTATGGCAGGTTTGTCGCTTCAGTCGATTATACCTGTCAAATGGCGGATTCTATCTGTATTTATATGTTATGGTCACGTGTAGTTTCGCGCGCTTGACAGTGACAGAGCGCCAAGCGCCCTGATTGGCTCGCGCGCTTCTGTCTATCCGCCATTGGTTCGTGCAGTTGCCCACAGCACAGCCTATCAGCTCACTCACGTGGGTCTGATGCTCTAGCCTGTGCTGTAGCAAATGCGTTTTAAAATAAAGGCTTCAATATTCTCGAGAAAAGGAGTTTTCCCATAGTGTTTGCAATGCAGTACTCGTTCCCTTATCTCTAAGGGAACCGAGGTTACGAAAGTAACCAGTACGTTCTTCATCATCATGAAAGTTTATTATCTGCATCCGGTTTTGGTTCATGGTTTTCTGAGCACACATATCCGAAGCGTGTGCACGGAAAGCCGGTCCGGCTGTCGCACAGTTCCTGTCACGTGAGCACTAAACAAATTTCTCTTTCACGTCTTATTGCACTCAAACTCTCAAATGCACAAAGTTCACATAAACACAGTCGGTTATGTCTGTGAAGTGTGAACGCAAACAGCTGTGAAAGAAATCGCATGTGTATGTGATTATTATTATTATCATATATATTCATATATATTCATATATATTATCATGTATATTCATATGTTATTATTATCAGTTATATCATGTATGCAATATAATTATTATCATAATTAGATCTGTGTATAAAAGTCACAGCAGCCAAATGTACAGTACCTGCTTCCAGCGGCGGTTTCTTCATTAGGGCGATCGGGCGACGCACCACTAAAGTGTGAAAGGGACTTTTTCAATCACTATCTCATTCAACCACAGAGTTACGCTAGCAGTCACTCACTGTTGTTCTGCCTCTGGATATAGTCCAATCAGCGCCGAGTCACGTTCTGTGGAGTACCGCCTCTTTTTGGGCTATTTCACTCTGGCTGAGAATCGCCCAGAGTCTTCCCATAGACTTACATTCAAAGATTTTTTTTTTTTTCGAACTGCAGGCACTGCAATCTAAAGGGGGCGCTGCTGAGCACACTTCAGAGCGGTAAAATGCCGAATGGGACACCCTACGGACTCGTAGACTCAGCGAGCACGCGCAATTCAAGTCCACGAGACCGAAAGTCCGCATTAAGTGCGCCATTTGGGACAGGGCCTATGACTGCAATGCATTCTCTAACGTGCTTTCGTCATCATACGTAACCTTAACTTGTGCAGCGATTGGTGGAAACAAATGTACCTCTAATAGTATTTAGCCATAAGCTGAAGTGACATCCAATAATTTCCTCAGTGCATAACTTACATTTCACGGACATATTCTCCATCTGCAAATGTTAGAAAGTCCAGTTTGCTGTCATGAGTGGGCGTCTGGGCGAGCTTTCTGCAAGCTATACTTCCGTGAACGAGCGCCGCCGCGTGCATGCGCACCGAACAGACGGAGCGCATTGAATAGGAGCGCAATTATTCTGACTAAAATATGCATTAGCACTAAATTCTAAATATATTTAACTAAAACATTTGTTGTTGAATATTTGTTGTTGTTGGTGAACATAAATGTGCTAGAGAATTTCAAACCTACATGTGTATTTTTATGATATTACCTTTTTTTTTTTTTTTTTTTTTAGTAAATTTAACTACTTCTTTAAAAAGCATTATTTTGTTTTTAGATTGTAATGTTGCAATGTTAGAATGTAATGTGATTTGACCCCTTTTTGGATAGACTGCAGATAGACAGCAACACTATGTTTGTTTTTATAACCTTCAATATGAACATTGTTTGTAGGACAATATCGATCAGGATATTAATTTTTTTTTAATTAAATAATAAGAAAAATAATAATTAAATACTCAGATTATACCATACATCGCCATTTAGCCCAAAAATTCAGATTTATTTGGCAATTGGCTACCCTACCGGCTGAAGTTTTAGCTAAACTTTAGGCTAATGATAGCTACATTATTATCACTGTTAAATTGTTATTTAACAATAAGCCTACATTCAGTCCTGAATTAAAAATTCAGTTTGTTGTGCCCCCCAAAAAATTTTTAGCACCAGCCGCCTGCTTCTCTTTGCTGTTAATGTGAATCAAGCAACAAAAGAAAAACAGAAAACCACTCACTCTTGACTGAATGAATTACTTACTTGAATGCTGCTGTTAAATGACATAAACATTGCGGACGGTGTACGGCACACTTAGGGGAGGAGCTAAGCTAATAAGCCTGTCAGTTGTGGGCGGGGTCGTCACAATGTATAGCATTTTGAGACACTGTTTGTGATTAATGGGGAAAATACAGAGTGGTTGGATTTTTAGGATAATAGAGTGGTTGTATACACATCACTGCGGACATAATTATGTTCAAAAACAATGTAAAAGTGAATTTTGTATAATAGGTCCCCTTTAATCTACTTACACTTGAACACAATGTTCAAATTTCAATAATGGATCTTGTAAATTACATTTGTCCCTGTAAGAGAACAAGGCTGCTACATCAGTGCTGGTATTCGATAACTTATAGTGGGCTTGTGTAAATGCTGCTTTGTGGAGGCAGGGTGCTATCAGCATAACAGTTTGCTAATATTAGTATACTAGCTGTGAGGAACAGAGTAGCAGGGTCAATTTGCAGTTATGTCTCCAGAGATGAAGAGGAAGACAGCGTCCACCCATCCACAGTAATAACACAATTAACAAGTCAGGGTGGAAAACAAGATTAGCTCTTCCTGTTTCTTCTGTGCAGTTCTGGTTTTTCCTCTGCAAGCCAGCTAGGATTAACAAAGCATTAAATAAGGATTTGTCTTTCATTTTTTAGTTTAAAGGGGTCACTGAATGCAAAATTTACATTTATATGGTGTTTGCATATAAATGTGTCATTGCAGTGTGTGGACACAACCACCATACAATGAAAAAAATCCATTCACTCCTTTTCTTTTAATCCTCAAAAAGCCTAAACACTCTCAATAATCAAACACTTCAGATTTTCTGAGCAATATATTGCTCATGCTCCGCCCATGACCACTGACGGGCTGTCCCGTATTAGCATATTTCCCATATTAGCATATTTCCTCCCTCTGCCTTTTGTATACTTTCTGCAAGGCAGATTGCCACGGCAGCACTTTAGTGTCTTGTGTCCACACCCCTCACAGAAGAGAGGGGGTGGGGTGAGCAGTTGCTCATTATCATTTAAAGAGACATGCACCGAAACGGGTCGCTGTGAACAGAGCTGTTTTTGAGGAGGTAAAAAGGGTGTTGTTTCACACAACCATTGAGGAATTTTAACCAAAGTATGTTACAAACTTTACAAAAAGACCCTAAAGAATCATACCAACTTGTGGAAAATGGGCATCCGATGACCCCTTTAATGTACTATTTAGATAATGTTCACAATGCAAAACTCCTCTGTAATCCACCAAGCGGCAAAAACAGCCAGTCATAACTGAGGTAATTTGCCTATTGTAGTCTTCAGAGATGTTCGCACTAACGTTTTTGTGATTTACAGTGACAAAGCGAAATGGAAGCCATTCATTTTTCAGTAAGAGTTGGTGATTTAAGTAGACAGAGACCAGTGATGCAACAAAATTGGGCAGAATTTAACTTGATGCAAATATGCATCAACGTGATGCAGCGATTTATTACGTTTTTGACAGGAATGACAACAAGGCTTTGAAATAGAAGTAGAAGTACAGTGTGGTTGGTTGGATTATACTGTTATTGACTCAAAAAACTTTCAGTAGACAAAAACTCCTAAGTCTATCCTTTCACAGCCACTTTCATCCACGTTAAATTCAATATGGCGTCTATTGGTTTACTGAGATTTTGCTGAAAAATGAACATTCGCATTTATAATGTACATCTTTATAGGTGCCACCATGTTCGTGTGACTTCATACACCCACAAATCAGCAAAATTGGAGTTTTTGTTTTAGATTTTTTTTTTTTTGCACAGGTTTCCAAGTTGGAAGTAAAGTGCCGCTCTTTCACTTTTTAAGTAAATAATTCCAACATTCCAAGTTGAATAATTTTATGGATTTGAGAGAATGTGAGCAGCTAAATAAAAAAAAGAAGAATTTTTAGTGCAAGAACCCTTGACTATCATAAGAGGGGGAAAAATAAAACATGGTAAAGTACTAGCTATAAAATGTGAGACTTTAATTAAAATGTGGTTCAATAGCAGTAAACTAAAACGCAATGCTGCCAAGCTTTTCATATACTGTTTCATTTTAGTGAGTCATCTAGTCGTTTGTAAATCCAGCTGTCTTTCGTGACTGTGTGAGGTGGGTTATCAAACCCGTCATTCATATCGTCAGATCCGTCAGACCAGAAATCCTGTAGGAGCCTTTTGTTTGTCTTCCCGAGAACCTCCAAAAAACATCCTGTCACACATACTGCCTCCTGACTTCTTTCTGCAATTATGCAGATCAATCTCGTTGAAAAGAAAAACTGCCAGCCAAGAGCAGGTTATAATTATGACCCTCCAATCTGTGATCTCTCAATCCTCCAAGCGCTAATTGATTTTGACACACCATTTTGTTCTGTTAAAATCCGCTCTGAATATAACACTTTCTCTGCTTCAGAATTCAAACAGCAGTAGCTGTAACTTTGTCTACAGAAACTTTTAAGTGTTTTTGCTGGTAGTGCTTGGGGATTCTGTGCTTCTGACACCAGACAAAACAAGACAGAAAATAGTGAAACACATGTGGAAGAAGGTCATTGGCATCTTCTGGAGATAATCCTCTGAATTATGAGGTTCTGTGAAAACTTAATGCGTTCGATGTCCCCATTAGAGCCGTAAAATACAGCAAAATTACATTTCGGACACAATCATGTCAAAAAATTCAGATTGGCGGCATATCTGCGTCATATACGCTGATACCGATATCTGCGACAGGCTTATATCGGCCGAATATTAATGTGTTTGTTTTCTTTGAAAGATTCACATACACTATAGGACAAACATAATCATACTTTATTAAGATAGTTTTACACATTTTTAAATAATAATTCACCTTTAATAAAAATAAATGATGTGCCAATTAATTAATTAAAACCTTGCTTTTAGAAAGAATTTTCTCTACAAAACTAATTTGAATCATTTAAGCAGAATCCTTTAAATCAAAATGTTTTTTTTTTTTTTTTTTTTTAGGATTATGAGAAATATAAATTTCACAGACTTTTCACAGATTGTGTAGCAAGATGCTGTTAACTTGCATTCTGTTGAATATGCATATGCCGATATTATTAAAGACTGGCTGAAAACGCATTACAGGTTACAAAATGACCATATTGCTGGTTTGATTGTTTTAGCTAACATACAATATTATTCGTCCCGTACATCGACAAGCGGCAACATCATGGAGGGTTCACAAGGGCCTGTTTTTTTCAAAAGAGCTGATGTATGTGGTTTTAGAGGCCAGTCCGCAAATGGCTCCCGACTGCAGCATGCAATCATCCTGACGTGCAAATTGAGTTTTCTTCCATTCTGTGTGTTTCTGCCATGGAATAGCACAGAGGCTGGGTTCATGCCGCTCTAAGCGATCTGTCTGTTTGTGAGGGGGGTCGAAGTGCAAAAATGGCTCGCTCTTTACGTGTTTGTAATAAGAGGTGAGGCACGGGGTTTATGGGTAGTGCTCTGGATGGATTGGCTCTTCAGCTGCCGGGGAAGTGGAGGGCCTCGTCCTCATATCTGCGCTGACATTCCCCAGCATGCTGAAATAAAGGCCAGCGGAGGGAACTTGACTCTATAATGACTCTATATTAGTCCTTCCGTCACAAGCCTGGCCGTCATTAGTGTCTCGCAGGATGTGATCCAAGTCTATCATAAGTCTCTGAATTGAGAAAGGCCATTTACGCCATTTACGAAGCCCCAGTGACAGATATTATTATCATCTCACTGTGCTGGAGCTCAAATAACTGTAAACATGCAGAGATAGCCGGCGTTAAGCGCTTCTTTTTGCTTTCTACATGCATGCCGTCTGGATCGTAAACCTCATCTCACACATTTCATTACTTAGACAGCGTTTTCAAGTAAATGCAGAATTTTTTTGAATGAGTTTTGGTCGTTCAACGATATTTTGTTGGCCTGAAAACGGGTTTCAAAGTTTTTGAAAACGATACCGTTTTCGTCTCCATGTAAACTACGAAAACGTGAATTTATGAAAATGGTGACATCATGCGCATGCATACTACGTGTTCAGTCTAAAGGCGTGTAGTGTTTCTTTACAAAGTGACATCGCCAACTACTGGCCTGGCAGCAGAATACAGCGTTTTTAGTCGTTTCTGCAGACCCATGTGAACGGGGATCATTTTAACAGTAACGTTGTCGTCTGTCTGCGAAAAATGCAAAGGATAAACTTGTCCATTTTTAGTATATTGCTGTCATGTAAACATAGCCATAGAACGTCGATTGCCATAGATAATTATTTTAGGCTCTTAAAAGCGTGAAATTGACGTATGCTTTTCCCTATCTGCTGCTTTTCTTTTTGCAGTTGTGCTCTGTCAGCTTTTAGTTTATTTTTTTAGTGTACAGCTGAAAAAAACTTGCATTTGCATGTACGAATTTGCATGTATTAATTGGTATTTTACCTATTTTGATACACAGAAGTATGCATGTACTGTAGTTGCTGTAAGTTGAATCAACATTTTAATTTAACATAGTTTAGGTCCTAGTCCACCATTGTAATTACTTTTGGATTGTGGCAAATATTGAAAGTTTTTTAAAAGTACGGCCTTGTACGGCCGAAGTACTACTGAAGAACATGAGGTATGTGAATTGGGATGCAACCTGAAACTCACAAGGATGCTTGTATCTCCAATCCACTGTACTTCTAAAGATAGGTCATTTTAATCTCCACCTTGACACAGCCAGGCTTGCATCTCTACTGCTAACATTAATATTTATACTAAGTCATCTCTCCCTCGAGTGCATTCAGAGGACACGTTTAAACATGGCTTTCACTTTAAGCCATCACCAAGTAAATATTGAATTGGGTGCATTCTTTAAAGAGAGCCATGACCTTGTGTTTAGTGCACATGTTTTAGGAATGGCAAATGTAAGAAATGCCTTTGCACTGCAAAAAGAAAAAAAAGGGAAAAGCATATTTTGTCTTGTTTTCTAATAAAAAATCTAAATATTCTTAAAACAGTATATATATTTATTGTAAAATCCAAACTGTGTGACAGTGTTATTATTAACTGAGCGAGCGTTTACACGACACTGTTTTCAACTAAAAACCTAAAACTTTTTATGCGTTTTGGCCATTCATTTACATATAGCAAAGTTTTGGGAGCCTGAAAATGCTAGCTTTTGAAAAAGGGTTTCAAAAGTGCAAGTTTTTGAAAACGTTACTATTATCGACTCTGTGTAAACAACAAAAACGTGAATTTGTGAAAACAGTGACGTCATGCGTATGCGTATTATGTGTTCAGTCTATAGGCTGTTTCTTTACAAAGTGATATCGCCAACTACTGGCCTGGCAACAGAATACAGTGTTTTAGGGCCAGATTTACTAAAATGAACAAATTAGCGTGAGAGCGCAAATCCAAAAAAAGCACTAATGGGAGTGGATAGTTCTGCGTGTGATCTACTGACGACGGGCAGATTTAAAGCTACACTGTGTAATTTTTTTAGTTGATTCTTAGCAAAAAACACTTAGTTCTTTCAAAAATATATGTGCTCATTAATGTATATTTACTTATTTCAAGTAATAAAGTATTCTCGTAAGTTTATAATCTGCCATTGAAAGTACATACGGGTGAGGGGTTCGAATGCCGGTCGCCATGTTGCCCCTCCATCTTGAAACTACATTAGCCAAAGAGGGACATACCTGTAAATTCAAGCTTCGCCTTTCTCGCTTTAGTGACACTCAGTGACACAGAGACGAATGCGAGGGGGAGATTACTCGCGACTGCCGGCAGATTTGAAAGATTGCTGATGGAGGATCACGCTTATTCTCGAGGACATGTAGCAGAGTCGCCAAGGAAGCGAAAGAGAGAATTAAAACGTCAACGCGACAGGCAAATCAGCAAGACCAAAGTCAATACTGGAGTAACTTTTCCCAGATGGAAAGAGCTCATGAGGAGCAAAGATTTTAAAACGGACGCCGAAGTTGCCTGCTTTCTTCTCGACAGGTAATTCAGCCTATTTGTGTAAATTCGAAGTTTTATAGTTGCTTGTCTAACCATAGCATGGTTGTGCATAACGCCAGAACGACCTATAGTATAACTTGCGTTACTTTTCCTCGCGTCAATGGTGAAAACGTATTGTTTACCTTGTAACATAAATCTGTGCTGCGACGGATAACAGGTGATAGTTTTAAAGGCGCAATTGGACAAAGTCGAACTGGAAGCCATGTTAATCTTGGAGTAATACGGCCACCGTAGGAGTTAAAACGCCCTCGAAATTGAAAGAAACAGAAACTAATATTCACTGGGTAGTCATATACAATTTCACCGCTAGATGGGGGAAATTATCACACAGTGTAGCTTTAAGAACACAAACGCAGCCAGATCATTTCCATAATGACCAATGCAAACTACCAAGAGCAGCACAAATTAGCATCTGGTTTAAGACGTGCTTTTTTTGGACCGTAAATAACGGCGCAAACACCAGTTAATTGATGTGCGCAAACCTTAATAAATCACCTTGCAGGATTCATTTAAATACTCTCCTCTCATAAATTTTGTCTGAAAGGAAAACTCCAACAAATGCATATGCAATAAGGTCGGTGAAAAATAACAGTTTTCATCACCAGTTTTTCACTGCGTGTCTTTAGTAAATCCTGACAGTAGTTTTTTAACGCCAAAAGAGAGTTTGTGCTGGCGCAAGCTTTTAGTAAATTTGGCCCCTAGTTGTTTATGCTGATCCGTGTGAACGGGAATCGTTTTGACAATGTTTGTCGTCTGTAAGTGAAAAACTAAAAGGAAAAAGTTTTCTGTTTTTAGTACATCGTTGTGCAAATGTACAGGATGCAGCCCTTGAATTGGGACACAGCTATTTTCTGGGCTTGTTGTGTTACATTGACTCACCTTTGTGCTATTGTTCATTGGAAAAGACTTGTGTTTTTGGTAATTGTTGATGGACTATCTTCCCTGAGTTTTTGAGATAAGTGACTGTATTTTGGATTCCTACCTAAATTACTTGCCTTTGTTTTGGTTTTTGGATTTTGAAGACCTATTTCCTGTGGATATAGTTTGATTTTCAGTGTGGTTAATAATTCCAGTTCCTGTTTGTTTTATTAGCTAGCTACCCTTAGGCCTGATTTGACAACAGCAAATTACCTGCATTATTGAAGGGCTTATTGAATGATGCAAACCAGCCCAAGCTTTGACCCTTTGGATTCTAGTATTTTTATAATGCATACTGTTCTGAATTAGACTGAATTAGAGTTTGTGTCATATATGCTGATGCCAGTGGCGGCTGCTGGTCTTTCAAAGAGGGGAAGCTCATTTTCGGCCTACATCATAAAAATTATTAATTTATTTATACGTAAATTCTATGTTCCTTTTCAAGAAAATGCTCTGTGAAAAATGAATGTAATCATATAATAAAGGTATAAATAATAATATAATAAAGTATAATAATAATGTTACTAATAATAATATATATTTTTTATTATTTAAATAATTATTTTTGAATTATTACTAATAATAATAATATAAAAAATATAATAAGTAATAATATAATAAAGGTGTAAATGTATAATTGTGTGAAATGTATTATAAAAATTGGCTAGCAATTTCGACAAGCAAATACCAAGAAATAGATTTGAGCAGTTTATCTTTGAAAAATCCGCGATGGGACTGAGCTCGAACAGCTTCAACATCAGCGACTTTTTATTGTATGAAATCGCTGTCAATCAAAAGGAGACGCAGCCTTTCGACAGACCCTCCAATCATCATGCGGAAGCCCGGAGTCCAGGCCAGCCCACTCCCCGTTCACCCCCAGAGAAGCTGAGCTTCCATGGGCGGGACATAATCGCAGCATTTATCCAATGACCGTCTAGTTTCGAAGCGCTGAAAAAAACTGTTCGAAGCAGCCCCATTGAAGTCAATGGAAGCTGGGCTTCAACAGGGAAATGCACTG
Source organism: Scardinius erythrophthalmus (assembly GCF_964197995.2). Taxonomy (NCBI): domain Eukaryota; kingdom Metazoa; phylum Chordata; class Actinopteri; order Cypriniformes; family Leuciscidae; genus Scardinius; species Scardinius erythrophthalmus. Next base: position 34,230,787 of record NC_138235.1, read on the forward strand.
TGACGCTACGGGAATGTATGAGAAGGAAATCGAGTCAGCCGACCTGTAACTGATTCTGAACGAACTCGTCTTTGAGACGAACGTTTTCTAACGCATTTTAGTCAATAATATGTTAATACAATAGTACATATTTGACCATTCATTTTTTGACATTATAAGGGAAGCCGAGCTTCCCTTGCAGTCTTAAAGAAATCGCCACTGGCTGATGCATACCCCCCATTAGATTGAATTTATAATGATGAACAAAACAAAAAAGAACATTGTGACATGCCCAAGAGACCCTTCTTTCTGTTGACCAACATGCACAGTCTGTGAGTTTTCCTGGCACGCTGTTACTTAAAGCTTTTAGCAGCTCAGGTCTCTCTGGGGTTAATGTGTGACCACACGGGAACCCTCAGCTGAATTACACAATATGGCCAGAATATTATGAGAATATTATGGCCTCTGAAACTAGCAAAGTACTGTATCTGAATGGATAACATGTAGATTCACCTTAAAGTAACGCTACACAATGGCTTTTTGCAACCACATCCATTAGCACTGCTGGGAAATGACCCTGTAGAAAACACCAACTAATGCAGCTTGCTGTACTGAAGTGCCACTGAAGTATTTCATGATGATTGTAATATGAACGCAAGTATAATAGGCTTGTATAGACCTTGTATAGTGCCAGAGAAACAATGGTGCAGCCATCTTTAGAATATTGTCTTTGATCTTACGTTTTTGCGGTCGCTCTGTATATGTCTATGGCATCGCTGTCCAGGAGTAATTAGATTTTGAAATCGATTTACTTAATGTAAAGTTAATGGAAGTTATCATGAGGATTGTAATGTTTAAAGCAGATGTCTTAACAAATGTCAGTCGACCGGGAAGATTTTAAAATGAGCCGTTCATTCATAAATACGGACCGGAAGACAAAAGACATTGAGCGCAGCGCTGAAAAGGGGCGGGGCTACATAAGCTCTATATGACGAATCAAAATGTCAGGACCTGGAAATTGATACAGGCCATGTTTTTGGTTTGCTAATGAAACACTCTAGAACCTGGGTCTGTTAAATATAGGATAACATTAAATGACAAACCAAAATTCGGACTGTTTTTAAAAGGTCCTCTAAGCGATGTTGGGTGAAGTCACTTCTTGTTGATGTTCAAAGTATTGTCAAACAAAACGGAGGCTAGCTCGACCCTCCCTCCTCCTCATCCCGACCCCTCCCCCTCCCTTCCGTGCTTCCTGAAAGTCATGAACCATTTAGAAAAACCAAACTGGATTTACCCTCCTGTACAGCAAAAACAGAGCCTCCTGAATTTTGGATTGGAAGCTCTTCTGCCGGCGGAGTTCTCGCCACCTTTTCCGATGTAAATTCAGGACTTCGCGCGTTCCTTCTCCTTTTGCCTCTTCTTTGTTATTTGTTCATCAGAACGTCGTCTCTTTTTCGTGTCGGCCATATCAAAATTCTCAAGAATATATATTTTTAACGTTAGTCGTTTTTGTTGTCTAGGACATCTCTCCTCTAGCTAACTTCCCTCTTCCCTCCACTCCACACACCCCCCTTCATGTGCATGCGCACTAACCCCCCCCCCCAACCCCCACCCCCAAATCATTCTTGTCGGTTATTGTCTGGAACACTGTTTGTTATGTTTCGTGGTCCAGGCTGGGCCAGTTTGTTTTTCTTGCCGTTTGTGGAGCCTGGGGCTGTCTACAGAGAAAAATAAAAAAAAATAAAAATTGACATCGCTTAGAGCACCTTTAAGATAAACTATTAATACTTTGAGACCGAGAGCAAGTCTCTCTGGTTAAGGTTTATGCAGTTGCTTTTTACTTTTTTTGCTTTTTCTTCTCACTTGAGTTTTCATCCTCAAATTTCAAACCTGCAACATGCAAAAATGACTATTTCAGGATTCTAACTTTTATGCTGTGCAAATTATGGTCATACGCTGGCAGCATGAATTGACTTCCCCATGAATTAGGACTTCTGTTGCGATAAATCTGTGATGTCAGTTTTTCTGAACCTCAAATTCAATTTTGAGTTTTGGTCTTTGGCTTCTCAACACCAATCTGTTCTGTTTGACTTGACATGGGATTCAGTGTAGTATGCTTAATGCACATTTACTATTACAATGGACATACAGGCTGACAGACCGACAGTTTGATTTGGAATGAATTAAACTGCACAAGGTCTATTTGAGATCCAGAGCACTATTAACATGTGTTCATACAGCATTCATACACTTTCTGGGATTGCAAACTCAACATAATAATCAAACACATGCCTTAATTTATATGCAGATGAGGCCTTAAACAATGAAAGTGTTTGAATATTAGCACAGTCAGTGACAAGATTACTACTCGTCAATTTAGCCCTTCCTGCAGTTATTTCCCTGGGGGTTGATGATTATTATTTTGATGATTATTTTGTGTGACAATTTTCTCTTGGCAGATGATAAAGCAGGCAAAAAATAAAATAAATAAATAAACATAAAAATCTCATAGACTTCCACTGAAGTAGGAAACCAAGTATTATCTAAAGACCTGAATATCATAAAGGCTGGAGGTGAATTCTTTGGAGCTTTCAAGTTTCAAAAAGGATACAAAAGAGCCATAGAAGTAGTCAGCATGACTGAAACACTTCAAGGCTACAGTTCTTCTGAAGCCAAATGATTCCTATTTGTGAGGAACAAAAAGAAAAGCGAACAGTTATTCACTGAAATGTGATCATGTCCCCAGAAAGCAAGTCATTTATGACACTTTCATGATGCTTTTGAGTCATTTTTGAAGCTTGAAACTCCGGTCTTCATTCCTTGTAATTGCGTGCAAAAAAAGCAACTAGCTACATTCTTTAAAACATCTTCTTTTGTGTTCCACAGAAGAAATAAAGTCATAAGGTTTTGTAAAAACATGAGAGTGAGTAAATTTTGTCATGTTATGATGACCTATTCCTGTAAATCTTGGGATTTTCCCCCCGATCTACAACAGAAGGTGTGAAATGGGAGAGGTGGGGGGAGGAGGATATTGAGGTGTGATGCTATTTCCAGATTACAGGCTCTTTTGGCTTCCCCACACGATTTTGGCAGACAAAAGTCATTTGTGTAGACCGGCTGGAAGAAGAATTCTAATGCTCAGTATCATTGAGAGACGCTGCTCCTGTTCCTTTTGAATTGGCAGATAGATTTCATTCTGAGATGCCAATCTCATCTCTGTGGATGGAGACACTGCTGTTTATGTGGAACTACCATGAGCCTCCATATCGCCTGCTAATCATGTCATTAAAACTGTATTTAAGAGAGGAAACGGTGAGACTTTGATAAACAGATAAATCATGCACTCGATTCCAACGTGCCTGTAATGACTTTGGCATTTTCGATCTTATTTTATGATTGGAGCATACGGTTCAAGGCTGCACAAGAGTTTGCCAAGTCTTTGCGACGCAAACCACTTGTGATGTGTTAGCGCATCATCATTTGTTAACCTTTTCCACATTTCAAACGCTCTTGACTTTTAGAATCAGCATGCAGTATCACAGTTGTTGTTGAGCCAAACACTTGCCAAATATCAATCAAAATTGCAGTGTCTTTGTTCATGTTTATCCTATATGCTAATGCCCTCCTAAAAACTGACAATATAAACTGTATTCCTGAACGTACTCTGTGATTCACGATTATCTGCATGCATATTGATCACCATGTCACTGTAATTATATGAATCTACAGCCTTTAGTGTGGCCAGACTGATCCTATAGTCCCTCATTAGCCATGTAAAACCACTTAATGTAATACAAGCTCTCCTAAACGCTGCAATAATGGCAAAGTGGATTTTTGTAAGGTTGGTTCCCGGTACTCAAAGCACTTTTACATATGGATAGGGGAATCTCCTCAACCACCACCAATCTGCAGCATCCATCTGGATGATGCGACAGCAACCATATTGCACCAGAACGCCCACCACACACCAGCTTATTGGTGGAGAGGAGATGAAGCCAATCAGTATATGGGGATGATTAGGAGGCCATGATGGGAAGAAGCCAATGGCAAATTTGGCCAGGATGCCGGGGTTACACCCATACTCTTTTTCGAAGGACATCCTGGGATTTTTAATGACCACAGAGAGTCAGGACCTCGGTTTAACGTCTCATCCGAAGGACGGTGCTCTTTGACAGTACAGTGTCTCATTCACTTTACTGGGGCGTTAGGACCCACACAGACCACAGGGTGAGCGCCCCCTACTGGCCTCACTAACACCTCCACCAGCAGCAACCTAGTTTTCCCAGGAGGTCTCCCATCCAGGTACTGACCAGGCTCAACCCTGCTTAGCTTCAGTGGGCAACCAGTCTTTGGCTACAGGATGATATGGCTTCTGTTTAACTGATTCATTCAGGAACTAAACACTTTTGCTAAGTGCGACAATTCTGCCGATATTATGTTTGGATCAATTTACATTAGAAATCGAAGCAAAAAATGTCTAAAACGTAAGTTTCTTAATATTAACTTCTTTGTGTATTGATCTGTTGTTTAAAAACAGTCACAATTTCAATCGTATTATTGGGCTGAATATCAGTCCGTGTTGATTTTATATTGTTGATATTTGGAACTCTTTCTGTCTAGATCATGTTATTGCTTATAGCAATGTTCTCTGATAATAACTTAAAATACACAAACCTAGACTGACTCGATACAGTTGTTAACTCTACTGTTGTCGAGGCAGCTGTGCTTCGAGGTCAGCTGTCATTTTTTGTGTTTTATTCAGGTCACATGTCCTTGTTGAGTTTGAGCAAGTCAGCATAGATTCCAACAATGCCAGTCTCAGTCCATGGTCAGATAGGGTTGTTTGAATGTTATCTTTCTTTGACTTCAGCAGAGAGGTGCTGCTTTAAGAGGCTGTCTGATTACAGTGTTGTGCCTAATTTTGACTCCCTGCCAAATTATTACCCCCTCGCTGGGACTGCTACCTGATTGCCTAATCATAACCCCACCCCCTTAATCTTAACTCCACCCCCAGATCTTGTTGGAGAATTGTGGGTGAGTCTTTCTTTATTTGTTTGGCTGATTTAAATTATTCAAATGCAAACATTATTAATTTGTGTTATTGCTCCAGATTTTCTGAAATGCTTATGGAGATTTATAGAAGTAGGTCTGGGTAAAAATATAGATTTTCCAATTAATCACAATCATCATTGGAACGATTTCAATGTTTTTATATGAGCCAGTTTGCATTATCCGAATTTGCATTATAATTTTAATGTGATAGCACAAAACATGACCTGTAAAGTCCAATTCAAGAACAAATTACTCTTATGAACTGGTTCTTAGTGAATAAAAATTGGGTTACACTTTATTTTAAGGTGTCATCGTTACAGTGTATTTATATATTTAAGTACTGAGTAATATTAAGCAACTACATGTACTTACTATAGAGTTAGGGTAGGATTAGGATTTGGTTGAGGGTTAGTTGCATGTAATTATGCATAATTTACTGTTATTACTATGGTAACTACATGTAACATATGTAACAAGGACACTGTCAAATAAAGTGTTACCAAAAACTGCAACAGTGTAATCACATGAACAAATAACTCTTGCCGTTTTAACGAATCATAGTGAATCAACAGTAAGTTAACATTACTTCAGTGATGGAACATTTTAATATATTACAAGAAATGATATTGATCCATTCAGAGGATTTTGATTGAAATTTGTATCTGAAATGTTCATACATTTATAATTTTATAATCATTTTCCACATTGCCATAATAAAAATTTTACATAAGAAATGCAATTCAAAGTTTACTTTAGTAAACTTTAGTTTTTGGTTATATTGTTAGACCTGATCAATAAATAGCAATTTGACTGCATATTTTGCACCCTGTTGTTAATTTTTAAACGGTACAAACTGTACTAATGTACCAAGATGGAAAGTTTCCTCTATTATTTATGGCAATAGCTGAGAAAGAAATTTCTTTCATATGTAAGCAAATATGGCCTCAGTATGCATTTTAATAATGCTAAACTGGTGCAATAATTATGAATTTGATAATGTATCCATTTCATTACAAGTGCAGTGCACTTACAGAAAGACTCCGCCCACACACTTCTTCTGTAAGGCTGTGATTTTTCATTGATTTTGTCGCATTTCGTCGCATCTGGTGTGGACAGACAAATTGCTTGTGGCTGGAATCTTATTGCATCACGTCTAGTTATGATGTTCAATATTGAGATCTGTGAGGATGCCCAAAAATTGTCTTCTCATGATGAATTGAAACTTCTTGCGTAAGACTGAAAGCAATGATGCCAAATAGAGTTCAGCCCCAAATCAGCCTAAGAGAGCATCAAAGCCAACATCATCTCTGCATATCAACTACCTTAGATGGATTAACTTCAGAGAGTCTGTCTCAAAGATTGTCCTCCTGATGAATAAACCCTTCGCTGCACAGAATATCAAACAGTGGGATTGATTAAAACGTATATGTGCTATATTTAGGGGGCAGCCATGGCCTAATGGTGAGAGAGTCAGACCCCAAAGGTTGTGGATTCAATTCTCAATACCAGTAGGAAACAACTGAGGTGATTATACAAAACTATTGCAAATATAGATTTTAAAATATGCTTACATGCTTTTTCAAGCTAAATATATTTATATTGTTGAAAAATATAAAAACAGACATTTTAATATACACTTTTGCATGTATGTGTTTGACCCCCTTTTGACGTGTTGTGTGTTCAGAGATGCTCTTCTGGAGACCTCTGTTGTAATGAGTGGATATTTGAGTTACTGTTGTCTTTCTATCAGCTGAACCAGTCCGGTCATTCTCCTTTGACCTCTGACATCAACAAGGAATTTTTGCCCACAGACCTGCCTCTCAATATTTTATCTTTTTCGGACCATTCTCCATATTTATTTCCCCATATGGGACAGAAGAGAGTCATACCCAATCCATACCCAAATTGGGTTTGGAGCAATGTGATGTGGAGAAAATGAAAATTTATCAGAGTTGCAGAAGTTGCTGTAAACTTGATATCATTATTGTAAGGCTCATGTGACGCATTAGTAGCCCAGAGGTGTTCATCTCAATGATAGCTTGCAATGACTTGACCTGTCACCTCTTTTATTGCCTCTGTCCCAGCAATCTTCTGTTCCTTCACTCACCGGTGGCTCGAGGCAGCCGAACAAGTCTCTGATTATTTAGAACATGGATAATTCATCTTACGGTATTGATTCAATTCTCTTTGGTGCTGTGAGAAGAAATAAGAATTTGTTTTCTCCTTTCCCTCTTCAGATGTTATTATTATTCATCAGTAGTGCTTGCCTTAGCAACTTTTTTGCAAAAATCCTCAAAAGGATTACACTTTGGTGTGTAACTTGTCCTCCACCATTTGTGCAACAGACATGAATAATACCTCAATTCATGATCATTTTCTACGTGATCAGACTTAGAGCAACCAGCCAAGCAAAAAGATAGTTTATCTGTATTAATTTTGTTTCTGAAGAAAAATCAAAGAAATCCATTAAAAATGTGCTGTAAGAGCTAGCTCCACTTACGCTGTTTGAACTGTCACCAAAAGACTTAATACCCATGATCTGAGAGTAATTGGTGGCTGCTGATTTTTAAAGTCCGGTGTCGGCCGGCACACAGATACTGTTCAACACAGGTGGATCAATAGGAAATGAGGGCCGCTAACACAGGCAGCGCTTCAGAGATAATGCCCTGTGGCTATTCGTCATGCGTGCCGAGCATACCGAACACTGTTCATCTCTAATAATTGTACCGTTTTTTAAACTCTTTCCCTTCTTGGTCTTCTAAGAGGATTTGTCAGATGTTCTGTTTCTGGTTTGTGAGAAACTGTACTCTTTGTAAATGAAATGGGTTCAAAGGAACCATTAGGGTTGCTTGTATATTAACATATTAATAAGTCTCCTAAAGCTGTGGGTTGTAAAACAAAATAGTTTTGCTTTTTTTTGTTTATTCAGTTTTTTTCACAGTGGCATTGGCTGCATGCAATCCCTAGTGAAAAAAAAAACCTATTCCAAAATGTATTTCAAATACATTTATTTCACACTAAGTATACTACAATACCATTAAGATATTGACTGACATATCACTTGAGACTTACTGATATAAATATTACAATTCAACTTTATTTGGAGTACTATTGCACAGTGCACATTTTTCAATATTAGTTTTAATATTAGTCGCTATGACAGGTATTTGGAAGGTAGGAGTTATAAAATAAGGGGGCTGGTAAGGAAAGTCATTAAAGGGGTGGTTGATTATAATTTCACTTTTCTAACTTTAGTTAGTGTGTAATGTTGCTGTTTGAGCATAAACAACATCTGCAAAGTTACAACGCTCAAGTTACAAAGTTCAAAGCAAAGGGAGATATTTGCTTTTAAAAAAATCATTTTTAAAGGACTACAACAAACGGCTGGTTGAGACTACATAACATTCCTCCAGGGTTAGTGACATCACCAACCCTAAAATTTACATAAACCCCGCCCCCTGAACACGACTTATAGATTATCAAGACAGAATATGCTAATCAGTGACTAGAAGATAACTACACGTAAGCTGCTTAAATTTATCAACTAACCATTCAGAAATGTCTTGTTGCTTCTACATGTTGTCACTTCTTCTTGAGTCTCTCCATCATTGTCCGACTCCGGTTTGAACATAAAAGGCTAAAAGGCTAAAATTTTCAGTCCATGTCTTTGTGAGGTAATCAAAGCTGCTAAGAAAGAACTGTTGAAGCACCGCCCTCTGTACCGGGAGCAGCAGCTCATTTGTATTTAAAGGGACAGACACAAAAGCAGTGCGTTTTTGCTCACCCTCAAAAAGTGACAATTTTAACATGCTATATAAAAATATATGTTGGGTATTTTGAGCTAAAACTTCACATACAGACTCTGGGGACATCAGAGATTTATTTTACATCTTGTTAAAAGGGCATTATACCACCCCTTTAAAAAAAGTTTTTTTTTTCAGAGATTATGATGTAATTTTTTTTCTTCACAGAGTTCTAAGTTCTCCATGGACTGGAGTCAATTATTCCACTTATACTACGGTTACCACACCTCAAGACATTGTTCAGATGTTGTATTTCAAGACATTTGTCAGGTTTTTGTCCTTAGAACACTCTTGTGTATAGGACTGATTTCTTACGCATCTCATCCCACACCTCCGTTGCTAATTCCAAAAGTCATTTTAGAGCTAGTAATGGAGGCTTGAGCCACTGATAGAAGGCCAATGGAGTTGAGAGAGAGAGAGAGAGAGAGAGAGAGAGAGAGAGAGAGAGAGAGAGAGAGAGAGAGAGAGAGAGAGAGAGAGAGAGAGAGAGAGAGAGAGAGAGAGAGAGAGAGAGAGAGAAAGCTTGTGTAAATTAGTGAAACTGTATGTTTATCTGCTTCAAGAACAGCGCTGTTATAATTATTTATTTATTTGCTTGGTCAGTGTCGTTGTGGGTTTTGGTTCTTTTGCTGTTGTTGTCTGTAAGGACCTTTGAAATAACTGAACTCACTTGGAGAAGTGATATGAAAATGCAATGCGGTCAAAACCTGCCTGGAACTACTTTAGGTGTAAAAATAATTGCACACCTTTCGTCAACCAATCAGATTCAAGCTTTTAACAGCCATGTAGTGTAAAATCTTATAAAACAGTTCTGTTAAAACTTGTGCACTATTTGAGCTGAAAAGCTTTTTAATTTATAATCATAGCGACGAAGTAAAATATAGGGCTATAACTTTCCAGAGAAAAGGTTAGTATAGTAAGGTAAAGGGACAAATGTAAATTACAAATGTGGTCAACATTATGGCTTAAATGCTGTTGATTTGAGCTCAACTTGTGCTAAACCTGGAATATTTCTTTAAAGAAGATTCGGTCAGTTTAAAGAAGTTGAGCTGCCCCCAACTAAAGATTTTTCTAGCGCCTCCATGTCATGCAGTAAGCGTGCTACTATTTTAGCTTACACACTCCGCACAAACACTTAGAAATGCGTCTAATAATAGCACACGTTTATCTAGGTGAACATTAGCGCAAGCGGCAAAGTAAAGTTGCTAATATACTTACATGTTTCAAATAATAAGCCATATTTGAATGATGTTTTTTTTTTTTTTTTTGACTCATCGACTATAAAAAATTTGTTCGGCTAAGCCTCTACTCATCTACTAACGTTTGACTATTAGGGGGCAGCCCTAGTCAATTTTGATTCCAATTGGAAAAAAAAAAAATTCTTAACAACAGAAACTTCCTGCGTCGTTAAAAAGTCACATATCCAGAAATGTATGCAGTTCTCTAGCATATATTGAGCTGATGTAGAGCCATCTAAATGATAATGATACAATGAAACCCTCTGAAAATCGAATGAAACCCCTCGCTGAAGGGGATGCATATGTGCCCGTCAGTTCAAAGACACTTGGCAATTCCTGCTCGGAAAGAAGGAATCCTTCCTACGGTGGTTGGTTGCTATGGATATCTCTCAAAAGCTCTTAGAATAATGGCACATCCCACCTCTGATGTCAGAGCTGTTGATGTGTGTGTAAAGAGGGAGGGAGCTGAAGCCTGTTGCTCATATCATCAAATGTGCCGCCAGCACTCCAGAAGCTCCAGAGCCTGTTGAGGGATCAGATAGAGTTGGAACGCAGACTGCATTTTTCCTTCTCCTTTTATAGTAAAAGAGAAAGAATCTTTCATTCCTAGACAGCATGAACACTCTCAACTACAGATGAACTACGGTAAGTATTTCCAACTAATGTTGGTGTGCATGCTGTTTTCTTTTTCTGCTTTTTGCAGTTTTTTTTTTTGTTGTTGTTGTGCTGGAAGTTTAATCAGAGAATGCAGACGAAAAGATGCTCTGAATGCAGGTTTTTAACCTATCAAAGATTAGCTTGAAAGGGATGTTGTGTAAACAGAAACACGCAGTGGACGTGTGTCCTGTGAGTCAGTGAAGTACTGCGCTAGTACGGGCTGCCCAAATCAGATCAGGGCTAGTAAGATTGCAGCTTGTGGACTGAGCACGAACGAGAGAAGATAAAATAATATCGGTGGAAATTTCAGTGCATAACCATCATCCACCATAGTGCTTTTTTTTTCTGCTGCATATTTCTGTTCATGATATTTTCTTATATATTGTACAATATTATAGGGCTTATTTAAAAGAAAAATGTATTTGTATGATATGCAGATTTAGTAATCAAAGTACTCACAATTATTAGAAAATATTTGCTCAGGAAAGCCCTTAAATGATAAAAATTTAAAGGGACAGTTTGATTCCCAAAATTGTATGACTTTCTTTCTTTAGTGGAATGCAAAGAAGATATTTTGAACTCAATGTGTTTTTGTCTTTACAATGAAAGTCAATGGGGTCCAATGTCGTTCGGTTCCCTGCGTTCTTCAGAATATCTTCTGTTGTGTTTTGCAGAAGAAAGAAAGTCAGTTTGGAACAGCATGAGGATGAGTAAACAATGGCGAAATGTTATTGTGGCAAAGCATTGAATGGATAAAAGTGGCTGTAGAAATCAATATATTGTTTATTTTTATCATTCTGCGGGCATGCAGGCAACACAAATTAATTCAGTTGTGTTTGTACTTGAGGTGGATTTAGAGTCTGTTCACACACAACATGTTCTTTCCATGTGCTCAAATCTCTTTAAATGTGTGTGTTTTTTTCTGTCCATAAAATGAAAGTTAATGGGGTCCAAGGTTGTTCTTGTTCTTAAAAATATCTTCCTCTGCATTGTTTGGTGCAGTGTGTTCCCATCGAACATTCGTAAAACATGATGGTACAAATTAGCTTGAATTGTTTTGATGGTCAGACAAACCACTACCACTGCATTTATTTTTTTATATCATTTATTTAATAGTAAAATCATTTGCATTCAATTAAATTGACAGCCCTTAGTCCTAAATATTCAATATATTGAACTTCTAAAATGTATTCACCTCACTGCATATTCATTTTCACAATTCTTTCATATATTTTGTAGTTTAGTGTGTAGATAAACAGTACTATGGTGCTTGCTGTGCACCTTTTTATGTTTAATATGAGATACACGTATTTGATATGAAATCTCTGTACTATGGCAATAGCGTCGTTTTTTTCATCTTATGTTTTATTTTATGTCATAGCAATTGCAACAGTTTGTATCTAATTACTGTGACTCATGTTCATTCTTATGCTTGTTTTGTCCCGAGAACTGACAAATCTTCATGAGCGGGATTCAATTTCAATCCCAAAGTCCATTTCGTTGCACATTATAGATGCACGCTTGTCCTGTGTTTGATGAGCACACAGTGTGACAGTCAATCCCTCTGATGGAAGACAAATACAATGCCATTACCAAATGACAGCAGCCAGGATGAGTCAAATTGGTTTAATTTAACAGCGCCATTTATCCAGAATTCACAAATGCATCTCATGATGTTCAAGCCCTGCGTTTGACTTTTTGAATTGCACCACTTGCTGTTAAATATTTAAATTAGATTAGGTTGTGTGTAAAGCTAGTGCATATTTCTATTCTTTTCTGGCATTTACAGTGCATTCAATCAACATCAGGGCATCTATTTGGGCTTTTGATCATTTTAATTGTTCCTATGAAATAGAATGAGGTGAATACATGTACAGTTAAGTCCAAGAGTCTGAAACCACATAAAAAAAAAATTAAACAAGAAAAAGTTATAATGTCAAAAGAGTCAAATTAAAGACTATGGCGATAATGTAAGTGCTTTTTCGCGAAAGGTCAGATTCTTGATTTCACTGAAGCTCAAGATCTCAAATCGTGCTGGAGAACATGATCATTAGGTGAAGGTGTAGCTCCAGGGATGTTTTGTACTTACATTTTTATGCTGAGAAAATAATCTGCAATTAAAAAAATTTGCATTCAATCTGAAAAATCAGCAGCATGTCTCAGACTTTTGGACTTCACTGTAGTTCTGTTAGCACATATCAACACATCCAGGGTTATAAATCTCACTGTGGGTGGTTTGGGTAGAGTTGGTGACACTTAGTCATAATGAAGTACACTTATCTGAATGTGAAAGAGTTTCTTGGTGGTTGAGTGGCATCTAGGGCCATGAGTGGGAATGAGTGGTCATCATTTTCCCAAGGTGGGAACGTGTCCTCTCGTTGAATCATCGCCGTGGTGTATTGGTAACGCGGATTGGTAGCTTGATGTTTCATTTGCATATTATGAATTTCAAGTCATAAAAACGAGTCTATCTGTTTAACTAAGACAGTGATTCACTGTGTGTCTCTGACAACTTTCTCTCCAGTTATTCGCATGTGAAATGGACTCGCACTGTGAGTTTATTGAGAAGTGATTAGATCTCTACAAACAAAGGTTTTGCATAAACCTGCTGGAGTTCAGATTGATTCGACTACAGGGAAGGAACAGCAGCTTTTCCTCACCCTAACTGCATTTACATTTATGCATTTAACAGGTTCTTTTCTAGCGACTATTTAGCGTTCATGAGAATCAGACCCATGACCTTAGTGTTGCTTTAGCATGTTATACTGTTTTAAGGAACTAGATCTTGCCGTGTTATTTGGAAAATCATTTTTCAAATGCCATGTAATTACTGAGAGCGTAGAAAGACATTAATATTAGTGCTGTCTCAGATTAAATAATGGTAATAGAACTAATTGGAGTTTATTATTTTACCAAAAATACAATTTAACTTGCTTAAGTGTTCAATGTATTTTAACATTCGCATTGTCAAGGTAATGCTTTTATTTAGCAAGGATGCATTCAGTGAATCAAAAGTGACAGCAAGACATTTATAATGTTACAAAAGATTACTATTTCAAATAAATGCTGTTCTTTTGTTCTTGCCATTCTTGAAGAATTCTCCCCAAAAATATGAAGCAGCACAACTGTTTCAACACTGATAATAATCATACATATTGTTTGAGCAGCAAATCATCATTTTAGAATGATTTCTGAGGGACCATGTGACACTGAAGACTGGAGTAATGATGCTGAAAATTCAGCTTTATGACATTTCTGAATGAAAGCATATGAGTCTCTTTCTTCTGCTGAACACAAAAGACGATATTGTCAAGTATATGAGTAACCAAATAGGCCCAGGGCCCCATTGACTTACTACAAAAATACTACAGAAGTCATTTTGAAATAAATTCATATAGGTTTGAAACAACTTGAGGGTGAGGGTGATTTTTGGGTGAACTATCCCTTTAAGACCAGGAAAGTGTATTAAAAGAGAAAATCTGGGTAATTGTGACTTTAAACCCATAGTTGGGTTTGCTGGGATCTGCTCAGGGGCCAGTTTTATGTCCTTTCACTGCAATTTCAGGTTCAAAGAACACGTCCCCGAGAGCTTTAGTGATTTACAATGACAAAGGGCTTCATCAGCTTCGTGTGTATTGAAAAAGGGCTGGTTTTAATGAGCAGGGTTAATGTCTTTTCATACCTTTATGTGCAGCGTAATTGTGAACTGTGGTCAGGATATTGCAATTATAATGGTCATTCCCTGTTTGCAGCGCTTATGATTAGGGGTCCTCTCGTGAACCGTAACACACAGGTAGTGATGATGGCGAGTCTGCAGATTTTCTAACTACATTATTATTGAAGTGAGAAGCAGTTTATATTCTCAGACATTAGCTGCCCTGCTTTTGGTGTCTGCAGAGTGTTTCTTAGTGATTTTGTTGTTAATTCATTGGCCGCAAGACTAGTAGGAGTTTTGGAATCTGAATTCAGATCCACATCCTTTTTTTAGCCAATCACTTGAGGCATAAATGCCTTGTGACTAGATGATTGGTTAAAACTGGAGGTTAATTTGTTCCATTCTGGGATTAAGTAAAATAAAAATAGTTTAATTCTGTTATTACTTAGGCTACTCATGTTGTTCCAACTGTACTCTGATAAACTGCATGTGATGTTCGGATAAAAATGTGTGCTAAATGATTAAATGTAAATTATGTTATTTATTTATAATTATATGACAGTTTATATGACAGTTTATAGTTATAGTTAAAAAAACAAACAAAAAAAAACACATAAAACTAGTCATTGCAAGTTATGCACTATATCATGAATATGATCTTGTGCAACAAAACTGAAAAATAAGTTATTTTCTGGGAATCTTGCTGTTCATCAAAGCTATTAAATCTCTTTTGCAGTCAGATTAAAAAACAATGTTAGCATGAACTAGCGATGAATAATACTTATGCATTTATTAATATTAATCTCAACATTAACTAATACATTTTGTTAGTTCATGTTAGTTAATTTATTTATTAGTGTTAACAAATGAGACCTTATTGTAAAGTGTTGCCGTTTATTTTATTTTACTTTTTTAATGGTAACTGTTGTTGTGTGGAAAAGAGCTTTTTTTCACATAAAAAACTCATATATAGGTTTGGAACAAAATGGGTAAATAATGACAGAATTACTTTGGGATTATTCTCATAATAAAGTGCAGCTGAGAGTTTGTAATGTCCTGCAGTGCTTTGTCATTCTCATCCTCTCCAAGTTGCTTTATTCCCAGCCGACAGCCTGTGAATGATGGTGAAGTAAATTTGTTTTGAAGGCCACTCTGCAGGACAGGAGTTTATCATTGACAATATCTAAAAGAATAAGTGACACCAGGCGGCCTCGAATTCATCACCCTCGGCTCCCGTCTCAAAGCCTCTCGTTTGAAGTTTGAAGAGTCCGCACATTTCAATCTATCTCATCAGATGAAGTGCTTTCCGCTGTGTCGACACCATCCAATAACACTGGATGTTGCTGTTCTTGTTTCTCGTTCTCCTTCAAACACATTTTCTGTTCTACGCTGGCCTTCTGTCTCTCATTCCTCTTTAATATGTGCTGTCCATCTAATAGAAATCCGCTGAAGCCGTGACACTGTTCAGACTGACACCCGTTACGGGCCGCTGTGGTTTCCGGTCCTGGAAGAGCTTAGACATAATGGAGATTACTCACTGAGTTTGGCCTGTTGGTGTCACACAGGAGATGGATAATGAACTGTGTGGTAATGCACAAAACTTCTGGACAATTCCTTATGTAATCATTTATGTAATTTATGTTGATGTCTGTGCAGTCCTACGATCCACAAAACAATTAGAATATAGAAAAGAGCAAGAGAAAGAGGTGACCAGACGACAAGTTAGTCATTTGTTAGGAATGCAAGAATTTCAAGGATGTTCATTTTGCATCAATATTTCAGATCATTGCTTTCAAATATGTGCTGAAAATAGATATAGGCCTATATTTTGTAAAAATGGAATTGTATTTGAAACACAAATACAGTATTAATTTAATTCCTAATAAGGTGAAATTCTTAAAAAACATGTCTGGGTTACATTTCACATTAGCATCTTATATATCATTTTAAATGTAAAGTATTTATATATGATGGCTGTATTTGTTGCACTGAATATAATTTAGATTAATAAAACAAATTATTTACAAAAAAGTTATGTATATTATTTTACATAGTAAATCAAGTATAATTTTTCATAAGATTTTATATATATTGTTTATTATTTATTTATGCATTATTTTTTATGACAATTAAGCACATTTCTCCACTAATTATTTTCACTGTGATGCATCTGGACATTTTTGTAAATATATATGAAGAGTTCAGATGCAAAAGCCTCTAAAAATGATAAAATGATCATTCAACAAGAAAATTTCAGATGGCATTTAGAGGCTTTTGCATCTGAACTCTTCATATATTTTTGTAATTTCCATTATTTTCAGTGATGGTTCTCATAACATTATCATTAATATTGTAAAACTGTAAAAATGTTTTTTTTTTTTTTTTTAATTTGTAAAAAACATATTTAGTGCAACACAACTGCCATCACATATAAATATTTTACTATTTAAAATAATGTATTGTGTTTTTTATGCATTGCAGTAATGAGAATGAGAATTGAGAAATTAAGATATTTTATTATATGATTATACTTTAATTAATGCAACTTGGCATTGCATGATTTATTGTTACTTTTCACAATGTGAGAAATCAGATCCTAAAAAGCAAAAATGAAATGACATGTTCTTTTGATTTTGAAGTGACATACGACCTGAACATGTTCCTGACAGGTTTGTTGCGATGTACCCAGTAGTGTGATGATCATCCGTATCGAGGAGGTTTGCATCGTGACCTCCTCGATACATTTTTGCCTGCAACAATGCATTAATAACCGGAGCCATTAGTGCACAAATAGAGATCAGGATGACCCAGCTGCTGGAATTTAAATGAAAACATAGACTGCAATGCAATGCATCTCTGCCGGTGATGTGCTGAAAACCTGCCAGGAATAGAAGCAGTGCTGTGGCAAAGGTTAAGTACAGTGAGAAGATGGAGAGGTTTGCTGAACCACTGCGAAGCCGAGAGACTGTTTTATGTATGGTGGACACATGAGAGGAAGGGAAAGCAATTATAGCCCGAAGATGTTTCTTGTTTCAATATATTCAGCGATTTATTAAATCCACCCACTAATATCTAAAAAAAAATCTCTCTCTCTCTTTCTCTCTCCGATTCCCGATCGAGTTGATGTAAGCAGATGTCTTACGATATGAGCATGGCTGCGGGCGCTGTTGGACCTGAGCATCCCGATGTCGAACATGTGTTGTGTATACATAGAGTCTGTGCACAAAGACGGTTCAAGAGATGCACTTATGCGTCCCTGCCGATCTGTTGCGGGGAATATTCTCTGCTGCGAGCTACAAGTGTCAGAGTTACAGATGAGGAGAGAACAGCGTTATGCAGTGTTCAGGATTGTGGAGAGACAATGAATGTGGTTTCTCTCCTTCATACTGTGTGTCTTTGGTAAAGGAAGATCGTTCATGCTGAGAATTATGTTTTTTCCAGATGGCGTACGTGTAAGAATAACTCAAAAATCTGTTGTCTGACTTGGTGTGAGTCATTTAATGAACAAAAATAATGAGCTATGATCTTTGAGATTAGTACTTAAGCTCTATTTAATGCAACAATGAGTAATTGAAGGCATTTTATATTATTTTAGTCAAAATGGCTGAAAAATCACATATACAATCACTTGTAATATGATTAAATTGCCTATCACTTTTGACCAATTCGGGCGCTGTTACCAAATTGATGTTGTGTGGTCAGTGGGAGCAGACAATGACATGTACGTACAAAGTTTAGTGTCAATAGAGGGTATGCATTGACATCCCTCCGGGAAAAGCCCTCAGCCGGACTGAGTGGCAGAAGAGCTGCTTCATGACTGGATTTAATTGGGGAAACTGCGAAAACGTGAGTAGAACAAACAATTATCAGTAAAGGTTGGACTCGATTTAGTGTTCCTTACAACTTACCAAAGATCCAGTGGTTCATGGATATTGACATGCAGCCAGGAATCGTGTTTCCTGACATTTATATGTCCCTGATTTCGATGCCGGGGAAATGCATAAAGCAAATTTGCCCGTTAACGCTTTATATAATATACAGTAAGTAGGTCTAAATCCGGGTGATCAGTGGCAGAATATCCGGGTGATTCAATTAGGCAGAATATACAATGGTACATAGGCTATTTAATTGATGAGTTGTCAATACAATATTTGAACAATACAATAAATAGGGTATGATTTTACCCATTTCAGCATATTGACACAAAATGATAACTGCAAATCCACGTTTCACTGCCTGGAGTCTCTGTGAATTGCAGCAGTCCATTTGCTTCTCTGTTCTTTAGCTTTCGGCAGTGTGTAAAAATACACCTCAGATTTCTTGTCAAATCTATTTATAGTCAATCTCTAAACTCTTTCCCGTTTTAGATGTGTTTTTCGCAGCATTCACGCTGAAAACCAATGCTGCCGCTCAGTGTTTTTGCCACTCAGTGGGCGTGACCGCAGTCACTCCGGCCGACGGTGACGTCACACGCATACCCTCTATATGGCAAAGTGTTGCAGAGTTACAGCCTCAGAATCAGCTTAGCACCAAGCCATCAAATTTGTTCATGCGTTCGTTATTCGAGAACAGTTTTGGTTTACGGTCTAGGAGGAGTTTGAAAAAGCAGGTTTTCAAAAAAAAAAAAATGTAATGGCGGACAGCAAGTTCGACCAAATATAGCACAATTAGTATCATTGTTCTCGGTATGACTCAAGGAACCTATACAGAACCGTTTCATTAAAATAGGCAAAAATTAATCAAAAAATGCCCCAGAATGGCTAATGTGGGATTATTGGTATCATTCGACTCGGTATGCTGCACTGAACTGAAAGTTGTATGATTTTTGGGCAAAGCTTTCAGAAGTTATTAGTCAGAAGCCATATCACCCTGTAGCCCAAGACTGGTTGCCCACTGAAGCTAAGCAGGGTTGAGCCTGGTCAGTACCTGGATGGGAGACCTCCTGGGAAAACTAGGTTGCTGCTGGTGGAGGTGTTAGTGAGGCCAGTAGGGGGCGCTCACCCTGTGGTCTGTGTGGGTCCTAACGCCCCAGTAAAGTGAATGAGACACTGTACTGTCAAAGAGCAGCGTCCTTCAGATGAGACGTTAAACCGAGGTCCTGACTCTCTGTGGTCATAAAAAATCCCAGGTTGTCCTTCGAAAAAGAGTAGGGGTTGTTGGAAATTTCTTTTCCTTCATCGAAGCAAGACCAGGAGATGTTGGGATATCGTTCAAGCAGAAGTTATTCTTTATTGAGAACTTCGCTTTGCGGTTGCTGCAATTCTTCCAACAGTCTAAATCTAATACAGTATGCATTGTAGTTATATACATTCCAAGGGTGAGGGATTACATAGAGGCGGAGACTCTGAACAAAGCATGCAAATGAAGTAGGAACACACCCTACTCTGACAGCGCTACCAGTCCAATTGAATCAGCGTAACTATTCAAATGATGATACTGGCCAGGAACTCCGGTTCCAAGAGCCATCCCAGAGCCATTACAGACAAAAGGTGAAAGTCTCCCCTAGCTAATCCAATCAGCCTAACGATTCAACGTCTGGGCCAGGGGCTCTGAAAGCCACTTGGGCTCCGAAAGGTGAGAATCTCAGTGATCTGACTCATTTAAAACACAATAGAGAAAACAGGACTGGCCGGAGTCTCTAGCTAGAAACTGACCCTACTAAAATCAACGTCTTAACTTTTAATGTTGAAACCTAAATTAAACATTTAATAAATTTGTAATACAACAGGGTGTACCCCCGGCATCCTGGCCAAAATTTGCCCATTGGCCCCTGTCCATCATGGCCTCCTAATCATCCCCATATACTGATTGGCTTCATCACTGTCTCCTCTCCACCAATAAGCTGGTGTGTGGTGGGCGATCTGGTGCAAAATGGCTGCCGTAGCATCATCCAGATGGATGCTGCACATTGGTGGTGGTTGAGCCCTTCCATATGTGAAGCGCTTTGAGGACCCAGAAAAGCGCTATATAAATGTAACAAATTATTAGCAAACATAATCAATTTTCATATGACCAGTAGGTGGCATTGCGCCAAAGCACTGCATGTAGCCTCAGGTCATGCTTGTGATGACATGTACCAAGATTTGTGTCAATATTCGAAAGCGTTGCAGAAAAATAGCCTTACATCCAATTTGACGTGCTCTTTTTTACATTTGTTTGCACGTTATTTGAAATTGGGTTTATCAAAAAGCTTTTAATAACTTTTAACCAGCATGATCTGATGATGATCTGAGCCAGTTATAGTGAAAATCCCATTTTCCCATCTAAATTCCATTTTAATGTTCCCATACTTGGTGCAAAATTAAAGAAAACAATTCCTTAATTGATCATTTTAAAAACATTAAAAATTGTTCTGAGAACAAAACATTTTCATAATTTAATTGGAACGTTAGCAAAACATATTTTTGTTAGCTGGGATGGTGTCATAAAGACCTAGAGCTCCAGGATGCAGTCTGGACCCCATAAACGATGGGTGGGCGCACCAGAAGAGAGCATGAGATGCGTGGGAGGGGGTGGGGCGACGTTTGCCAAGTGTCTCACCAGGCAACCGTGGAGGACGGTTCTATCATCACCCGAAAAATGAATCTTCCTTCTTAATCATAACAGGCGAGCACTGTGGATATAAAGTGTATGTACAAAAATAGGTAGTATAGCGACATGATGAACATAATGGAAATTATGCACAAAAAATTATATCAGAATACTTTACCAGCTGTTCAGTAGTTTGGGTGAACAGCTGGTAACTTTTTTCTGGCAGGTGATGAATTTGATATAAATCTCTATATTCGTGTTTTTTTTTCCCCAAGTAGATTAAAAATATTTAATGTAAAAACTAAAACACAATACAACTTTTTTTTTTTAAATAATGAAGGCATTGTTTTTGGCTATATTAGCACAAGGAAGCAAGGTATTTGACAGTGTTATTTTACTATCAATGAGATACTACTAATTTTTTATTAATATTTTGAATTAGTTTTTTATATATATATATTTTCCATTTTGCTGTGTATTTACAAGTTTATTTTAAATTGTCTATATAGTATATATATATTTTTATTACAGTTTTAGTTGTTTTAGGACATCAAGTACTAAACTGCCTTGGCAACTCGATGAAATACAAGTTTAAGTTTTATTTCAGTTAACATTTATTTCATTCCAAGCAACAACCATTTTTTTTATGGCTTTAATTTTATAATAAACCTGATATTTGATAATTTTCATTTAAATGCACCAATAAAATAATGCATAGTAACAAACAGCAATAATTACCCACACACACCACCGTTTAAAATTTGGGGTCAGTACAATTTTTTTGAAAGAAGTCTCTTATTCTCACCAAGGCTGGATTTATTTGATCAAAAAGTTCTGAATCGATTTATTGAAATGTATTTGAATCGGCAATGAATCGAATTTCCCAACACTTAAAACAGCTAGTCGATTTTTATATCACCATAAATCACCACAATACTCTATATCATCATGAACATTTAATATATTGGCCAGCCCTAATGTTCGGTTATGTGGATGATGTTTTGACGTGTTTAACAGAACGGAGAGGATGTTTTATTGTGTGCAAAGTTGCACCAGAAGAAAAGCTTTGGCTTCTGTGTTTGACATGCAAATAAGTATCAGCCATAGATAATTCAATAAGCCTCACACAAATCAGCCAGGAGATATTCCCCATGTTATCCATCACTTTGACGAGATCCAGCACTGATATTCTAGTTATTGTTCTGACATTAAGCTTGTGTGCACTCACACATATGCACAAATACTTAAAAATACTCCAAAAATGTTTTATTTGAAGGTAAATGGCGGCAGTAAGACTTTCTTTCTGGCTGATCAAGATTTTGATTTAAATATTTAGATGGGTTTTTGATATATCAGAAGCAGCGTGGAGACGGTTGCCATTAAATTGAGCTAGACTGCTGAGTGTATTAAACACACAAGCAATTTTCCAATTGAGTAATTTTGTCTGGCTGTCACAGGATGATTGTTCTTGCCTTTCGACAGTCACCAGATCTTGCTATGTAAAAAAGCGACGCCTGTAATCTTCCTGTGCTCCGCATACTAAATATCACATTACCAGACCTCTTATTCTCCTCAAGTAGCTCAGTCCTCTTGGGGAATAACAATTATTCAAATAGCACTTTAATAATATTGTGTTGCGGTGTCAAGAGAATCTCACCTTCTGCTCTAAATATCTCCTTTTGTGTTCCACAGATGAAAGATAAATAATTTCGAAGGACATGATGACAGAATGTTCATTTTGGGGAACACTGTTCTTTGAAAGCAGAGGGTTGAGATCTTCAGAGTTCAGTTTTCTACATGATGAAGGTTAGCAGTGTTAGCTTTAGAAAGTGTGCTCAGCATGTTACTGGCAGAATCACTGTCTTGTGACTCAGAGGCAATCTGGAGAAAGAGCCCTGGAGCAAAGCTGTGATCTCGCTGCGTCAGAGAGGAATATACGCTTGAAAACTCACTGTTACCAACACTGCGGTTCAAAGGGTCTCTCTTTTCTCGCACACTCTTTCATTCTGTCCTTCCGTGCTGTAGTTCCTTAGAAGGGATGGTTCACCAAAAAGAAAACTGTGTCATCATTTACTCATCCTCTTGTTGTTCTAAACCCGATGATTTTCTTTCTTTCGTAGAAGAAAAATCTTGAAGAACGTATTGGGTAAATGCACTGTGAACAATGAAATACTGAGACCAGAACACACAATCACATACTATAATCCAAGTCTTCTGAAGTCATACAACAGTTTAAATGAGAAATAGACTGAAATTTCAGTCACCAAAAATCACAAATGTAGCACATCAAGAAGCATTGCACTAGATTTGATGCATTGATATTTACATGTCTCATGACCAACAAAACTACTGTATATGGCTTCTGAATAATTTGAATGCAACGCAAAAGTCATATGGACTACTGATATGGTGTTATGACAAGGTTGTGTGCCATTCAGAATTGAATTGAGAAAACCTTTCAAATCTGATTTCAGATCGCACCTGCGTCACTCTTTCACATGTACTGGACGTGTCCCACCTTGAACGAATTCTGGACATCAGTCTTTCAAACGATTTCTGAAGTTCTTCACCATCAAATTGAACCAAACCCTTTTACTGGCATTTTTGGCATTGCTCCGAATTTGGGCTTGCCTAAAGTGAAGCTGAAAGTATTGGCCTCTACCTCCTGATCCTGCTCCTCCTTCCCACTCACATTGGATTAGGGACATTATGTTCTGTATGACTTTAGAGAAAATACGTTACACCACCCAGGGATCTGAGAATAAATTTGACAAAATATGGCACCCCTTCTTGACATTCTTTGAGAAACCACCTACAACAATATCAGAGTAGCTACCCCTTTCCCCTCTTTTATTTTATTTTATTCCCTTTTTTATTTTTTAGTTTCTTCCATTTTTAACCCTTTCACCTTTATGTATTATAATTCTTAATGTGGGTCTGTTTGTAATTGGGTGTGAGGGTGGGGTATGTTCATATGTGTATTCCAAAAAGAAAAAAAAATATGTATATTCCATTGTAGTAATTGTTTTTTCAAAGCTGTCATTCTATAAAAAAAACTTTGAACGAAACCTGATTTCAGATGAATTTGAAATAAATTTGAATTGAGGTAGCAACAGTAGGCGGAATTGAAATTTCACTGCAAAAATGAGTCGTTTTATCTGGCTTTCCAGTACAAATATCTAAATACTCTTAAATCAAGGTACAGTTACTTGAGCAGTAAAATTACTAAAGATACAGACTTGCTTTCTAAAGAATTGATCAAAATTAAAGTGATAGTTCATCCAAAAAATGAAAATTCTATCATTTACTCACCCTCAAGTTGTTCCAAACCTATGAGTTTCTTCTGTTGAACACAAAAGAAGATATTTTGAAGGATGTTGATAACCAGATAGTTGACGGCACGCATTGACTTCCATAGTGACTCACAGGTTTGGAACAACATGAGGGTAAGTAATAACTAAATGTATTTTTTGGGGTGAACTATCCTTTTAAGTGACTTATGCTTAAAACAAGATGTATCTACCAATGGGGTGAGAAAAATAAACAATGTAAAAAAAAAAACAAAAAAAAACATTGGCAAACATTTGTTCTTGTTTTTATTTTGATGCATTTTTACTTGTTATATTGCATCTCAAGTACAGTAATTGCATATTGATTTAAGAATGTTGAGATGTTTGTACTGGAAAACAAGTACAATTCAAATGAACAGAAATTTACAGAAATTCACATAAAACTGCCTTTTTACTACAAAGGCAAAGTTTTTTGTTAGCTTAAAGCCTTGTTTGAAAGTTAAAAAGTAGATATACATCTCACATGAATT
>NC_138235.1:34940521-34965521 GCF_964197995.2 Scardinius erythrophthalmus
ACACTGCAATGTTACAAAAGATTTCTGTTTCAAGTAAATGTACTTTTCTTTCGAACTTTCTATGATGGAACCTGGAAAAAACTTGATCACGCAATTTAATTACTTTGCATACAATAGATTGTAGCTCGAACTGGAAACGGTTTCAAACATAAATTTTTAACATGTCCTTCAAGTAATCTTTTGAACAGAATGACAAGAAAAAAATTCCTATGCTAAAATCAGTTAAAAATGCAGTTACCATTTCCCACAGACAGTCCTTACAGTTAAAATAGATGTTTAATTCTGTAATTTGAGCTAAACAAGCACATTATACGAGACCAAACTTGACTAATTTTGGTCTTTCCCCATTCTGAGCTGACTTATCTTAATGTTTACTCATTGTTTTTTTGTTTTGTTTTTAATATTATGCAATAATTAGTATTAGTAGGCTATTCCATTCCAAACACCATTCCAAGCATCTGTCTGTGTAGCAAATGCAGGGCTTTTCTCCATAGAAGGACGAGTGTTAATGTAAGATTATGAATCCATGTTCTTACCTCACTTATTTAAAACACTCTGACAGCTTGTGCACTCGTGTTCTGCTACGGCTGAGCGCTGCCATGTTTGAATTTACATCTCCGGTCTGACGTATGCAAATGCATTTGTGTGTGTGTGTGTAAGGTACTTTCCGTGCTAATTTGTAGATTTAAATATCCCATGCTGTCAGATGCACAGCGGTGCAGTGCTGGGGTTTGTGTGGAGAGGAGACATGGTAATGAGGGATGATCAATGCACAGATCCATTAATCCAGACGTCTTGACAGAAATGCAGAGCTCCGGTCCATCTATGTATTTATTTATATGTAGAAACACACACTATGTACTTAGTGTGTGTGTGTGTGTGTGTGTGTGTGTGTGTGTGTGTGTGTGTGTGTGTGTGTGTGTGTGTGTGTGTGTGTGTGTGTATGTTTCTGCAAGAAAAGATTAATACTACCAGCCTATTGAACAAATAATAATAGAATAGAACATTTTTTAAGAATTAAGCTAAAAGTGACAAAAATCTCATAAAACTTGAGCGCTATATTCCAAGTCTTTTGAAGCTCTGTGTGATGAACGGATCAAAAATGTAAGTAATTTAAGATGTTTTTTGCTGATGTAAGCTGATCAAAAACCAGTTCGCGAGATACCCGTTTGTGATATATTTTAAATGAGCTGCCATTTTTTGCTCAATTTTGTTTTATTATTTTAATAATGAATATTTTTTTACATTTTAAGCATGTTTGCTTTTTTACATGCTTTTACATGTTGTTCATCCAACTGATCTAGACTATCTTGTGGTATATTTTGAATTAGCCAAAAACACTTTTATTGTTTTTATTATATTATTTAAACTTTCTATTTTTTTATATTGTAACATTTTTGCTAAAAAACAATATAAATTGTTTTAGAAAATAAAATAATAAGCACTGGTGTGTGTAATGTGCACAAAATTATAATAATTATTATTATCATTATTATCTGTTTTTATTTTATTTAAAAAAAGTTTTTTGAAAAGATTTTTTTTTTTTTTACATAAAAAGTAATATGAATGAATAAAATCACAAGTACTGACATTTTAAAATATGCAAAATTGTTGGGCAAAACAATCACTGTATTGCCAAAGTTTGCAAGGTTAATATCGTCAATATGAATATATATTTAGAGTTTAGTATGAGACTGCCGTGCTTTTATTACCACGTTATTTCTATATTAGCCCTTAAACAATATGATCTGTGATTGATCCTGAGCAATTCTTGAAAAACCAGAATAATCTGAAGTATGTATATCTATATATATGTATATCTACACACAGGTTGTGTGTGTGAACTCACTGGATATTTGTGCTGAGGATGTGGGTGTGTGTTCGACAACCTGGTAATTGAGTCTAAAAATAGTCTGAAAGTATAAAAAGTACTGAAAAATTGGTTGGGAGAGACTCAAACAAATGTAAAAGATGGAAAGTTGTCACTGTTTTAAGACTAAAAGCAGGGGGAAGAGATGCGAGAGAAGAGAGGAGGAAGAAGCTAAGAGCTCCTTTAATCACAAGCTCCCTCAACCCACTTCAGTTTCCCAGCATGCCAAGCTTTAGTGTGATCACAGGATGGGAAACCACTGTAAAGCCTTCTTCTGACCACACACACACACTCCTTCTGTACTAAAGCACTACTCCAAAAAGCTGTGAGAACAAGACAAAGATAAGACGGAGAAAGAGACCCGAGTGAAGGATGAATAATCCCTTCAGCTCCCTCTAGCTGGCCGTCAGCTCACTCTCTCTCTCACCCTGACCCAGCTTATAGAAATAATAACTTAATTCCCATTAAACTCTCCTCTCCTCCCTCACACACACACACTTACAGAGGCAGACAAAGGGAGAATATTAGCTGTTGGAAACGTGCAGGATGGATAAACATGACAGAGAGGTGTTAGATGAGGGTTAAACAGATGGACAAACAGAAAGAGAGAGAGAAAGGGAGAGAGTGAAACAGATGGACTAGGAGGGTGAGAGGCGAACAGCTGAGAGATGAGGACAACACAGATGGACGTGTAGACCGCTATTGTGCATGCGTGTGTGAGTGTGAGTGTGTGTGTGTAGGTGAGAGGGGAAAATCCAGAGAATTGTTATGTCATAACACACTGCTCATTCTACATCTGCAGTGTGTGGATAAAGAGATATTGCCACTGTATAAATAGCTTCAATGTACAACAGTTTACACATTTTTGTTAGTAGCCTGCGTCGGGGAAGTTTTATTTGTTCAGTTGTGTGACAGTAATTCAGCTGCAGTGTAATATAACATTTATTTATTTTTTATTTTATCGGAAGCCAGCTTGAACTAGGTAATTACCATAAATGTTCCAGCTAGAAGCATAAATAGTAATTACATTTTAAATCAATATTTTTTTTTCTAATTAACCATTCTGTCATCACTTAAAAATAATAAAGTAAAATAAAAAAAATAGAAAATAAGTGGGTGATTCATAGATTAAATCGTTTATTTATTTAATTTTAATTTTTGGAAGCCAGCTCCAGCTCGAGCCATGCAATAAGGTCCAGCTAGAAACCACATACAAGGAAATTCAATTTTAAATCATATAATTTTTTTTGCAAGTAACCATTCAGTCATCATAGCCTAAAATTACAATGATAGTTTTAAGTGGGTGATTTATAGTTTATTTATTTTAATGCTATACTGTTTTTAAAGTCCTATTGTTTGCGAACTGTAGCTTCGAAAAGTCTGATTCACTTTAGGGAATCGGTTCGTTTGTACAGTTAATGCAAATTAAACTATTCGCTAAATAATTCACTGATTCATGTCCATGTTGTGTGAGTGGACTCCTTATTGAGTTTTGATCTTCTTATTTGTAGTGCAATATTTAGTAAAACACTAATGCTACAGTTTCATAGTTAGCTTGATTAACCAATTTGAGTCCCTGAGGAGCATTTTAGTGCTTCCTTTTCCTTTTCACATTGGATTATGGGCAAAATAGCATCAGTCAGTGTACATATTGGGTGAACGTGATTTCACCAAGTACCACATGTTCCTGGATCAACATCTTTGTTGATCCTGGAACAACTTTCCAATCAACCAATCAGATTTGAGGGACAAGTTTACAGTTTATGTCAAGTTTAGGCTTAGACCCAGGGTTAGGTGCTTCAACATCAGTGTTATTCACCTCATTTCCCTCTGATTTTAGGGAAAAGTTATGGGTAGGGTTAGGTTTAGGGGTGGGGATAGGGTCAGGACTACATTTTGGGACAGGAATGTTATTCCAAAATATGTTGATCCAGGAACATGTCTTACTTGGCAAAATCACAGTGACCGCACATATTGATTGTACACTCTAAAAAATGCTGGGTTGTTTCAAACCATGTTTGGGTCAAATATGGGCAAACCCAACTGTTGGGTTTAAAACTGAATTAAAAATATGTAAACCACCCAAACATGGGTTGAAACAGCCCAGTATTTTTTAATAGAGTGCGTTATGGCAAAGACGGTGCGCTCCTATTACTATGAATGGTTACAGAATCACTGCACCTGCTGTTTCAAGCTCAGGGGTCGCATTTATAAAACTATGCGTAGGATCCTTACTAAAAGTGTACGTCTGCCCGAAAGCCAAAAATGGTGCACGGAAAAAAATATTCCGATTTATAAAATCGTGCATATGCCAGAGCCTGCGGAAAAAAAATTCCCTTAATTAATCCCAGTCAACGGAAGATTGTGTTCACATGTGTCACATCTCTCCTCCCCGATATAACCATATATGGAGCTGACAACGCCTAGTTTTACTATGCATATCCTCATCTGCATATCATTTGCATATGCATATTCATCCTCGTGATACCATGTGTAACGGTACAAGACATTAGGAAAATATGAGATACGGATGTGCCGTCACATTACATTGCTAAAAATCATTTAGTAGCCTATCCTTGCCTTGATTTTGAATAAATAAATCAGATAGTATAAAATACATTTCAGAGAACGTTTTCTCAATCTTTTCCACTGGCCAAATAGTATTTTTAAATTATTTTATTTATTTAAACTGTTCTTTTGAGCATGCACTGCATTTATGATTAGGAGGACTCATAATGAAGATTTAAAGTGGTTTTCCTTCATCTGCCGTCAGTCCCTCAGATCACCATCGGTGTCGCCAAACTGCTCCGTCTCCAGAATGTTCGTACGCATGTGTCCAAGTTTGCGTGCAGGTGTGCAAATTTTTCCCATCAAGTTTGTTTTTATAAATCACAACGGATGCGTTGGAAGTGGCGTACGCCTCTTTAAGGGCCTTTTTGTGCGTACGCAACGGTTATAAATGAGGCCCCTGGTTCCTGAGACTTGCGCTCAGGACTGCACATGCGCATTGGCTGGTCTAGCCTGAAAAATATACTTTTTAACCCTGTTTGAGCATAAGAAACAACATTTATGGGACAGTTCAATTCAGATTTTTTTTTTTTTTTGCGGATTTGAAATGTGTTATTTAATTGTGTTATTGAAGTGAAATGTGAATGAAATTTTGCTCAGAATTCAGCTCAGACACTTGATATAGTGCAGCATTTATGGAATTCAAAACAATTTCAGACACAAAATATTATCAACGTGATTTTTTTTTTTTTTTTTTTTAAATCATTATTTAATCAGATTGCCATGAGTTTTTAAACATTTTCACACATACTGGATTAAAAATGTTTTATTTACTCGCAGTAATGACAGGCTGCGTTGTTTACATTTTAAAAATAAAAATAGAAAGGCAATACGCAGTGAACACTATTCTATTGCTTCTTCATAGCCAAAGCATGTTTGGTTTTACAGGTTTATTCGGCACATTTATGTTCCGTTTCTCACAGATCCCCTGTGACCTTATTGGTCGACTGAGCTAATGAATTTTCTGCCCGGCCAATCATCAGCCCCGTATCAGTCCAAAAACACCTGGTGCTCCTCGTATCAGACACACTGGATATCTGGACACAGAGGTCTTTTTTAGCCCCTGGTGAAAGGTGCCCTTTCACAGTGATCCTGGATTAGTCTGCCTGCCCAGAGCTCAAACATAGCAATTATGACTTTGTCGGAAAGTATTAAAAAGGGAAATGCCTTTTTATTAGTAAAGCTGTACGTTTATTACGGACAGTTTTTCGCTTAAGTCATTTTTTTAATACCCGGATATTACATTTGTGTGGTTAGGCCGTTGAGGATCTCAGTTACTGAAAACAACAAACACATCTCATTACCTCATGGAGTTATTTATTCACATGGAACCATTTGGTCTCTGAAGTCATTATTTTCACGGGATGTTTTTAGAAAAGGGTATTATCCAAGTGAGAAAATAGCATTAGATTTAGGTAACACCTTCTGTTGTGTCTGTGTACTGTATAAAATGCATTATAAATTTAAGGGAAATTGTTCTTCATATCTCAAAATCTACTTCAGATCTACATGCTGCCTTTCTGGTATGCAATATACTTTAATCCTGTCATCAAAGCTGAATATTTTAGAATCATTACTCCAGTCTTCAGTGTCACATGATCCTTCAGAAATCATTCTAATATGATGATTGATGCTCAAAAAAAAAAATCCATTTCTGATTATTATCAATGTTGTACAGTTTGTACTGTCATATGTTTTTGGAAATTGTGATTCATTTTTTTCAGGATTCTTTGATGAATAGAAAGTTCTAATTTACTGTCACTTTTGATCGATTTGCTGAAAAGTATGAATTTATTTCAACAACAAGAACAAAAAATTCTTAGATTTAGAAAGACTTGAGCATAATATTGCATTTACAGAATGAAACAGTCAGTCTTAATATAAAATGAGACCACACATAAAAGCCTTACAAAGCCTTCCTTTAATAAATAATTATATTATTGAATAATTTTCATTTTTTTATCTTTGTGTTTTACATAAATCATTTGAGCTCAAATATTTTGATTAGCTAAAGTCTTCAACCAAATTATTTGCAAACTGTTTTTACTATTACTTTAAAATATATATATATATTGTATTACAACACAGATCATATTACAATTCCCTTTCATACTGTATATACAGGCTTCATAGAAATGGAATTTGGGAATGATTTTGTGAACTTCTTAACATATTTTGTGTTTTTCTACCTTTTATTCATTCCTTCAGCTTCATTCGAGTGTGGACAGGGGTGATGGACGCACAAAATACATTTTAAAAGGTGAAGGGGCCGGCTCGGTGTTCGTCATTGACAGCAGGACGGGGAATATCCACGTCACCAAACCCCTAGACCGCGAGGAGAAGGACCAATACCGCCTTATCGCCACGGCGACAGACCGACAGACCGGCCGAGCCCTGGAGCCGTCCTCCCAGTTCATCATCCGCGTGCAAGACATCAACGATAACCCACCTGTGTTCCAGGGCGATCTGTACAGCGCCACCGTGCCTGAGATGGCCAACATCGGTACTGCGCTCGGATGCACACACAAATGTCCTCTGACTGCTGTCATTGAGCTGTGTTTGGAAGAAAAGATGGAGGGTCACATGCTTAATGAACCTTGACTTTGTCAAAATATCTCTTATTTCGTCTCTCTCTTTCCCTAGGCACATCGGTTATTCAAGTGACAGCCACAGATGCTGATGACCCAACGTATGGGAGCAGTGCCAAACTGGTGTATTCAGTGATTCAAGGCCAGCAGTACTTCACTGTGGACCCGCAGTCAGGTGTGTGTTCTGTTAGATTCTGTAAAATGCAATGTTTCTTATTTTTAAGTGAAGGATTATTGACTTTTGGGCTGTGGTCCAAAAACCACATTAAACACATGCACTCTCAGCTCTTAACAAATATGGTTAAATGTGCACCAACAATGCTTTCTAATAATCAGAGTAAGGACTTAATCGCAGAGAGATGTTAACATGACACGAGCAACCCTCTTCACTCCAGTTTACATGCTATTTTCATTATTCTGAATATGCTAAGAAGTGTTGTTATTTTTAACACCATTATTCACATATGCACAGCACAAATGATGAACTCACATACTGGCCACTGTTGTAATCCACTTTCATCAAGTGCAAAACACATTTCTATGTGTAACCAGTCCTAGTCGACACGCTCTTGGGTGCGTTTCCCAAAAGCATCGTTAGCCAACTATGTTCACAAGTTCCGTCGTTATCAGCATAGTCCAACGAACTTTCGCAAGCAGCATCGCAAAGTTGTGTTGTTGAAACGACAGCTCTCGACCTGTGCTTAGAACCATAGCTTCTTGTTTTGCAAAATAAGTAAGCTGACATTCAGTACGATCTGTGTCTTTTATTTAGAATACGTACAAATGTCATTTTTGTCTTTTAGTTTGTCAAGAGATTTAAAGCACCGTTTTTGAAGAGTGCGCATGTGCGAACGTGCTCTAGTACGTAAGAACGAGCCTATGATTGAATCTGGAAATAAAGCAAAATAACTGAGAAAAATTAGATATAGTCCTTACGATGTCCATAATTTATAGCAAAACATCTATCATTAATTCAATCTCAAAGAGATTCATTAAAAGAAGTTATTACTCCAAAACCTGTTTGACATCATTAACCAACGTGATTGAACAACCACTTTGCGACATTACACTTTCGGGAAACAGTCGTGACTAGCTATTTGATTTCTTCAACGATGAATCATACTATGGTAGTTAAGCAGCGAGTTTTGTCGTTATACGGGAAATGCACCCCTGAGCGGGATTCGAACATGCGTCTCCGGCGAGGGAGGCGGGTGCTCTAACAAGGACGTTAACAACTGCAGTTGCTAGTGTGCCTCTTGAGATTTTAATGAGTGAGGTTTACACACACAGCTCTTACTGGTCTACTTTACACTCACCCCCTAAACCTCACTCCCATCTGGGTCACGGCACCAAATGTAACCAGTCCTACTCAACCCGCTCCGAGTGATATTCGAACCAGGGTCGCCGGCATGGGCTGCGGTCTTAAGCATCCTTGTTAGCATGTCCGGTTCCTTATGCAGACAACCCTGATTTGAATCCCGCTCGGAACGAGTCGTATATGGACGTATTGGATATTATCTGCGCCGTGAAGCCACTGTAACCATTGTAATTGTAAGATAAGGAGCAGAGACAGATTTCAGCTGTTCGGAGTAGACGGAAAACTTCAAAATAATGTCACAGAGTTCATTCATATTCATCTGTATACGTCCGAGCTCATGCACACTTTGGTCAGAGAGGTAATGCGATTAAGGCATTTTCATGCCAGTTTATTGCGATTATGGTTACTATGATTATGAGCTTAATCGCATTTGTTTGTTTTCGGAATATTATGTTTACGTGTGGTAAAGTTTAATGATTGTGCATGTAAGCGTACTCATTTGTAGTGCAAGAATGAGGCTGAGTGATGTTCAAAATCACCACAGCTCAGTCGGGCATGGCCATTGCAGTGAGCAAGTGAACACCTCCCATTATACAAGTATACAGAACTTTGTAGTATTTGAGTACATGTAATTAGTTACTGTACTCAAGTATCTTTTTGCCTACTTTTGTATTGCTTTCTCTACTTGACTACATTTTTGAAGTATATGTGAAGAGCTCAGATGCTGAAATGTTCTTCTAGAATGATCATTTTTATCAAGCTTGTATACTTAAGTTCAGTAATTTCACTTAAATGACAATTAATAGGTAATTTTCAATGCCATTTAAGTGAAATTACGGAACTTAAATATACGAGCTTGATAAAAAATAATCATTCTAAAAGAAAATTTCAGATGGCACTTAGAGGCTTTTGCATCTGAACTCTTCATGTACACTTTACTCCAATACATTTGTAATGACTAATGCATTGAATCATTAAGTTTTGCATGGCACCTAACTTTTTCTGCAGCAGTTTATTTATGCTTCAAAAGAACCGATATCGCAATCTACGGGGCATTGAAGGTACTA
This sequence comes from Scardinius erythrophthalmus, assembly GCF_964197995.2. NCBI lineage: Eukaryota > Metazoa > Chordata > Actinopteri > Cypriniformes > Leuciscidae > Scardinius > Scardinius erythrophthalmus. The sequence continues at coordinate 34,949,933 of NC_138235.1, forward strand.
TATATTGTGTGTTTTGCTCTAACTCTCCCAAACTTGTCAACATGGCTACTTTAAGCAAGTGTGAGTGCATTAGCAGGTAGTTGTGAATCGCAAGTGTTTTATATATGAGATGAGGACATGACTGCAGCCGGTGATGAAATTGAAACCAGCACGTCCGGTGCAAGTAGACGTTGACTATTTAATTTCATGTTACTATTTTATTTATCGTTATATTGAAGAAACCTTTTTGAGTGATATTGGTTTACTTATGCCCATTTTGAGCACTTGAGCTTAATTAAAACTTGAGTGTTTGTAGACGCTTAAGGGGCTGTGGTGTCGACCTTGATTTAGTGCAATATTGAGGCGTTCAGTTTTATTTTGACTTTAGAAAATAAATATGTGATTGCTCTCCTCACAAATCAACTGTTTCTTATTTTCACTGGCATGTCTCTTAGGTGTGGAGAGCTAGTGCATCTTTGAGCCTACGTTCAGTACAAGTAAAATACTTAAGCACTGATAAAATCAGATACTTTTACTCATGTGGTATTGGAATTGGTGAACTTGCAATGGAGTAATTTTTGCTATTTTTACTTTTACTTGAGTGTGGTTTTCAGGTGCTCTTCACACCTCTGCGAGTGCACGGAAAATGAAAAGACTCAGGCAGTTGGAAGTAATGTAATCCTGAAAAGTCATCATGATTTTGAATAGTCAAAAATGATCATAAAAAGACCAGAAATTAAAGGGGTGGTTGATTATGATTTCACTTTTTTAATTTTAAGTAGTGTGTAGTGTGTAAACAACATCTGCAAAGTCACGACGCTCCAAGTTCAAAGCAAAGGGAGATATTTTCTTTTGAAGAAATCACTTTTTAAGGACTACAACAAACGGCTGGTAGAGACTACACGACATTCCTCACGGGTTAGTGACATCACCAACCCTAGAATTTACATAAACCCCGCCCCCTGAGCACGATTTATAGATTATCAAGACAGAATATGCTAATCAATGACTAGAAGATAACTACACATAAGCTACATAAATTCATCAACTAACCAGTCAGAAATGTTGCCTACATGTTGTCACTTCTGCTTGAGTCTCTCCATCTTTGTCTGACTTTTTTGGTATTTAATAGAAATACATTTATTAGGATGCATTCATTTGATCTAAAGTGACTGTAAAGAGAATTATAATATCTTTCTATTTCAAATAAATGTTGTTCTTTTGAGCCTTCTAAAAATATAAAGCAGCAAATCATCATATTAGTGTCACAGTGTCTGGTTTGTGTCTCGTTTTTCACGGTGTCCCTCACATTGACTACAATTCCCAGCATTCTGTCTGTCACTTATCACTGTTCATTACACTCAGCTGTTGCCCGTAATCTGTCCCAGCTGTTCATTGTTAGCCCTGTTAGATCTGTGTGTATTTATTCTCTGCCTGTTTCTGTATGTGTACGGAGTCGTTAATTTGTGTCACCACACTTCTTGTCTGTTTATATCTGTTCTTGTTTGGATTGCTTCTCTGGATTTTTGACCTCTGCATGGATTACAACGATGTTGGATTGCCCTCTTAATAAATTACTGCACTTGGATTTTCCTGCTTCCCGTGTGCATCCGTGACAGAACGACTCCGTCACCATAAATCCAGCGGTAATTTTCATTTTTTATTATTTTTTGTAGGATCTCGTCCCCAGTTACTATGTGGATTCCACGTAGCGAACTTTCTCCCGCAGAGAGAGAGAAGGGCATCTCTTTACTAGAGTATTTTTCTAGATGTGCACAAAGGCATGAGGAAATCAGGATAGCTGAAGCTTCACCACGGGTCTCATCGAGCGCTGGGACTTCGTCGATGGTTTCGTCCAGTTCAGAGACGGTACACATCCGTCAGAAGGGAAGAAGGAGGAGGAGACCTGCGTCGGCCCAGTCAGAGACTGTCCGCGTCCCGTCTGCCCAGTCAGAGACTGTCCACGTCACGTCTGCCCAGTCAGAGACTGTTCACATTCCGTCTGCCCAGCCGGAGACTGTCTGCGTCACGCCTGCCGAGCCTGTGTCTTCGGACAAGATGGCTGCCACAGAGACTGTTCACGTCACGCCTGCCGAGCCTGTGTCTTCGGACAAGATGGCTGCCACAGAGACTGTTCACGTCACGCCTGCCGAGCCTGTGTCTTCGGACAAGATGGCCGCCGCCGAGCCTGTTCACGTCACGCCTGCCGAGCCTGTGTCTTTGGATAAGATGGCCGCCGCCGAGCCTGTTCACGTCACGCCTGCCGAGCCTGTGTCTTCGGACAAGATGGCCACCGCCGAGCCTGTTCACGTCACACCTGCTGAGCCTGTGTCTTCGGACAAGATGGCCGCCGCCGAGAGTGTTCACATCACGTTTGCCGAGCTTGTGTCCCCTGACAAGATGGCCGTCATCGAGCCTGTGTCTGTTCCTGAGCCGGTGGTGTCGGTTCCTGAGCCTGAGCCGGTGGCGTCTGTTCCTGAGCCCTCAGTGACCGCGACACTGGGCATTATGGCCACAGCCATGTGGTGTGTGTGGGCTACGCACACACTTGGGCCGGTGGTGTCTGTTCCTGAGCCGGTGGTGCCAGTGTCTGTTCCTGAGCCGGTGGTGCCAGTGTCTGTTCCTGAGCCGGTGGTGCCAGTGTCTGTTCCTGAGCCGGTGGAGCCAGTGTCTGTTCCTGAGCCGGAGCCAGTGTCTGTTCCTGAGCCGGGGCCAGTGTCTGTTCCGGAGCCTGTGTCTGTTCCTGGGCCTGTGCCTGGGTCTGTGCCTGTGTCTGTTTCTGTGCCTGTGTCTGTTTCTGTGTCTGTTCCTGGGCCGGTGGTGTCTGTTCCTGAGTCGGTGGTGCCAGTTCCAGTGCCTGAGTCGGTGGTGCCAGTTCCAGTGCCTGAGTCGGTGGTGCCAGTTCCAGTGCCTGAGTCGGTGGTGCCAGTTCCAGTGCCTGAGTCGGTGGTGCCAGTTCCAGTGCCTGAGTCGGTGGTGCCAGTTCCAGTGCCTGAGTCGGTGGTGCCAGTTCCAGTGCCTGAGTCGGTGGTGCCAGTTCCAGTGCCTGAGTCGGTGGGGCCAGTTCCAGTGCCTGAGTCGGTGGGGCCAGTTCCAGTGCCTGAGTCGGTGGGGCCAGTTCCAGTGCCTGAGTCGGTGGGGCCAGTTCCAGTGCCTGAACCGGTGGGGCCAGTTCCAGTGCCTGAACCGGTGGGGCCAGTTCCAGTGCCTGAACCGGTGGTGCCTGAGACGGTGGTGCCAGTTCCAGTGCCTGAGTCGGTGGTGCCAGTTCCAGTGCCAGTTCCGGTGGTTCCAGTGCCTGAGCCGGTGGTGCCAGTTCCAGTGCCTGAGCCGGTGGTGCCAGTTCCAGTGCCTGAGCCGGTGGTGCCAGTTCCAGTGCCTGAGCCGGTGGTGCCAGTTCCAGTGCCTGAGCCGGTGGTGCCAGTTCCAGTGCCTGAGCCGGTGGTGCCAGTTCCAGTGCCTGAACCGGTGGTGTCTGTTCCAGTTCCTGAGCCGTGGCCGCCCGAGGGATCGTCTCCGCCCTGGCCGCCCGAGGGAAAGTCTCCGCCCTGGCCGCCCGAGGGAAAGTCTCCGCCCTGGCCGCCCGAGGGAAAGTCTCCGCCCTGGCCGCCCGAGGGAAAGTCTCCGCCCTGGCCGCCCGAGGGAAAGTCTCCGCCCTGGCCGCCCGAGGGAAAGTCTCCGCCCTGGCCGCCCGAGGGAAAGTCTCCGCCCTGGCCGCCCGAGGGAAAGTCTCCGCCCTGGCCGCCCGAGGTAGAGTCTCCGCCCTGGCCGCCCGAGGGAGAGTCTTCGCCCTGGCCACCTGAGGAAAGGTCTCTGCCCTGGCCGCCCGATGGACTGACGTTTCTGCCCTGGCCGTCTGCACAGCTTGCTTCGCCCTGGCCACCTGAGGAAAAGTTTCTGCCCAGGCCGTCCGAGGGGTTGTCTCCGCCTTGGCCGCCCGAAGGACCTGCCCCGTCCCGGTCGCCTGCACAGCCGGATCCGCCGTGGCCGCCCGAGGGGTCGTCTCCGCCGTGGCCGCCCGAGGGGTCGTCTCCGCCGTGGCCGCCCGAGGGGTCGTCTCCGCCGTGGCCGCCCGAGGGGTCGTCTCCGCCGTGGCCGCCCGAGGGGTCGTCTCCGCCGTGGCCGCCCGAGGGGTCGTCTCCGCCGTGGCCGCCCGAGGGGTCGTCTCCGCCGTGGCCGCCCGAGGGGTCGTCTCCGCCTTGGCCGCCCGAGGGGTCGTCTCCGCCTTGGCCGCCCGAAGGACCTGCCCCGTCCCGGTCGCCTGCACAGCCGGATCCGCCTTGGCCGCCCGAGGGGTCGTCTCCGCCGTGGCCGCCTGAGGGGTCGTCTCCGCCTTGGCCGCCCGAAGGACCTGCCCCGTCCCGGTCGCCTGCACAGCTGGATCCGCCCTGGCCGCCCGAGGGAAAGTCTCCGCCCTGGCCGCTCGAGGGACTGTCGTCTCCGCTCTGGCCGCCAGATGAACTGTCACTCCCTGTCCCCGTTTCCCCCCATGGACCTGGCCCACCTTCCCTCCCCCTGATCCTCCACCATTCCACCTCCCTCCTGAACTCTTGTGTTGTGTTTTAGTGTTGTCATGGAGCGTCTGGTAGCCGCTCCGTAGAGGGGGGGTTATGTCACAGTGTCTGGTTTGTGTCTCGTTTTTCACGGTGTCCCTCACATTGACTACAATTCCCAGCATTCTGTCTGTCACTTATCACTGTTCATTACACTCAGCTGTTGCCCGTAATCTGTCCCAGCTGTTCATTGTTAGCCCTGTTAGATCTGTGTGTATTTATTCTCTGCCTGTTTCTGTATGTGTACGGAGTCGTTAATTTGTGTCACCACACTTCTTGTCTGTTTATATCTGTTCTTGTTTGGATTGCTTCTCTGGATTTTTGACCTCTGCATGGATTACAACGATGTTGGATTGCCCTCTTAATAAATTACTGCACTTGGATTTTCCTGCTTCCCGTGTGCATCCGTGACAATTAGAATGATTTCTGAAGGATCATGTGACACTGAAGACTGGAGTAATGATGCTGACCGGTCCGCTGATAGATGACTGCTTTCAACGCTCCTGTGTGTATCTGTGTAACGGCTCGGTGAAAAGCATCATTGATGTTTATTTACAATATGTTTTTGAAGCGCTGATCATTGTAGTCAGTCACAGACATTTTTGATGAGCGCGTGAACACAATGGCCAATCAGAAGTACAATCACATCATTCTATAGGGCACAGCTGATTGGTTCCTGCTGTATCAGTAGCCAATGAACTCGCTGCTCAACCTTTAATACTGGTCAGCATTTGCTGTAGCAGTTGCAGTGCGCTTTCAGAAACCCTCCTCCTTCCCCAGCTCCACCTGTACAGATCCGCTACGGGTAATTCATGTATATTGTACAGCAGCAGCGTGTCGTGTAGCAGATCTAATCGGCCAAAACCAAACATATCAACATTGTCATATTCTTTACCATGCCAAACACTCAGAGAGTTGTCATGGCATAAATAATACTTTTCAAGTTATCTCGAGCAAATTAATGCAGCTTTGGTGAGCAAAAGACACTTCTTTTAAAAACATTAAACAAAATCATACCGACCCCAAATTCAACAGTCAACGCAGTGACTGTTCCATCCACTGTAAGATTAGTTTGACCCATTAGTCAAGTAGTCAGATCTGTATCCTTCTCCAGCAGTGTGATGGTGTAGGATGTTCAATGTGATTCCTTTTAATTCACTTCAGTTTAACCTAATTAACTCACTGGCATGAAAACTGCTTAGTATTGCCAAAGTGAGATGCTGTGACCGAGAGTGATCTGCTCCTGTCTCTCTCTGTGTGTCTCTGCAGGTATAGTTCGCACGGCGGTCCCAGATATGGACAGAGAAGCTCAGGCGCTGTACCATGTGGTGCTCCAGGCAAGAGACATGGGCGGCCATCAGGGGGGTCTGACAGGGACCACCACTCTCACTGTGCACCTCAGTGACGTCAATGACAACCCACCGCGCTTCACTCAAAGTGAGTCACACATCCAGCTCTACTCCAGAACCTCCAAACACGTCTGTCTACTGTAATCCACTTCACTCTTCTATTCTATTCTATTCTATTCTATTCTTATCTATTCTATTCTATTCTATTCTTTTCTATTCATAGTCTAGTCAAAGTCTAGTCTAGTGTAATCGACTAAGCTTTGTTTTATTCTAGTTTTAGCCTACTTTGGTCCGGTCTATTCTAGTCCAGTCTAGTGTCCTCTGTTATATTCTAGTCTAGTCTATCTGCTTTAATCTACTTCACTTTACTGTTCTATTCCATTCTATGAAGGATCATATATGCTCTACTCCACTCCACTGTTCTATTCTATTCTATTCTATTCTATTCTATTCTATTCTATTCTATTCTATTCTATTCTATTCTATTCTATTCTATTCTATTCTATTCTATTCTATTCTGATAATCTAATCTGCTATACTTTGTTAATCTATTTAATTTTATTGTATTATGTTCTAGTCTAGCATGTCTGGCATATCTAGACTAGTAAATTTAAAGGGTTAGTTCACCCAAAAATGAAAATTCTGTCAGTAATCACTCACTCTCATGTTGTTCCAACCCCGTAAGACTTTAGTTCATCTTCGGAACACAAATTAAGATATTTTTGATGAAATCTGAGAGCTGTCTGACTACTTAATAAGCTTCTAGGCAATTTCTGCTGCTCCAGAAAAGTTAGTAAAAACATTGTTAAAGGTGCATTAAGCAACTTTTCATTTTAAAAATACCCGTTTTTCTAACCCATACATGCTTAAACAATTGCCTGATGGGCTGAATAAGCCCTTCTATGATCTCTGCGATTGCCTCTATAATCCTGTACAGTAAAATAAATAAGAGGGATTCGGGACGGAATCGACTGGGCGTGACATGCGCGTTCACGCTCACCTGGCAATGTCTGGCAGGTTTGTGTATTCGCCGCCATTATCCGCATCTGCGAAGACAACTCAAGCGACTTTGGCAAAAGTAGAAGATGGATTCAAAGAGACCGGCTTCTAGTTCAACCCAAACCCCAACGCAAACTCCACGTAACCGCGTGCACAACTCTGGTTGCAGTTTCATGTGTCGCCAGGAGGGGGCATAGTTCTGCAAAAACTCAGAGACTTGCGCAATGCACCTTTAAAATAGTCCAAGTGACTACCTTAAGTGATAAACCTTAAGTTTATCAAGCGATGAGAATACTTTTTGTGCACCAAAACAAAACAAAAATAACGACTTTATTCAACTATTGATTTTCTTCCGTGTGGGCCTCTGAGTTCATGCGCGAGAACTGAGAAGATGACGCAGATGGGTCTCGATGTAGTGTTTAAAATGGTTCTAAAGTGTGCATTTCCTGGATGTCCGAATCGTGAGAAACCAACGAGAAAACGTAAAAGTGCCTTACCAATGCTGCAAAATATCCTCACACTTTTCCAACAAATGATCATGAGCGTCATCTTCTCAGTTCTCGCGCATGTGTCGTAGCGCTCTCGTGAACTCAGTAAGAGGCCCACACAGAAGAAAATCAATAGTTGAATAAAGTCGTTATTTTTATATATATATATATATATATATATATATATATATATATATATATATATATATATATGTATATGTGTGTGTGTGTATGTATATATGCAGTCTACTCTGTTATGTTCTAGTCTATCATATTCTGGTCTCACCTAGTGTTCTCTGTTCTGTTTCAGTCTGTTTTGGTCTGTTCTACGGTAGTCTAATTTAGTTTCTGAGAATATAAACTCAGAATTCAATAGATATTTTGTTAAAGATCAAAGAGTTGCGGTGTGGGCTTTTCATATCCCTGTCAGCATGTACGCTGTACGCTGTCCATTAGCCGGCCTAATGACACGCAGTGCACTGTTTGCTAACATCACAAGTGCAGTTTCCACATCCGCAGTTAGACTAACCAGCAGGAAGAGAAGACATGTGGGCGTTCAGATTTGTGTGTGACATGATGTAACCTTTTGAAATGGATGCATGCTTTATTTCTCTTCTGCTTTAAGTCTCTCTGTCCTATTTTCCTGACTGCACTTCTGTCCACTTGTTAGCCGCAGCGAGCTTATTACACACATTCTATTCATGCTGCGGATGCGGTCTTATTGCAGTAATTGATTGACAGCTCAAAGACGCGAGTGGTGGTTTGGAGACTGTGGGTGTGATGCCAAGACACACGAGGGACCGACTTGCATCTGCTGTATTATATTCTGTCTGATTGGGATGCGATCTTATCAGTCGTACGCTAGAGAGTCATGACGTACACAATTACTTAGCTGCATAAATCGTATCCCCAGTCAGAATTTTGCAAAATAGATTATTTCCCTTGAAATGTGTAATACTGTTAGTTGAATTTTGCGGCGAATCATATTTGTTGTGCTTCAATTATAGATTTACTCGTGTTCATCGGCTCCCTGAATCAATCTCTCTAATCACAAGCGTTTTAACCAACTGTTGTTTGTTTCTCTCACAAAAATGTCCTGGTCTGCCCTGAAAAGATGCATAATAGAAGACAAAATTATTCACATAAATATCTTGTTTCGAAGTTTTACATACACTTGGTTGTTTAATATTGCATGTTGCATTCTTGAGCATCAATAACGGCAATACAGAAATTTAAACATGCATTAAATAATTTATTTTTTTACTGTGCTAGCTATTCATACTTTAAACTCTATATTAGCCCCATAGGTTTGTGATTTAAAGCCAACAGCAGTTTAAAACCTAATGGAGTGATGAATTTGTCTCATTTTACCATCTGAGTGTAATCCTGAATCCGCAACCACTGCATCCAATTACTATGAGAGAGCACCATCTCTCAAATTTATAGGGAATTTGCTGTCTTGAATATGAAGAAGATATTTGCATCTGGAGATGAAATGGTAATGCATTTATGTTATCGTGTTTGCAATACAATTCACACTGACTTTATGTTATGGGAAGTAAAAAGGGTCTTCCATAGACTAATCAGCACTTATGGCTGTTTTGATTAATGAGGTGACAAAAAAGGAGGCTGGTCTAAGATTGGTTGTGGTTGTTGATGGATTTTGCACATTTTAAAAACATTAAATTATGCATATTGGGCTGTTTAATTCACTGCCCCTGGTTACCCAGTAAAAAAAAAAAAAAAGTTTATAAAGTTTGCTTTAATGTAGCACATCAAGTAAAAATCATAAAATAAAAACTTCATTAACACCCAATACTGCTCAACTAATATTAAATATTAAAATATTAAAACTGTGCTTGACCCACTTGGTCATGCTTAAAAATGACAGCCTATAAGGCCAATTAAAAAATTAGATAATAAAAAAAAAAAACATGCCAGAGCATTAAATTGAGATATTTCCCCCCCTTTCCTGGATTTTTAATTAAAAGAAGCAGTACTGAACCCTCCAAGTAAAAAAAAAAAATTGTAAAAATTCTTGGGGGTCTCTTAGCACTGATAACAAACCAGTTAATTGTCTTTTTGAACTATTCATTAAAAGAACCGTCTCCTAAGAGTCATCCGTTTTGGGTATTACATTGGTCGCACTCTATAGTTTTGATTCACCTAAAAGAACCGACTCATTAGAGTCATTTATTTGGCAATCGGAGTAGCTTGGTTGTGCTGCCGCTGTATGTATTTGATTTGCTACAAAGAACTGTGTCATATTTTTAATTCGTTCGGGAATCAGAATACTACGATTGTGCTTTATGTATTTGATTTACAAAAAAACAAAACGGTATATATCAGTCATTTGTTCTCTAATCAAACTAAACTGGTCACATTGTAGAAATATTGTACAAATATGTTAAGGGTTAAGCTTTGTTTAATATTTTGTGTTAGCGTTTAATTTGACTGACTTGTTTCTTCTAAATGAGTGTGACGGTGGATTTTCCAGACTAAACTGACCATTTTGCTTTGCGCTATTTGTTATTTGCTTTTAGTACACTGTTTTACCGAAACTTGGCGACATAAAATAAGGATGCGTTCATGCACCCGTAAAATAAGGGATATGCATTTAATGAAATGAATTTGTTTAATTAATACATCAAATCATCTAAAGTAGCATATCATGTAATTAAGTCAATTAAATTTGTAATCATCTGTCGGCTTTAAAGAGACACCCACTCTTTCATTGCACAGAAGAGAATTAATCGGTTATAATGTCACACAGTGATATAGAATGGATAGAGAGCATACTACTGCGGTTACTATTTCTGGCATATATAGATACGGGATACATCATAAGAGTATGATATTCTGAGTTCAGCTGATGTGCTCATTTGCACATATGAGAACTGCATGATCACAGAAATGCTGGTTCAAATACGGCCCGCAAGATTTATTTCTGATCCTGTTCCTCTTCTTTCTCTCTATTCCTCCACTGTCCAATATAATAAATGACAAAAAGGCCTATAAATAAGATATGGGGAGGTGGGGGCACACGCTAAAAAATGTTTAAAAAGTGGTAAATCAAATTTTCCTCTCAGCACAAGTTTGGTATTGTTGTAAAGCACAGCATTTCAACGTTGTGAATATTCATAGTAATTTCTCGACGGCATGAGTCTAATTAGAACTAATTTTCTTATGTAAATAAAATGATCTTTCAAAGCGATCCCGATTTACACATATACACAGAATTACAGTATTTCAAAATATCTGTATTGGCGAGTATTTACGTAAACATTATCTGTTATGTCTTAAGTGAACGTTTGGTTAACTGTTGGGGAAAAACATCTGATGTATTACATGATATTACATCCCTGCTGTACAGTAGGTCGGACTGTTTCATTAATGTTAATCAATTGTGGTCTCATGGAAAGGAAGTTGAATATATATTTGTCCTATAGATATTTGGTTTTCACTTGGTGTGTGCCAAATTTGGTGATATTACCAGGGATTTAAGATATGGTTGCTTGGTGATTTTGTTTTGGAACCTTCAGAAAACTTCAACTCGATTTTTCTCAAAATGAGTTTGCTGACTGTATCGACTTCAAACAGGTGTAGCTCAGTCATTTTTTTCTGATTCCAACAAACCATACATAATTTTGAAGGTTTTTTAATAGAGAATGTGAAAATAACAAAAACTCATTTTTGAAAATTTGCTCATTCCGACTCATTTTTCCAGCACGGGTCACAAATGCAGTCGTAGTGAGCACAAGATACTTCTTACAAAAACAGATTCCAAACTTTTGAATGGTGTAGTGTAAACTGAATTTATATTGAGTATTAAGTTTTACGATTAAAAGAGACATTCGCCTGTTTGTTTACTCTGGAATGTGCATGCCCATAGACCAGCATGAAAAATACTGATTTTTGTGTGTGATTTAAGCTAAAAAAAAGATGCCATCGTTGTCAGATTTCATTCCAGATTTTAAATAATTAAATGAATAAGTATGCAAATGTTGGTGTTTCTCCATTGAAATAGATAGCTGTACTTGCATGATTGAAAATAGCCTTATGAGTATGATCCCTGATTAAATTTGCTTTAAAGGAAAAAAATCAGATCTTTTAGGCTTTTCCAATGAGTTAAATCAGGTGCATGAGATTAGGAAGCCATCTGAACTGTGTATTTTTGGGCCAGTGATTGTGTGTGATGATCCTCTACAGGATCTGACAATGATCACAGAGTGAAGTCACTGAGCATCTTAACCTTATCCTGCACGTCTCTCGGGAAGCTGTGCTTTATTTCCAGGTCTGGCCTGTGTGTTACGGACGTTGTTTTCTGGTGTGTGGATTGAATCCCGGCTCTCAGCAGGAACTGATTCACAGTATTGTGAAAAGTGTCGCTGAATCTCTCAAACAAGCCTTGTGCCCACTGACCCGTGATGACTGCTTTCATTCTCCGTGCAGCTTTCTCGAAGTGCTAAAAACCTCAGCGCTAGGTGTTTGAAGGAGAGATATGAAAGTGTGGTTTGGTGTCGTGGGGGTGGGAAGCATCTGTGTACGTGTGGATGAAGTATTTGATGTTGTCTGTGAAGATAGGATGCTTGCGGTATGTGCTGTGTGTGTGAGATATCAAAGTTTGAGAGGTGAGTGTGAGTGACTGTGGATTTGATAAGGCTTATGGGTTTCTGTCAGTCCATATCCGTCGACTTTAATAAATGCGTGTGCGAGTGAGTAAACAAAGCCTGAAGCCATTCACAGCATCTGAGTCACCTCTGAGCAAGAGAGGTCCGGTGAGTTGGCGCGAGTCTGTGACTCGTAACTCAAAGCGGCCCTCCAAGTTCAGCAGTTCTGCTCATTTTGGTGATATAAATCATCATCCAGAACAGCTCAGAGCTTCTGTAAAACACCCACAAAAACTCTTGATAATAAAGGGTACAAATAGGGTCTTTTGCAGCGATGCCTTAGAAGAACCATTTCTGTGCCATTAGCTGCGTTTCCATTACAGATTTGCGTAAAACGTAGCAAAACTAGCGATATTTTCGAAATGTTGATAAAAAACAATTGTGAAATGATGGTGTTTCCATTAACCGATGTTATGCAACTAAAACGTAATTTTTTCCTCTCGAGATAAGTCATTCCAAAAATCATGGCGACAGATGTTGGTAGGTTTATGTATATCCCAGACACTGCACTAGCCATTATTTTTAATCAAAGGAGATGTACAGAATGTTATCCAAGCATTTATGGCAAGGAAAGGCCCTTATACTTGTAGCGGCACATATGAGGTGTTTCTCCCTCATACTGTGTCTGCTTCAAGGTCTTGATAAATTGTGGCATTTATTTGTTGTTTAGAATCCAGTATTCCCGTATTTAATTGAAAGCGGCACAAATGAGAATTTATACCTGTTAAGCTTGCAGTTTGGTAACCTGTACCTTCCGCTAGCTGCCTGTCCCCTGAACACACTGTAAAAAAACATGTTCTCTGTAGACAGCCCAGGCTCCACAAACAGCGAGAAAAACAAACTGGCCCAGCCTGGACCACAAAACACAACAAACAGTGTTCCAGCCAATAACCGACAAGAATGTTTTGGGGGTGGGGGGGGGGGGGTTAGTGCGCGTGCACATGAAGGGGGGGGTGTGGAGTGTGGAGTGGAGGAGAGAGAAGCATGAAGAGGGAAGTTAGCTAGAGGAAAGATGTCCTAGACAACGAATAACGTTAGAATTATATTCTCTTGAATTTTGATATGGCCGACACGCGACCAATGAGACGACGTTCCGCTGGACAAATAGCAAAGAAGAGGGAAAAGGAGAAGGAAAAGCAAAGTCCAGAATTTACACCAGAAAAGTCTGTTTCAGGAAGCACGGAAGGGAGGGGAAGGGGACGGGATGAGGAGGAGGGAGGGTGGAGCTAGCCTCCGTTTTGTTTGACAATACTTCGAACGTCAACAAGAAGTGATGTCACCCAACATCGCTTAGAGGACCTTTAATAAAGACCTCTGTCTCGTCTTCTGTCTAAACATACCACGCCATCTGTGTTAATTGACCTAATCCTTTTTCGAATTGCCTGAAAAACCACCTCATGCGAACATAAAATCTTTTTTGCGATATATGGGAGTTTTGCGAAATTGACGCGTTTCCATTGGGTGTATTTTCAATTTTCAATTTCATTTTGCGCAATTTGAAGGGAAATAGGCTATTGAGGAACCTTTCAGTGAACATTTCTTAAAAGAACCATTATTTTTCTTAGTGTGAAGAACATTTTTAATAGTCTAATAAACTGCTACGCAGTCACAAAAGCTTATCGTTTGCATGTATTTTTTGCGGTTTAAAAACAAGTGAATTGAAACCATTGAAGCGCAGTTAGCAACGGCACACAACTTATTTCACTATCTGTGCGCGTTCACTGAGAGACTGTTTCTCAGCACTGTCTGAGAGACGCACGACACAGCCGCTGCTCATAGAGCCTGAGAGCTTTTTGGCAAATAATTGGGCTTGAACGGTTAAATACACATACTTATGTGTCGAAGTGACCATGTCTTTGCAAGTAAACATAGTCATTCATGTCTTAAGTGAATGTAAACAGTTGAGAAAGAAAACGTATAAGTATATTGGATCCGTGCAGTCGGTTTTAAAGTGACAGCAGCCTAATATACCTGATGTCGTTATTAATGTTAATCAAACAACAAAAAAATTGAAAATCTCTCTCTGCTCTTGACTCGAATCACTTCGGAACTTTAATAAAAATAAATGTGTATTTAATTTACACAGTGAAGACTATGCTATGCTTTTTTATACATTTGATGTATAAAAACTTATTTATGGAGTACAATTTAAAACAATTTATGTAGTATTTCTTATTTCTAGTGCTTGAAGTTTTTCAGGTAGGTCTTTATCACTGTTTACTTGTCTTCTGTAAGCTTGAGAGGTTTTTTTCTTAGCCAAGTATTAGTTTTTTCTGATATTGAAAATGGTGACAAGAATGAGGAAATATGAATGGAATAAAACTTATTTAAAGCAAAAAAGTAACTACAGTATATCATGATATATATCGTTATCGTAAAATAAGATTTTGGTCATATTGCCCACCCCTTTTTCCATTATAAAGAACCTTTTTTGGAATGGAAAGATTCCAGGGATATTGAAGGTTCTTAATCGGATCAAAGATGACAATAAAGAACCGTTATGCTTCTAAAAATGTAAAGAATTTTATTTTACTCAGTCAAATGCATGTTTACATACCTGATGCTTCCCTGTTAAAAAATACAGATGCCAACGAACTGTTTTTCCCTTCTAGTTTTTGAGTGATTCCCAGAATACTTTTTCGGTTTGTCTAAACTTTCTGAAGTTTACAGAAAAGATTAGAATGCTTGTGTTTGTTGCATTTTCCGGGTTTGGTTCCGGAGCGCCGCTCGCTTGCTCGTTTTCCACCTCGTTAGTCTGCAACAAGGGAGCAAGCAGCATTGTTTACAGCAACAAAGATGTTGACCCCGTGAACTCAGAATTAGAGTTTTGTGTCTTTTAATGTGTGCTTGTTAGCTTTTAGTCTAGTGTAGCTACACTGAACACTTGACAAAATACACTTTTAGCAGATGTTTGTGTTTAAAATGCTCTGTTTCTGTCTCTTCTGGAAAAATAGACCACCAATACCACTGTTGACTAGCAAGATGCAAATTGTGGAGTGGCCTTTAATATTTAAACTTGTCATATGCGGGTGTTTCCTCAGCTTCAGGCAATTTAATGTCTCAGAGATTGATTTTTAAAAAAAAAAAAAAAAAAAAAAAGATTTCAAAATTGTTGTCTTGGAATCTTGACCATACCTTCATAATTTATTTTTGCTGCCTTTCAAATGACTTTTATATGTTGATTTTATTGTTTTACCCCATGCCTAGATTTTTTATCTTAAAGTATAAAATCCATTATATAAAGTGTTTACAATAATCTAAATCAAAAGTGACATTTATAATGTTGGAAAATATTTCTATTTTAAATAAATGTTGTTCTTTTGAACTTTCTATTCATTAAAGAATCCTGAAAAAATGTATCACAGTTTCAGTTTTCAACATTGACAATAATAATAAATGTGTCTTGAAAAGGAAACCATCATATTAGAATGATTTCTGGAGGATCATATGACACTGAAGTAATGATGCTGAAAATTCACAGGAATACAGTAAATACATTTTGCAATATATTCACATAGTAAACTGCTGTTTTAAATTGTAATTACAATGTT
>NC_138235.1:34970521-34975521 GCF_964197995.2 Scardinius erythrophthalmus
TCTATCTATCTATCTATCTATCATCCGTCTATCCATCCGTCTATCCATCTATCTCTCTATCCATCCATCCATCCATCTGCCTTTTTGTCTGTCTATCCATCTATCTGTCTATCTATTTGTCTGTCTATCTATCGGCCTGTTTGTCTGTCTGTCGATTTCTATCTATCTATCTATCTATCTATCTATCTATCTATCTATCTATCTATCTATCTATCTATCTATCTATCTATCTATCTATCTATCTATCTATCTATCTATCTATCTATCTATCTATCATCTATCTATCTATCTATCTATCTATCTATCTATCTGGGGTGGAGCCCAACCCGAATACGGTATTCGGAAAGGCACATATAACTAGTTTTTTACAAATACTTATTTCGAACAAATACTTAAAAAATATTTGTATTCGAGAACAAGAAAAACTTTATATCAAAAAGCTGCGTTTCCTCATGAGACCGCAGTGCATGCCCAGATGAGTGAGTGAGTGAGTGAGTGAGTGAGTGAGTGATGGACACAGGCTGCTCCACACAGCAACAGAGAGGGCTTGGCTGAACGAAAAAACTTAACTGCATCAGTATTTTTGTTGAATAGATTTTTGTACCTTAACTGGGTTCCTGAGGCAGTTTATAACTTTCGGGAAGCGGAGTTTGATCGGGAGATTCCATTACGCTGCATTATTGACGTCTGCAGTCGGGTGCTCTCATGTTCGCTCTGTTTACGTTGCAGATAAAACCAAAGTGATATGTAATGTGTGCAAAAGTCAAATCAGCAGAGGCAGAGATATCAAACATCTGTCAACATCTGCTATGCATAATCACATGCACTTTAAGCATCCTCTCCTGGTACTGTCTGCCAACACCCCCCTACCCCCCCCCCCCCATAAGCACCAATCCCCCCACCAGCACCAAATCATCATCACAGCCATGTTCTGCCCCTGCAAGTCAGTTTCAATCACCTATATTAGCTACATTTAATGCAAAACAGGCTTTTCCAGCCAACCACCCCACTGCAAAGCAAATAACAAACACAGTGGGAGAAATGATTTGCCTTGACCTGATGCCCTACTCAGTAGTGGATTTCGCAAACTTCTCAATGTGGTTGCACCTCGATACCAACTACCATCTCGTTGGCATTTCTCTTGCACAGTTATACCACAACTTTACCAAGATGCGAAAACAAAAGTAAAAGAAGCTCTCTCAAAAATTTAAGGGAGATTTGTGCACTGCACGTCTGACATCTGGACGAGCAAATTTTCCATAAATGCATATCTTTCTCTCACTGGCCACTGGATAGAATGCCAACAGAGTCCACAAGGAATAGATGAACATAAACGTGTGACAGCACTTCTCAAGATGGAGGTTCTTAATGAAGATCACACAGCAGCCAACATTCTACATCACCTCCAGGCCGTTGTGAAACAATGGCAAGATGATGTTGGAGCGAAATTTTCTGTTGAGTATTTTGTCACAGATAATGCCACTAACATGGTTAAGGCAATGGCTGATGGTAACTATGTGCACATTAGGTGTATGGCTCACACCTTACACCTAGTGGTAACAGCTGCTCTAAAGG
The DNA here is from genome assembly GCF_964197995.2 of Scardinius erythrophthalmus. Taxonomy (NCBI): domain Eukaryota; kingdom Metazoa; phylum Chordata; class Actinopteri; order Cypriniformes; family Leuciscidae; genus Scardinius; species Scardinius erythrophthalmus. The sequence continues at coordinate 34,972,097 of NC_138235.1, forward strand.
AGTGCCGGGGAGTGACTGATGTGATATTGATTGCTCGCAAGATCACTGGGTTTGTACACAGATCAAACAAAGCTGTGAACAAACTTCACAAAATCCAGGAAGAGCTTGGCCTTCCCAAGAACACTTTGGTGCATGATGTGTCAACCAGGTGGAATTCCTCCTTCCACATGCTCCAGCGGCTGTTGGAGCAGAGACGACCACTGACTACCATGAGTGCAGTGATGGATCTGGGAGGTGTAATGTCACACCATCAATGGGAACCAGTGCAGGCCATTGTGAAAATACTACAACCATTTGAGGAGGCAACACACACTGTGTGTGAGGATGTGGCTTCTCTGTCTTCTGTTATCCCTTGTGTGCAGGCTCTCAAGACTGCATTAACAAACTTAAATGTGGATGCGGATGTACAGGCTCTTCCAGAGGCACTTAAAATGGTGACCACATTGCAGTCTCAGTTGGCTCAGCGCTTCCAGGCTGTCTTTGATGACTCCTCGGGTCATTACTTTAAAGCCACCCTACTGGATCCCCGATTTAAGAGCTTGCCCATGTCACTACTTAGTACATCAGAGTTTGACAGGCTCAAGGCAGATGTGGCTGCAGAGGTGAATGCAGAACTCCAAGCGGATGATGTTTCTGGGGTACCTGAACCTGCCAGATCATCCTCAGTTGAGAGTGAAACCAGTGGGCAAAAAAGCCTCTTTTGGGGGGCAATGCACAATCTTGCTAAACCAAAAGCCAAATCTGCCTCATCTGGTGCTATGACCTCCCTCAAGATAGTTGAGAGCTACTTAGCTGAGGACAGCACTGAATCACTGACCTCAGATCCTGCAGTGACCTTCTGGTCAAAAATGATGCAGCCACAGCCAGCCCTGGCTCATGTGGCAATGAAATATCTCACCTGCCCCCCCAACAAGTGTCTCCTCTGAGAGGATCTTTAGCACAGCAGGAGATATTGTGTCCCCACATCGCTCCAGACTGCTCCCCTCACATGTGGAGAAGCTTGTGTTCACAAAATACAACATGGAGAAATTTAACTGAGAGTATGTTGGCAGAAGATATCTTCTTCCAAGCGAAATATGGTTAAGTTATGGTTAAAAAAAAACATAAAAAAAAAAAAAAAAAAAAAAAAAACCTTTGTGTCTGTTTTTTGGCTCACAGTTGACAATAGCAGGGCTGTATCTTTTAGTTTATAAGAGTATTATATAGAATACAACTTTTGTTCTGCCAGATCTCCCAGTCAGGGGTTGATAAAGTTTAGTTCTTGGAATTCTGTGCATTAGAAAGAAGTTCTTTCAGAAGAAGAACAGTTCTTTGAAGTATTATTTGTTTTTATTCCGTCTGTTCAGCATCCTCCATCAAGGACGGGTGGTGGTGGGGTTCATAATGTTCACAATGGTATTTTATTAGTTGTTGGTTTAACCATGGACGAGGTAATGGCTGTTATGTTATTTTCTTTTCAATGACTTTCCTTGTTACATGTTCATTGCTGGATTTATGGAAAACATCAACCAATATTGCATATCCATAATTATTATAATGGGTATAATTAAAGAATACTTACACTATAGCGTAAATTAGAAGTGTAACGCAAAAAAAAATGATTTTTACCCCTATTTTGAATTTTACTCGAATACAAATACAAATACTTTTCCCCCCTCAACAAATACAGAAACAAATACCGGCTGCTTTGCACACCCCTACTGTCTATCTATCTATCCATCTATCTATCTTTCTTTAGTGGCACTTACATCAGTATTGTTACTCATATTTGAAAATTAGGGATTGATTCAATTAAAATAACTAAACTAAGTAAACCAATCTAAATGATAGAACTAAGTAAACTAAATTTAAGGAGCATATGAGTTATATGTTTGTGCTCTGGGCAAATGACTCCGCATTTCTTGTTGAGGAGAGGTGCGCTGTTACTTTTGTAAGCAGTCAGACATACAGTATGACTTTTGCCTTGTGGATGATCAAACGGATGGAAAAATTCAGACATGCATTGTAGCGTCACCCAAACCATATTTTGGGTCCAGAATATCACTTTTTTGACTTGATCCGGTAAGCAACCACCCAAAACCCCCTAATATCCAAATAAAAGTTATCTCAGAACCACTCACAACCCTTTGGCAACACATTTGTTTTTATTACTGTGATTGATCATGGTATAAGATATGATGTGTGTCTCTAGTGTGAGATGAGAAACACTTTTCATTCTGTTATGGAATGCAGTAGATTGCCTGTGTTATTTGCTGTCTCTAATTAGGTTTAAACAGACTCAGGCAGGTTTTTTCTTCTTTTATTTTTGGCCCATGATATAGCCGCTGCATACAAAGACTGTGGAGCCAGTTATTAAACTGCAGAAAAAATCTATATGTGAAAAAAAGGCAAGCTTTTTATGGAAGTCTAGTTTTGGGTAGAGGTCAAATGGATTTGAAAAGCTGTTGGATGGCTGTAGGGGGTTTGCCTTTCGTATCTAATGAGATTAATGATGATGTTCTAATTTTATGTTATCGGCATGTTTTGCCTGATTATTTACTTCACCCTCTCGATCTCTGTCTCCTTTAGGTATGTGGTCGTTTTCGGTGTCTGAGTTGGCCGTCCCCGGGGTGGAGATCGGTCGTCTCTCGGCTACAGATGCAGACCTGGGTGAAAACGCACGGATGGACTTTACGATCGTGGATGGAGAGGCAGGGGACACATTCAACATAACTGGATTGAACCAAGAGGCAGTGATTTTGTTAAACAAGGTGGGAGTGGTGAAACAGAAATACCTACAGTAATGCTGTTTTCTTCCATGCATTCCCAAATCAGAACTAAATCCAATTTTATGGTTTATCTGACTCAAAACTGTTAGTAGTTTGTAGTCTTAACAGTGAAAACCGCATGAATAGTGAACGAGTGAGTGGGTTCAGACATATATAAATATGCATATGAGCAAAGATGATTTTTTTGTCCTGTTTTTCTCCACAGACATTCTCTTACGTCTTTTGGCATCATAATGCTTACATTAGTATAGCAACCAATGTTGCTGCACCAGATATGGATTACATTAACTGTCTGGACAAATGGATTCGATTTCATTACTTGCAAAATGACAGTGCAAATAGTCAATCCCAACGGTTGAGTGTGGTAAATATGCAGTGTTAAAAAAGCCATATTTGGGTGGGCTCTTTTGAGTGTGGCTAGTGAGCAACTACTTAACACTCCCTAGCAACTGCATAGCAACCAGTGTTATTTTAGTATTGTTTATATTTTATATACTGTAGTATTTATTCATATTTTGAATTAGCTTTTATTAGCAATATGTTAATCCAACCACCTATGCAACTGCATAGCAACACATTAAAAACACTCAGAACACCAAGCAACAAAAATGCAAATAACTAAATAAATAAAATGGAAAACCCTAGCAAACACACAGC
>NC_138235.1:34978021-35008267 GCF_964197995.2 Scardinius erythrophthalmus
GTCAGAAACTACGCTAAATATGTAAATGCAGATTTAAACTCTTAGCCAGTGCTTTTCATGCTTACGTTTCAGAATGCAACAATGCATGAAATTGAGTACTTCGGTAGCTAGAAGCGTTCCTACTGCACCTTTAAATTCTCTTTATGTTATGTAAATATGGTTGGTCATGTGTGCTCATGTCACTCCCGTTTTACTTGACGCCTCCTTTAAAGTCAACATGACATCAAAATAGACCCCATTTACTCTCTTGACAGGCTTTTAATGTGTCTTATTAATTTACATTGCTTGCATCATCTGAGACTTAGAAGGTGGACTCCTACGATTCTCCAGTCTCATCTTGTCCAGCGTCACAAGTGCATCCATAACCCCTAATACAGTTCTGAAGCAGTTATGGATGTTAATATAACCACATCCATGACTTCCTTCCATCTTAATACCAGCAGAACAAGCCCTGCAGTCGTTTAAGTTATGAAATGCTGAAACCCAGACACATTGCTTTTTTTTTTTTTTTTACTATCTATATAGGTTTTTTTTTTATCTACAGGGGTGCAGAAATGAAAAAGAAGTGTATGTGGGAGTTTCAACATCTCACTGAAATGAAAAGATATTTTGGACTGCCTTCTGGAGCCAAAACACAGTATAAAGAATGATGGCATATGTGAGTTTCAATAAATGAGTGTTTTATGAGGATGTGTTTTTATCTTCAACACCAGGCCGTGGACTATGAGAGGCGGAGCACCTACTCTTTCACAGTGGAGGTGCAAAACCCAAATGTGGACTCGCGGTTCCTCAGGCGAGGTCCGTTTAAGGACCGTGCTATGGTGCGCATCACGGTTCTGAATGCAGACGAGCCGCCGAGGTTCTCCCGCTCTCGGTACCGGCTCGATGTGTCGGAAAACTGTCCTCCGGCATGTGTGGTGGGGAGAGTGGCCGCCGTGGACCCGGACACAGGCCTCAGTAACAACATAAAGTAAACACACTCTTTTTACCTCAGTATGGTTTGCTTTTATCTACTCTAGTCATACATGTTCTGTAAATTGGTGAATCTCACAAGAACACATGTAGGTCATGTTTCACCTCAAAATCAATGCAAAATGCAAATATTTTGCATAAAGAAAATTAGGGCTTTTAGGAATATTACATTTTGTATACATAGACATCAGTGGCGTAACTTTGTTTTAAAAAGTGGGTGGGACAGGTGGGGGGGGGATAACTCAATGCTAAATCATAAAACAGATGTATGTACAGTAACATTACGATGTCCAGCAATCGATTTAAATAGTAGGCCTACAGGGATTGGGTTTAATTAGTCGTTTAATGAGGCCTATTATATGTTGATCCGACTATTTTAAGAGTGTATTTAAATGGTCCAGGGGCAGAACTTTCGCCCAGCGCGGGAGAGGTTTTCGGTTCTTGGTTCCAATCCGCACTCATGTAGTTTTTTTTTTTTCTCTCGATTATGTTTTTCAGTGGTTGTATATCAGGCATGGACACGTTTGTGTGCATTTTGTTTTGTAATTTAACCGGAACGAATAGAAAGTCTCTCTCCACAACGGATTGAAGCGCGCGTCCGAGTGAAGACTGTGCGCGAGCCACAAACAGACACAGTATCCGACCGCGCGCCACTGATCGCAGCGGCAACGAGCACTTTGATCACTTGATTTCAAAAACAACACATTTCAGCGCTAGATCGCCTCTTATTTGACAAACGAACGAAATTAATGCTCTGGTAGTTAATTGGAGATGTTTTGTTTATTTGTATTGGTACATTCGTGCCGCGAGATGTTTCAAAAGTGGTGGGGACAATATCGACCTTAGCAAAAAGTGGTGGGGACATGTCCCACCCGTCCCACCCGCAAATTACGCCTATGATAGACATTATTTTCATGACAATTAAGCACATTTTCCCTAGATTCTCATTACCATAATATGTCCATAAATTTAACTTTTTTAGTTTTTGAGTGTGTGCTTTTTTTATGATTTGAATGACTTTTATTTAAAAAAATGTTTTTAATTAATTATTTTTTTAATTAAAATTCATCAGCATAAATTATAGGCAGCATACACAAGTATTTGTATTTATGACTGAGTTTCTTCAATTATACTTTTATGTCCTATGGACATTGTATTTATATTAAAATTAGCAGATTAAAATCTTTTCTTATTTTTATATGAAGGCCACATTAAAGCTATTTTTGGAATCTTTTCACCATTTATTTGTGCTAGTTTTCAAATGAATTGCATGTATGTATTTTTTTTTTTTTACCCAGAATATGAAAATTAATTATACAAAAATGAATTAGTATTTTTAAAACTAGTTCTAAAATAAGAGCTATTTCATTATAAATCATGACTACTATGCGTAAAACTTGCTATGCATTATTTTTGCATTTCCACTATTGCCACTAAAAAAGGTTGTGACAAAGATAAAATCTTTTAAACAGAATAATTGTATTGTGTATTATTTTCAATTAAACTGTAATTATCAAATTCTGCAAAAAGTGTAAAAAAATATTATTTACAGGGTTCCAACGCCATTTGGAAAATTATTGAATTTGATTCGAGTCATTTCCAGTTTGTGTTTGAGATTTGTGTTTTTGTTTCAGATTTCTTAGATTAAGAATTTCCACAAATTAATTTATCATACAAGCAGAATGTTTTCATGGCGAAAGTTTAGTGATTTAGTGATTGTCGAACACGACTGAATGAATTCAAGGTGCACATCATTTTCACCACACAAAACAGTTTGTCTTTACCAAAGCGACTAAGCGAGTCTCTTTTGAACTTCACTCAGACTATACTTTGCTGTTTGGTGATCGTCCCACATCAAACCACATTTACAGTATTAAACCGATGTGTCAGAGGTGAATATATCGAGGCTATAAAGCGTTTTAGGTTTCTTCTCATCATATACGTGCATGCTATCACTTTGAGAAAACCAATTTAAAAAACAGAGAAAATATTTTTTTTTACACCAAATATAATGCTGAAAATAATGCTGTATGAACAATTTATGTTAAATATGGTCTGGACACAATTGTATTATTTAATTGTGTTTATTTCAGGATACAATGTTATTAGCCTAATCAAAATAAAGGGGTATATTATTCCCCCCAAAAAATGCATTCCCACCACAGAATGCCATATTGAGATGTGATGGAAATGACATTTCTTGGCTCTGAAAAATGATGTCTAAGATAAAATGTGACAATTCTCCTGTGATGCTTGTATATGCACTGTCCACAGAGAAAGAAAAAGTAGTGGGAGTGTAAAAGTGTTTATTTTCTACAAGTCCCCACAGATGCATGATGTGGGTTTTTGTTTTGCATTACAGTAATGAGAATGAGATTGTAGAGTTTTCTTCCTGTAGATTTTGAGTTGAAATATCACCTGGACATGTTCTTGACAGGTTTTTGTGTGTTTTGCCCATCCAGCACATAGATATACAGTAAATATTGCATCATGTTTCTGTCTTCCACAGGAACTATGTGGGCTGTTTTCACTTAACCTGCTCCTTTTCACTTGCTAAACCTGGTTATTTATGCACTGGCTCCTTTATATCTTCTAATCTGTCTGCCCTCCTTCTTTTATTCCTGTCCATTTCTTCTCAGGTACTCAATTGATCCCGAGTCAGACCCCGAGGCGCTGTTCCGTATCGCCTCTGACAATGGACTCATCACCACGGCTGTGGAATTGGATCGGGAACAGGAGCAATGGCATAACATTACTGTCATCGCCACACAGAGAGGTACCAGAACTCCTCGCCTTCACTCTTAATTTCACACAGGTAGCAGCTTGAAATCGGTCCACAGGAAAGCTATTACTTCTGCAGCGGCTGTGAACATGAAAGCTCATGGTAGAGACACGCACAAACAGAAAGGGAAGAGAAAAGAATAATAGAACGAAAACTGAAATTGCTTTTGAGTCTGGTTCTCACAAGCTCAAGGTCGCCTGTTTCCACTCCCCGTTGGCCCTCATAAAACACTATCTTGCATCCTCAGAAGTGACTCGGAGAATGGAGTGGTTTTGTTCGGCCTATATTCAGTCATTACTTTCATATTAGACAAACGCTCTGAGTGCGATAAGTGTGGCTCTGTTATGTCTTTATATAATGTCATGTTCTGAACATCAGATGAGCGAACGATGACGTTCGGGCCACTTCTGGTCGTGATGTAACGTTATGTCCCAAAAGAGCACGGAGCGCATGGAGAACAGTTAACCAGACAGATTGGAGTTAGCTTCTGTTTTCATGGTCAGTAAGATTTAGCTGACCTACTTGGGGCTTAAAAGCTTTTGATTTCTGACTTCCTTGCTTTTTTTATATAGTGTACTTCTCAGAATTTCCCATCATGCTGTTCTTTTCTCTTTCTTAGACAGCCCCAACCAAGTTACCAGGGTAGCGGTTTCCATAGAGACACTGGACATCAATGACAACGCCCCTGAGCTGGACCGACAGTACAACACTGCCGTGTGCGACTCCAGCGCTGCCGGACAGGTCAGTGACCTGATGAAGCCTGCTTTGAGAAGATTATTCTTGTCAAGAGGCGCCCACTTACAAGGAAAGACTTGTAAAACAACCAGAAACATATAGATCTAAAACAAAATGAAATAAATAATATAAATAGTTGCCTCACAACACCTGTTAACAATGCTAAAATTACTAATGCATGTCGTCTCTTGTCATATTGGCTTTAGAAAATGGTGGCAAAGCAATATGATAAAATAGATATGTCTGTGGATTATGATTGTTTTTTTTAGTTTGTTATGTGATGCCACTGCCCTGATGTAATCGTCCCTTGTGGGATTAAATAAGTGGTTAACTTAATTTAAAATACACCAGTGTTCAATAAAGTGGAATAAACAATTCTTCTGCCAAGTAACATCATTGAATATCTGAGATGCTTGATTCTGATTGGTCAGTAGCAATTAACATATTATTGGGTAATTAATCGCTGCCCCAGGCAACAGATTTCCTACAATAGCTGTGCCAGCTTTATGTTTGTTGTATCTGTTCCTTCTCGCATATTAAAATAATGAACACAAAATAAATCCCTTCAGGGTGAGACCTATTTCTGATCACCCTGTCAGAGTTTATTTAGCAATAATGATCAGCTGACTGCACATTGTCTTTTATTAATAATACTTTCTACAGTATATCGGACCAAACTAGTATGGTAAAACTGACCCTATGCATTCTTGCAAAGAGATTCGATTAACAAAGGCATTTCAGAACAGCAGCATTTTGATTTAACCGACTGATGTTATTAATGATGCCAGAGCACAGTGAGTCAGCCTAATCATGACGTGCTGTTAAACTGCTAATCCTTGCTGTTCAGTGGCAAAAAAAACGGACTTATTTGTGCAAATCATGAACGCTGAAAAATGTTAATTACAGCTCCAATATAAACAGTGCAACATTTCTGTCATGGTGGGTTGCAGGAAGGCAGACGAAGAAGGCGATCATTTCAAATGCAAAGTTTTAATTGCAATCTAGAAGACAGGCAAACAGGTTGATCCACACACACTTAACATAACAGTGATCGGACAGAGAATGGGTGTGAGGGACCAATTTATATAGCAAACACAAATGAGGATGATTAATCAAACACAGCTGAACCAAATGAAATGACCATGGTAACAAAGGTGTGGCGGGAAAACTGAACAAAGGAAAACATGTGACTAATGAAAACAAACTGTGACAGTTTCGACCAAACAGGTCTGTTATACGTGGTGTGTTTGTGTAACGGAGGCCAGCTAACAAGGGCTGCGGCCTTTAGCGTCCTTGTTAGCTCGCCCCATCCCTTGCTCGCTCGATGCAAGTAGAACCGAATGGGTCACATTGGTGCCGTGACCTGGATGGGAGAGAGGTTCAGGGGGGTTAGTGTTAAGGTCCTTGCACACCGAGTCCGAAATTCTTGTTTGAAATTTTCACTCGTTAAAAATCAAATACGACCTCATGTTGTGTCAATCACGTTTACACACTGCCTCCTAAACGTCGTCCGTCATAAAAAAAATGTCATATCCATAGCAAGCATTTTGAGTGGGGTTTTGACACTTCAGAGCCACCGTACAAGCGAACGCCAAAATCCAGAACTGTTCAGGATCAATTGGTTCACAGAAATTGATGGTCTTCATTATAATCTGAGGCTTCAGTATCGCTAGCAAAGCATCAAACTGAGCCACTGACATCCTGAAGTAAACTTTGAATTGCTCGGGATAATCCCGCAGCTCTTTGACAGGGAGGTGTAACTTTCTCTCTACGCAATCTCAGGCCCCGTTTACACATACATGGTTATTTTGAAAAAACGGAGACATTTCCCTTCGTCTGTGCCCTTCGTTTACACGCAAACGGAGAAATCTCCTCTTAAAACGATTCTTTCTTTACACTGACCGGCGACCGCATGACAGTAGTCTGACCCTCTATGGAGGGACGCAGTAACTCCGAAAGCGTCAGTAGAGATGACCGTGACATCAGGAAGTTCTCATGCCATTCCTCCGGGAGGACGACTTATTTCTCAAAGTTTTCCCACCAGACCGTGGTTCACCCAGGTCGGAACCAAAACCGGCGGCGGCGACGTTGGCAGGCAATGTACCTACGTCTTGGAAGGAAAAGCTGCAGTAAAAATGCTGACCTCTGTGCACTCCTTCGCCTCTGCTCCTCGATATAGTAGAGCAGTTGTATTTGCAAATGCAAACAGCGTTTGCACAAAAGTAAAAATGAGTACCACCTTAACAGCATCCATGATCAGTAGCCAAACAAACTGTAAACATAGGGTGCTCACATGATGTTAAGCATTTTCTGGCGCATAATGTGACGTTTGAGAACCTAAAACCCCGTTTCTCCCAGTTGACACGGCAACACATAACCGCCGTTATCAGAAATCTCCACTTTGGCCGGAGTTTTTAGAAATGATCGTTTTCGGTGATAAAAGCGAGGTTTTCGTGTAAATGAGAGGCCAAATTGCAGGGAAATATCTGCGTCTTCCCTTCTTGTAAACGGGGCCTAAAACCTCCGGCCAGAGTGGAGATTTTGGAAAACTTCGTTTGCATGTAAACTGAGAAAAACAGAGTTTTAGGCAGCCGACGTCACAGTATGCAACAGAACTTGCACCTGCGTCAAAAGTGTGACCTTGTTCAAAAGAGAAAGAGGAAGTGATCAGGGGGGCAGGGTTTTCTGTTATTTTGAAGGTACCCCCGGGCGCCGCCATTGGCTAGCGGACCCCCACCTGCTGTTAGCATTCCATTGACTCCCATTCATTTTTGCATCACTTTGACAGCGAATAACTTTACATCTGAGGCGTTTAAAGACTCCATTTGTCCATTATTTATTTCTAAAGAAACACGAAAATGTATAAAAAGCTTCATTACCTTGTATCTTACGTTATGGCCCCGTAGAAGCAATTTTTGTAAAAATAGGCTAACGATTGTGTCATAACCACGCGACTCTCTGTCGCACAGTAGAGAGATTACCGTATGGACAGGAGGAGAAGCTCGCGCGCAATCGGGAGGACGTGGAGGCAAAGTGACAAAATAATTAATCCGAATACATAGCAAACGTTTCTCTTGCTCATAGCTCATGGACAGCTCCTACTCACGCTCTCCGTCTCGGCAAGATTCGGAAGGGAATGATTCAGATTTCTCTTGGCACAGCTACTAGAAGACAGACGGGTTGCTCACGTCACATCTACGTCGTCAAGCTCAGTTTGAGTCTGCGCAGTACGCTCAGCCATCAGGAAGTAAGAGTTTCTAATTGACTTCACTTTGTCTCCGTTGAATCCAATGGGGTCGCTGTGTCCATTTATTTTACTGTCTATGGAAGTGATTCGTTGCTGTTGTTGCTATTTTCGGGAATCTGATTGGCTGACGTGGGCTTGAGCTTCTCATTACACTGCCACCTACAGGTTTGGCATGCTCTTGACGGCATATATACATGGGTTTCTATAAACAAACACTTTTCTGAAAACTGACAGGTGTGCACGATGTTATTTTTGAAAACGGAGAGGGTGAAATGTCGGTTTATGAAAATAGCCGGCGACTTGTAAACGTAGCCTCAGGATTGTTGGACAGACCCAATATTTCCTCATTCTTTTTATCTTTTTAAGAAGAGAGAGGACAACAAAATCATCCTCAATGCTTGAAGACTCCATTTTGTATTTGTTGCGAATATTTTCAAAACAGATTATTATTACGCAATTTTTCCGACTCAGTGTGCAAGGACCTCAACAGAGGCTATCCAGTAAGAGCTGTGAAGTAAACGTCACTGCCCTGGCCTTAAGAGGCGCATTAGCGACTGACAATAGACGCTGTGGTCTTAAGTGTCCTTGTTAACGCTGGTATGAATCCCTCTCCAAGCTGGGAGAATAGAACCAGAGGGGTTACATTAGACGGCAAATCCTTGCTGTTCAGTGGCAAACCTGACTTATTTATGAAAATGATTGCATCGGTCTTTCTCCATTTGCGTTTCAGGTGGTGCAGGTGATTCGAGCGATAGATAAAGACCAAAGCAGCTCCAACTCTCCCATCCACTTCAGTATTCCCGCAGAATCCAACAGTGCACTCAACTTCTCCGTCAGAGAGCGAGGAGGTGCGCTGTCCAGACATCACCTGTCATCCATCCGTCTTCTCTTTCCCATCAGTTTTCCTCATCTCCCTCCCGGTCTCTGTCCAGACATATATCCTCCTTCATTACGCTCATCCATTTATCTTTTTTGTCACATTCTGCTCAGATGAACACAGCAAACTCCCTTCTCTGTGCTCCTGCAATCCTTTCTTTCATTATCCTGTTCTCCGCTTCAATCTGCTGGTTTCTAATTTGCACCCCAGAATAAAAATGATTCATCATTCATTTCTCTCTAAACCTGTATGCTGTTATTTTTTGCTGTGGAACACAAAGGGAGAAATCTGGTGTATCTGTATTATATATTATATAAAATGGTATAATATGATCATAATATAATAATTAACATAACAAATAACAAATATAATTAGTATATATATATTTTTTTTTATCCTTTTCATTTAATTTTTCATAATGAGTCACATGACTGATGATTGTTTATGTTCCATTTCTTTTGCTTCCAGACCACACAGCGAGTCTGGTGCTTTTGTCGTCCCTGAAGGCTTTTCCTCATTCTTCCTCTTTACCAACTCTAAAAATACCCATAATGCTCCATGACGGTGCGTCAGACCTCAGGAGCACAGGAACGATTACCGTTACGGTGTGTCCGTGCCAAAACGGAGGCATGTGGGCAGAGGAACAAAAACAAGAAACGGATGAGAAGGATAAACCATCTTTGCCAGACTGGGAGAGGCAAGCGGCGTGTTTGCCTGTACCGTCAAACTCCTCGCTGCTGGGAATCAGCTCGGCCGCCATGTTGGCGATCCTGGCCTGTGCGTCAACTTTTCTGGGTCAGTTTTGATTTTCAGTCCATTTCATCAGATTATTGTTTGCTACTCGCCCTTCGCTCCGCCTCTATAACCGGCTGGTATAATGATGTGTTGTTGCTACATCTGTCCATCACTCCCTGTCTTCATCCACCATTGCCTCCTGGTGTGTCTTAAAATTGCTGCTTTTCTTCCATATATGTATGTTTTTGTGGGTCGTTCGAACTTTCCGCCAAGCTGCCTCATTTCTTCTGCTCTGTTTGTCAGTTGGGCTTGCTAATGAACATGTTTGGGTTTGATTTCTGCTCTAAGTCAGTCATAATAAATAGCATTTGATGAGTGCTGACGGCATCATATGGCATTTTGAGATTGCAGAACAACACTTTCCCTCCCTCAAGGTTCCCCAAATGACATTGAACACTCACTAAGAAAGTAAGTGAGAGGTGGAATAGGCATTTTCTACAAATACACTTTGATGTCTTACAGTGTAGCCATATCACAACATATAATTTTCCTTCACTGTGCAAAAAAAAAAAAGTGGCAGTCTTTTAAGTAACCAATATTATACTGTTTTTAAACCCCATTACTCCTTCAAAACATGGACCCTTGCTGAAATGCTCCACAAGTTGCTTTATTAAACACATTTTGATATGTTGCTTGTAGTAAATCATTACTTTCATCATAGTTGCTGTTGTTAACAACAGTTAACAGTTGTTAACAGTTTTACAGTAAATTAGGAAAATATGTACGGTGCCATAATGGAAAAATTGCTTGAAATTGGAACCGCTCTAATGTATTTTCTCAGTGGGAATTTTATAGATATTGGCATCAGTTATGTTATTACATTTTCATGGAAGTGTTTACCATGATATAATTGCATTTCTGCAGAAATAACAATTTTCATTTGTATTTAGTTGGGATTTTTTTAGCCAAAAATGAAAAATGAACAGTGAAAAAAAAAAAAGCATTTAGGAACAACATGGAAGAAACCTTGAGAGTGATTCACTCAATTTTAGTTTGAAAGAAATTTGAATTTAGTACATTATAAATCATTTTTAAGAAAGGTTTAAGAATAGTTTTTAAACCATTTTCCCTTGCCGTATGGCAATGTTTCCCCCATTTTTTCCCTTTAATATCTTTGAATACATTTTTGTTATTAGAGCTATTTTTAAACTGACAGTTATGAATCATTGCATCAGAAGTTAGCACTGAAACTAAAATAAATCATGGTAACTTTGAAGTACCTGATGTTGTATATTTGTTCTGACTGAAGGCAGTGGTTGGTGCACTAGATGCAGGTTTTCCTTTGAAAGGTTGAAGGTTTATTCTTTTAGGAACAATATTGAAGAAACATTGATAATGATTAATTTGATTAAATATTCACTTAGTTCAAGGCTATATTAATCATTGAAACATTGTGCTATGGAGTTGCCATATGGCAATGTTTCCTTATTGTATCTGTTATTAAAGCTATTTTATGTCTGAATATTAAAGGGAAAAATATGCCACTGTTAGAACACAATGAACACTTGCACACATTACTTATAGTGAAAACTAATTAGCTATCTACAATAAGATGTTTAACTTAGGTTGACTGAACAATTTATGAAGGTTACACACCTTTTGTTATAGATTATTTACAAAGAAAACAAGAAATTATCTATTTTGCACCATACAGACAGTGGAGAATGGAGCCTAGCAACATCAGGGTCATGGGTTCAATTCCCATGGAATGCATTAATTGAAAAAATAAATGTATAGCATGAATTCAGTGCAAGTTGCTTTGGATCAAAAGTGTCAGTCAAAAGCTTAAATGGAATGTATCTGTGTATTGAATGTACATGTATCTGAGGAAAGTGGCTGTAACTTCCTCTCGTTTTTTTCTCGCTGTCTTTTGTCCGATAGTGGTGGCCGCGCTTTCGCTATCGTTGCGGAGGCAGAAACGGGACACTCAGTCTCCTGTGGAAGACGATGAGATCAGGGAGAACATCATCACGTATGATGACGAGGGAGGCGGGGAGGCGGACACGGCCGCGTTCGATATCGCGACCCTGAAGAGTGCCCCCCAGAGCATGCGCAGGGCACAACGCCTTCGAGACAACAACAATATGTGAGTGTGTTTGTGCATGTGTGTGGGTTTGATGCTCACATAAATATACGTCTCATTTCATTGTTCGAATCGCCTTGATTTAATGCTGCCACTATCTGATCTTTCAAATCACATGTCATTTCTTGACATTTGGTCTAGAAAATGCCATATTATATTATTAGCCCATGTGAATCATTCAGCTGACATTCACTACAAACACATATTTATGTATCTTTCTCTGGAATCTCTGGTTACTCGAAATACGTTCATTCGCCCTAAATGATGTTAACTGTTTATCTGATTAATGAGGGCTCTGTACTCAGGGATGTGTGTGTGTGTGTGTGTGTGTGTGATTTAATGAGCCTTCGCATGCAAATCTGACAGCTGTTTCAGTGCAAAGTTCATCTAGTTAATATTTATGTTGTTGAAACCCACACAGTGTCCTCTATCCATCATATTCCTGTTAGATGTCATTGTAATACTCCTGGGCAGGTTGACGAAAGTACTTCACAAGCAAATATTTTTAAAGATACAACTGACAGTTTTTGAATCGTTGCATCAGGAGTCACAACTGGGACTACAAACAGATCTTTTAATTAACACAAAACTTACTGGTAACTCAGAAGCATCTGGTTTTGGTGAAATAGTTGGAATGCAGTTTTCCTTTAAAAGCCCCATTAAAAGCTTAGAGATGTACAGTTTTCTTGAATTTGGTGATGTATTGCCCAATTAAACAGAGGGGTTATGCAATATTTGCATAACTAGACCAAAGGCTTTACTGTGGAAGCCCATTTCTGCCACATAAGAGAAAAAAAAATTTAAATTATGAGATAAAAAGTCAAAACTGTAAGATACTGTTATAATGTTGAGATAAAGTTGAAATTGACAAAAAGTTATAAATTAATTATGACAACTCAAAATATTAGACCAAGTCGTAATTATTATGAGATAAAAAGTTGAAATTATGGCAAACTAAGTCACAATTAAGAGTTAAAAAGTTGAAACTTTATCTGTTATGATTTCTTATTTTTGTCGTATTTTCGACATACAAAGTCTAAAATATGAGATACTATGTCATAATTTTGAGATAAAAAGGCAAAATTGTAAGATAGTCATAATTTTGAGATAAGGTTAATTATGACAAGTCAAAATATAAGATAGCATGTTGTAATTTTATAAAAATTATATAAAAATTCGAAATTATGAGATATAAGTTGAAACTGACAGTTATAATTATAAGTCAAACTATTAGGTATAAGTCGAAATTATAAATTAGGAAAATTATGTCATAATTAGGAGTTAAAAAGTTGGCATTTTATCCCAGTTATGATGTATCTTATTTCTTTTATGTCATATTTTTTACATTAAAAGTAAAAATTATGAGATATCATAACATAATTATGAGATAAAAAGTCTAAATTGTAAGATGCTGTCATAATTTTGAGATAAAGTTGAAACTGACAAAGAGTTATAATTATGAGAAGTCAAACTGTCACAATTAGATAAAATGATGAGAAAGTTGAAATGGACAGGCCACGTAATAATTCTGATGAAAACTTTGAAATTATGACATACTAAGTCATAATTATGAGTCAAAAAGTTTTATGTCATAATTATTGTCGACTTCATAATTATGATTTAACAAAGCATGATTTTTTTTTTCGTACGTGGCAGAAATGGGCTTCCATACTTAACTGCTATAATAATTAAACCATTTTCGTTTATTAATTTCTATTTTATTACAACAGGTATTCTCAGGATAACCTGGACAGCATCAGAACCTTCAGCTGGAGTCAGAGTTTGGGTTTGGACCCACGGCGTCCCGTCTCTGCACCCCTCTACGGACGGTACTGTTACACCATCCAGACCCTTCCAGCCCCGAGAAACAGACTCGGCCTCGACCTCGCCAAACTGCCATACGTTCTCCCCGCCGGCCAAGGCCAGTCCCGCGGCCCTTTAGAATCCGGTTCTGTGTTTATTGACAAAATCAGGGATGGATCAGAATGTAAAGGAGCAGGCGGATCCACCGACAGCATTCCGAAGGAGAGCGAGACAGGAAGTGAGGTCATCTCTGAGAGCCACACACTCAGCCAGGATCAGGTAAACTGATATTTTCACATTGCAATCCTATAGAGTGCAACAGCAGGGTTCTGGGAGTAAAAATCCCGATTATTGTCTTAATAAACTAATAGATTTACCTAAACAGACCTATGATGAGCTCTGGAGTCGTTTAGCTATGAGATGTGCTTCTTTTAAAGCAACAATTGACCCTTCGCAGGGAGCTTGATTGACAGGTGATCTGACCAATCATACTTCGCCATCCGCCATTTTGTCCGACAAAGCAGTCAGGAGAGTTAGTAGATTAACATGGGAGGATTTGAACTTGAAAAACGGAGTTTACTGACGCCTTTCCGTGGTTAAAACAACATTCCTTCTTATGTTTGTTCATGTTTATTTGAGGCTATAAATTAACTAGAAGGAAGAGATGATCGGTTCACGAGCAGCTTTAACTGATGCTCTACAGCGATCTGTCACGACACATTAAAGAGCCACAAAACGGTATTTATTGTTTAAATTTATTCAAAAAAATGACCAAATTTGAAAGGTGAGACTTTGTTTAATATGTTTAATATCAAACGTAACCGAAAAGTAACCTGGTCTGTCCTGTCTGTCAGCGTGTTGTCAGTCTCCTCTCTGCTCCGCGATGTATTTTTCACTGCGTGAGAACATGGTGTGGCGTGAGAGCGGCGTAGCTTGTCGGACATAGCGACAGTAACTAAGGGGGGCGGGTCTTTACGAACGGTCAAATTAGTGTGATTTAAGATCAGATTGACACATTTTCTTTGAAGAATTAAACTACCCATAATCCTGAAGAGACATCTACCAATCAGAGAAGTCGCTGTTGCAATGGAAATGAAAAAGTAGTGATCAATAGTGAGTTCCTATAATCTCAAACTACTTGTATTTGTATATTTTGCAATATGCATAAAATATATTGTTTTATAGTTATAATAATAAACTATATACATAAAAACATTTATATACATTTTATGTAGTAGATAACATCATGCACAGAGCTTCTTGGGATATGTAGTTTGCTTTAAAATACTTTCTTTGGTCTAAGTCAAAGTTTGAAATGTGATTCATCTCAGAGATGGTTGGTAAGCCTTTATTTAGTCATTTTTTTAGATGAACATGGAGAAAATGAACAGGAAAACCTGTGCTCTCTTCCCCTCTAATGTCCAAATAATAACCATCTTCATGTTATGTTAAAAATCTTTATATTGCCTTCAAATTTGAGGTCCAAGGGAGTTTAGGGTTCAAAAGTTTAGGGTTAAGATTATTTTTTTATTTGAAAGAAATTAATACTTCAGAAATGAATTCTTCAGCAAGAACATATTAAATTGTTCAAAAGTGACAGCAAAGACATTTACAATGTTACAAAAGATTTATATTTCATATAAATGCTGTTCTTTTGAATGTTCTATTCATCAAAGAATCCTGAAAAAAATGTTTCCACAAAAATATGAAGCAACACAACTGTGTCCAACATTGATAATAAAAATGATCTTCTTGAGCAGATATTAGAATGATTTCTGAAGGATCATGTGACTCTGAAGACTGGAGTAATGATGCTGAAAATTCAGCTTTGATCACAGGAATAAATTACATTTTAAAATATATTCAAATAGAAACCAGTTATTTTAAATTGTAATAATATTTCACAATATTACTGTCTTAACTGTATGTTTGATCAAATAAATGCAGCTTTGGTGAGCAGAAAAAAAATCTTACAAACCACAAACTTTTCAATGATAGAGCATATATAAATATGAAGCTATTAAAATGGCTTAATGTTCCTCACCATTTTCTATTGTTTTCTTCCTCAGTCTGTTCATTCAGACCAGGTTCTGTTCGTGAAGGGCTCCAGTTCCTACTCGGAGGCTTCCAGCTCTTCAGTGGGCCATAAGCCGGAGTCGTCCCCTCACTGCCTGACCACGCGAGCCTCCATTTCCACCATCACCACGGACGACTCCACCCCCGCCTCGGCTCTGGACAAGAACGGAGACGTCACTCCCATCAGCACCAGCCAGAGCACCGCCAGCCTCGTCACGACGGAGATGCCCTTCAGAACGATGGAAGGTACTCTTCTGAGGGGCGGGACCACGCTTCTCTATCCAGAAGCTGTTGGACTAATGGGCTTGTACGGGGTGGGCGGGCAGAACTATGTGCCACACCTAGTGATGCCCCTCCCAGGAGGGGCGGGGCTGTATGAAAGGGGGTGGGGCTTGGGGAATGGGAAGGTTGGACAAGCAAACTCGGAAAAGACAAGCGGCGATTCGTTGACTAACAGAATGGGCGACTTCCTGCAACATCGGCTTGCCCTGGTGACCTTTGACCCCATGCAGCCGCCATACGACTCGCTGCAGACGTACGGATTGGAGGGGGGCGGCTCTCAGGCGACGTCTCTCAGCTCGCTCGAAAGCGAGGCCGAAAAAGATGCAGAGGGACAGAAAGACAGATTTGAGGAATGGGGACCCAAGTTTGACAAGCTGTTTGATATTTTCAGGGAACGAGCGAAGGAAAAAGAGGACAACAGAAAGCACGAGGGTGATTTGTTAAACGGCGAACACCAGGAAGAGGAAATGAACAAGACAGAGAGTGAGACAGAAACGAGAAAAGAGGACGAAACGGCTGAATCGAACGAGACACGGCGGGTCGAGGAGGAAAACATTGAGGAAATGGAACGAATGCAAAACAGAAAGAGACACTAAATGGGAACAAAGAGAGAGTGAGCGTTCAAAAGCAATAAGTGCTGAAAGGAGCCAATGAGCACAATCCGGACAAAGAGAATTTTATATGGACCTGCCAAATACTAGTATGTCAGTGTTTTAGAGGAGCAGGCGGTCTTATGTAAGTCACTCGCTCAGTTTTTACACTCGTCCAGCCACACACACAGTGCTTACATCGTAAGATACAAGCTCATCTTTATCTTAATAAATCTATTATTTATTTCAGGCTTAAATCTCAGATTTTTAATGTGGCCTCATACTTTTATACCTAGCATTAGCCAGTGTTTTTCTGCAACGGCGCTCTCACAATCTGCTCACTTGATTTAAAACAGTATCTTATCAATTTATTTCTTGGTTATAGTAGTATATTATTTATATATTGTTGTATTATTTATAAATATTTTGAATTAGCTTGTATTTTTACAAGTTTGAACTTGAACTAGTTTGAACTTGTCATTTTTTTTATATTTCTATACGGGTTTAATTAATTTTTATTTCAGATTTAGTTTGTAATTACTTGAGCTTAAATCAACTTAAATATGTTTCAGTTATTTGCCTGAATAAGTAACCTTTCTAAGTTTAGTTAAAAAAAAACTTTAAATTACCGAAAACGACTTTTATGTTTAAGTTAACTACACTGAATTACGCCTGTAATCTTGTTTCTCTCCTCAATGAGAGCACTTTAAAGCTTTTTCTCACCTTTTCTTCACTTCTGATTTAAATCCTTGCTGAGGGGTAAGTGAAGAAAAGAATTGCTGAAAAACATTCGTCAATGTTTTAAAAATTCTATAAATGACAGAAATGTTTCGGTTATTACAACCTGCACTCTTAGAAGAACAGGTTCTATATAGAACCTTAAAGGGTTCCGTCAGGTGCTTCATATACTGTATAGAACCTTTAATGAGGTTTTTTATTTTTATTTATGAGTAAAATAAAGCCTGTGGTAAACAAAACTTAATGATATTTTTGAGGGCTTGGAGCCAGAGGGGCGTAAGTGGCTTTTGACAAACTTTACAGGAGAGATTTTGACCACACTTCAATCACCTGTATTATTGACCTTAAACCACAAACATTGCTACCACAGGCATACTTACATGAATGAGTATTTAAGTAATAAACTTATGGCATATTAACACAATGAACATGTTCTAAAACATTTTCAAATCTAAAAAATATGGCAATAACGTCAGATACGCCTTTTTGGCACCAAACATTTCCAAGTCTTCTATGGACATATTGGGCGTATATGCTGAACAATGCAGAAAATAATTGGTCAAAAGGGGAATTGATTGAATAATTAACACTTGAATAACACTTGAACAATTAATTAATTTTCATTTAACTCATTCATTCAATTTTTTTTGTTAATTTTCCATTCTGGGCATCTGCTGAACAGTACAGATTGTAATAAAAGTCACTGAACTTGCTAAACACACTTCTGATTGGCAATTCATGAGTTGTTCAATTTATTTCATTACATTCTTTCAATACAATTGACAGTTCTCTCGTGTTCTTTTTACTCATTTCACTTTTCTTTTTTGTTCAACCATTTCAATTACTCTGTGAGTCTATTCATTGACCACATCCAAAGAATCATGTCGCGTCTTATTTGCTTTTCTGTTCACTAGTTTGTTTAGTTCTACTCACTGTACTCACTGTTCTACTCACTGTCCACTGTCAGAGCATTGCAGAACTCTGCGTATCTTGTGAGGAAATGCATTCAAAAACAACTCTGACTCATCTTCAACTTCTTCAATATAGGATTCATCAGTTTGTTTCATAATATTCATCAAAATCTTTTCTCTGCAGTCATGTCAGCCATTTTGAATGCTGTTTTAGGGCACCAACTACACTTACACTCTTCTGGCTCTGAACAAAAATGTGGTTCTTACATGTACTTTTCAGAGCCAGAAGGGCATAAGTCCACTTACGCCCTTCTGGCTCTGAAAAGTACATGTAAGAACCACATTACTCATTACTCACACTTTTGTGTTAGGTCTTTATTGTTTTGTTGCTTTATTCAATACAGTTTGATCTCAGATAGGTCTTTTTGGCACCATTGGATAGAGCTAATCGAGACCTTTATTTTGATATTAAGAACTCATATTCGCCCAAAATGCCACTTACGCCCCTCGTTTTGACCTTTTGTTCTACAATGTATATTTCACACACCCATACCAAAAACATGAATTTTGAAGCAGTTATGTTTAATTTTGAATATGTTTCTAATAAGTAACTAGATTAGGCAGCTTGGGCTGTGAGTGTGTGCAGTTTACGTTATAGAACAAAAGGTCAAAGTATTGTCAAGTTACTGTATGTATACCACAGGCTTTATTTGACTCATGAATTTAAAAAAAACACCATTATAAAACCCCACTGGCAAATCTCGAGGGAACCAATGGCGAATTGATCCTCCGGGTTTTGGCGTCATCCCTGCATCACACAATTGTGCAATCATTTAAGACATTTCTCCTTTTTGGCATACAGTAAATGGTCCTTTAAAATTGAGCAAAGAACCCTAAAGTTTTTTAACCCTAACCTCTTTTTTTTTTTCTTAGAGTGTGTAATAAATTGCAACAGTCAGGCTCCAGAAGTAAAAACTCCATTCATTTTCTCTATAGGGAAATAAAAAAAAAAAACTTATAAACCGTTCAAGACAGCCCTACTGTGAGCGACATGGTTGCTAATCGATACTATTTGCTTCTGTTGAAGCCGTCAGCCTGCATTATTTTAACTTATTCTTAAAATAATCGTGTTTAACAGCGGAATTCATGGTGAAAACTACATTAGGTGCTGTACAGAAAATTACCCCAATCAGAGTCGCCACAATCAAATTTTGCCAAAAGACCTCTTTAGCTCCGCCCACTCCCATGAAGCACTGCGAGTGACGTAATCGAGAATCCGTTTTCTCTCTCAAAATACTGAAATATTTGTGTATATGTGCATATTTTATTGCATTAAAGTAAAATATATTGTCAACATTTGTAAATGAGTAGTTTTATATTTCTCCAATTTTTTTATTCGATTATGCTGTTTGCAATGCTTCATGGGATTGTAGTTCTTTCCCTCACTAAAGCTATTTTGTATTTTTGTCTTATTTTCAAATACTTTTTTTGCTTCAAATCAAGGTTTGTAATGTTGTGATTCACCTCATAGCTGGTTGGCTTGGTTCATGGCTTATAACGCTTTAACAAAGACTTTTTTGAAATCCCTATTGGAGAAATACTTCTGGAACCAGCGCCTCTGAAAAAGTGGGCGGGCACTTATGCACTCTACTTGATTTTTCTTTAAACATGTACAGGTCATAGCATAAATATGAGCTGGAGATCCACTAAAATAGGGCCTGTCTCGTTCAGCAGACACACATTAGCAGCACACGTCTTAGTCGGCTCTCTCGGCGCTCTCGTGTTACACTCGACTTAATAATTCACACCGGCGTGACAAGTAAAAGTTATGGAACATCTCATTTTTGAAATATTGATTTCAGCCCTGCATTGTTTGAAAAATAGGTCTCATGAAATATGTACAATCGCTGATAAATTCATATTGACGCTTGTGTATTAATAAGGCAGCTCTCTCGCACGGATTTCGATAGCGAGAAAGCTAAGCTGTTTAAAATGTTTCGATAAAAGGCTGTTTTTACTAGGTCACCACAACCACACACACGTCAGTGCTTAAAGACGATTTGCGCATGGCTTACTTCTATCCGTTTTTAGATCAGTTTTCCTCTGTTCGCTAGTCAGGATGCTTTGTCTGGTTTAGCTGAACTGCTTCTTCTTTTACCCTCTTCAGTTTTAAAGGAAGACCTATGCAACTGAAACTCTGAGTCAATGAACTTCTGAACTGAATGTGATCATGTTTCATGTGGGGTTTTTTTTGGCCTGTACGCTGTTTGCATTCCCATGTACAGATGTAAATATCGTTGGAGAACTGACAAGCTTTTTTGGACCTGAGAGTTTATGTAAATCTGAATCTGTTTATGTAAATGTTGAATTCAGTCCTAAAAACCACAGCAGGAAGATCCTGAGAATTTCCCAACGTGTTGTATGGTCTCTTGTCAAACTGATAATGAACTGTCATCTGATGTTTAATAAATGGTGTACAGTGAGCTTTGGTAAATGTAGATGCACAGAAGTATGACTTCATTTCTTCAGTAAAGCACTTAAAGAGATGTTCACGCTGCTCTTTTCCATGCAGTGAACGTTTGCAGTGATCAGGCTCTCAGAAGGACAAAATGCACCACGCAAGCATCATAAAAGTAGTCCATGTGACAACTCTCTGAATAGTTTTAGCATGTTATTGAATATGGCAATGTTAATGTATTTGGTCTCGGCGGATTAGATCTGATACACTGATGCTGCTGCAGAGCAATATAAATACACTCGCTGCTGTGAACATGTAAAGACATACATAAATCCTGTAGCAGATCTAGACAGGTGGAGCTGGGGGAGGTGGAGGGGTTCAGAGGAACTCTACAGGACTAGCTTACAGCAAACAATGAACCAGACTATTCAAATGTTGAGCAAGCAATCTCATTGGCTGCAGGATCAGCAGAGGCCAATCAGCTTGTGCCATGTTGTAATGATGTAATCGCTTGCAGACCTATCAGCCTGTGTCCTGTAGAGTTTCATGACTGAACTAGATATTTTTAATTTGTGTAATAATGTGTCATGTCTTGTGAAGTCTGAAATACAATTTGGGCTTATTCATATTCAAAATTGGCACAAATTCGATGCACAAAAAACAGACCTGGCATGATGCAGATCCTTGAATACGTGCAAGTATTATTAAGCAGGGTTATTAGTTAACTATACTGTATACATATATATATATATATATATATATATATATATATATATATATATACACACACACACACACATATATATGTTGTTAGTTAAAATAAATGTTAATTAAAATAAAATATCAAAAATACAAAAAATTGACTAAAACTTAAGTAAAATTAAAATGAAAGCAGAAATTCCAAATAAGGCTAATTCAAAACTTATTAAAAACATTTAAAAAACTATAATAGTTTCTCAACGATACTAAAATAAATAACACTGTTTATAAGATATGAAAGCAATTTATTCCACAAAAAAGTATTGCATATTATTTACATAACCTTCAGATTATAATTACATTCATATATTTAGGTAACTGAATGAAATGTGCGAGATCCACCTATAAGATAATTGTTACATTTATTTTAGTCATGGTAGTAACAGGTTCTGTTCAGTAGCTTCATGGCATGCATTTTAATTTGAACGCATGTTTTGGTTAATGAAATCTTGTTCAATCTGTCAATTATCATAGATTTCAAAAAATATATTTCAAAACTTTTGCGTTCCCCTGAGAAACTTAAAGTTTGCTCAAAACTTTTGTTCCCATTAGAAACTTTGCGTTTTCCTCACAAAGAACTCAAAACTTTTGCGAGTGAACACAAAGTTTCTTGGGCGAATGGAAACATATTGCGAGGGAATAAATTTTTTTTTTTTTTTTAATCCCCTCATCATTTCCCTTTAGGGACTCCATCATAGTCACATAATGCTTTTTTTGTATTTTAAGTGCTTATAATGGAGACAGCATTGGGCGGTGTGCATTACAATAACGAGACTTAGTGTTTTAATGATGAATTTTAAAAGGTCCCTGCATGCATCGGATATGAAACCATAAAATTTTGATAAATCAGAATATTTCCTAGGTTGCCAGCTTGTGTATCTTTAATGCATTGAGAATAGAAACATTTATTAAAATGAACGTTTTCTTTCAGAAGCCATTAATATGACTCGACTCAAACACGTTTTTAAACATTTATCATACACAAAGGATTTCATTTAGCGGTTCATTGAAACCTTTAAATATATATTGTCTGCGGTCCGTAATTATAATCCACCGCATACATTTTTAAGACGGCGTGAATTATTAAAATCATTTTAAGATTAAGCATCACACGACAGACTTCCAAACTACAGAAAACGCTACTGTCTTCATCTGACATGGAGCCGCTGTGATGTTCGTCGGAGAATGCTAAAGCTCACATCACATTTATTGCACTGTCACTTTGCTTTCTACACGAGACGGAGGAGAAGAAAGAGAGGAAGAAGCACGCGTTAGGCTTCAGACCTCGGGATGAGAAATCCAGATCAAGTGCATCTTTCCGTCTGTCTCTTCAAGTGTATGATGTGCAGCACTTTCTGCTTTTATCTAAACAGGTTGTCAGCGAGACACAGAATCACTTATTCAGAAGAGAGGCAAAGGCACACCGCCATACCGGGAGCCGGAACACCGTTGAATTAGAGGAAAAGGAGGCCAGCGGGCTTTTAGACCTTTAGCGATGTGGCCCGCTGTTAGCCTGGCTATCACCAGACCAAGCTCAATCTTTTAAGATTTAATCTTTTGAACATTAGTCTGGGGAGTCTGCTCTGTATTTTCTACTGCACAAGAGGCGTGATCAACGGGTATAGTTCAAATGACTCTGTACGCAATTGGATAGTCCTTCAGCCAATCAGATCTGGTCGACCAACAATCTGGGTAATGTACTTTGCAGCGAAAACTCCAGCAGGAAACGTGTCAACAAACTGTTGGTTTGGAGCATTGATCAGCGGTTTGCAGAAGCAGCAATGGCATCGAGAGATTTTTGCAAGTTGTGCAAAAAAAAAAACAAAAAAAAACATGGATGTGCCATCTAAACTTAAGAAGCCATTGAGCATCGTCGAGAGGTTAAAAGGAATTGGATTGGATTACACCAGCCAATAGAGCGCCAGGTGGATAAGCCAGTTTGTGATTGGTCCATGCAGATTTATAACGGAAGCAGGATAGAAGAATGTACAGGTTTCCAGCCTGAGCTTCAGGGCGAAATCAAATCGCCGGCAGATTGGCCTGGGTTTACCCAGTCTAGCCCGCTGTTGCTCCTGACGCTAAATTATTCAGCAAAACCACAAACCGCCACTGGGCGATAACATGTTATTAAAGTTTAAAGCGACTATACCTTCCAGACAGTATTCTCTGCTGTATGTAATTCCAGTGGCGTAACTTTGTTTTAAAAAGTGGTTTGGATAGGTGTGTGTGGGGGGTGGGGGGGGGGGGTTGCTAAATCAGATGTATTTACAATATAGTAGCCTAGAATAACAATTTTTGAAAGAAATAACATTACGATGTCCAGACATAAATTTAAATAGCCTACATTGCATTGGGTGTTTATCGAGATCTACTATTTTGTATTGTTAGTGCAGAGACTTTTCACTTGAATGAATTCCTAGATTCGCGTAATTTATGTATACTTAAAGGGATACTTCACCTCTGGAAAGATGAATGTGTATTTAAAATGGGTCATTTATGTAGTTGGCATGTGAAATTATTTTTGAATTTGGAGCCTTCTAGACTGAGAAAAGGCAAAAAAAATGTTTTGGCTCTTGTGGATGAAAGACAACAAATGCCCAAAATGCACAAATATGAATATGAGGTTAATTGGAAGGCTTAATAAAATATCACAAAATACTTAAAGTGAACATTGCATTATTTTATACTTTAACACAACAGCCTTTTAAAATCATCAATTCATGTCAACTCCGTCAGATATGTTTCAAATTTGAAATAAATCAGGCATATTTTGGTCAGCTTTAAATCTGAGGACCCCCTTTGACTTCTTTCTGTTGATGGATGCAGCAGTCCAACACATGGTCTTGTAAGTTTTTTTTTTTTTTTTTTTAAATATTCAGCAAACAAGTTGAAATCCCTATGGTCACAGCTTTTATGTATCAACACTGTCTTCAAAGTAGGGATGATTTCAATCAAGAATTTTGAAATAAAAGTTGGTATTTTGGTTTGGTTTAGTGGCAGCTGACAACTGAGGAAAATCAAAATGGCTACCATTTAATAGACATGATTAAGTTGAAAAAACATTGCTTTGTCAACTCCGTCAGATATTTTGTCTGACGGTGTTGACATGTAAGCTGACGGAGTGGAAAAGTGCTCCCAAATACTCATTAAGTAATGTATAACAACTACATAACATGATAATATGATCTAAGTATACATGTTGATTGACTTAAAATATCTTAATATACCCAAATGCCAAATAATAACTTTAATAAAAAGTGTTGTTTTTATCTGTACTGTAGGCAGACATGGCTAGACAAAACCTGTCAGTGGAGGAGCAAAGAAAAAGAAACAGAGATTACCAGAGAAAAAGGAGAGAAAGAATTAACAGGGTCCCAGAAAACAGAAGAGACCAGTTAGAAAAGGAGAGACAGAGATGGAAGGACCGAGTCCAAAACAATAAAGTAAAACAAGTAGGAGAATTCAGTCGATGAAATGGAAGATTTGGTGGATGAAATGGAAGAGGAGCCATTGAAAGGTCCCGAGGGTACTATTGTTGATATAACTATTAACAGTATTGAGACAGGGGATTGGCTGACAGTGATGTACAGTATGATGATCACTGGTGGTTAGGAAAGTCCATTGATGTAGATATAGAACACCAAGACGTGAAAGTTGAGTTTATGCATCCTCGTAGTCCTACTGCCAATTTCGACCCAAAACATGGGAGGAGGGATGTCTGTTTCTGTCCCCTCCAAGCAAGCCGGACCTATGCCATAGCCCCTGATGAAGAAAGCAGCGGAGCTTCAGTAGCGTTTTCTCTGAGTTCACTGTGTAGCCTGCTCCCTGAATCATCGCGCTTATTCATTTGTGGATGTTAACTGAATCTGTAAGTCAGCTACACTGTTTATTTCTGAATATTATAATTTATTCTGGTGCCCTTAACGTTATCGCTACTGTGTAATAGTAGCCTATGCTATTCACCAACTAAACATATCCTATTCAATGAGTTCACAGTCTCTTTCACAGCCATCATTTGTTGTAGCCTTTTCACAAATTAAGCGTAGCGTTTTCTCAGAGTTCACTGTGTAGCCTGCTCCCTCAATCGTGTAGTTCAATTTTCCATATTTATTGTATGACATTATGTCAGTATCAGTATTTGCTTTCTACGATGCACAAATAAAAATGTCACTGAACTTTTGCTGTGTAATTGTAACAATGAGCACTCAAACACACGGAACCAACAAT
This sequence comes from Scardinius erythrophthalmus, assembly GCF_964197995.2. Taxonomy (NCBI): domain Eukaryota; kingdom Metazoa; phylum Chordata; class Actinopteri; order Cypriniformes; family Leuciscidae; genus Scardinius; species Scardinius erythrophthalmus. Next base: position 35,003,357 of record NC_138235.1, read on the forward strand.
TACTAAAAACACACACAAAAACTGATTTTGCACGGGCACTTTGCACTAGTACATTAAAACACCAACTTATCTACATGCATCAGTGTCTTGTGTGCACAAAACCACTGATTGTATAAATAAAAAATGAAAAAAGTTGTAAACTAAATGAAGGTCATTTAAAATGGCTAATTCCAAAACAATGTAAAATAATATTAAAAGTGTATACAATGCAATTTATCACTTAACCTTGCTAATGCACACCATTTCTACACACTTAAAGACTTTACAGTGTTGTTGAATTGATCAAACACACACAAAAAAATATTTTCATGTGTCAGACGGAGTTGACAAATGTCAAGTTAATAAGTGAGTAAATGTAATTTTTTATAAAAAGTGGTTCAATAAAAAACCTGTTCCTTTTCATGGTATGATAGATGAGACCCGTGTTTATGAAGATATCCAATTCAAATGAATGTAGTATCCATTTTTTGTTTGTCACTTTTCAAAAGTACTTTTGTCCCTTATCTCAAGAATCAGTGGTATACAAATAATTTAAAAACTATCATTGAACAACTGATTACACAGATATAACCAAGGAATACGACAGTCCTAGTTCTCTCTACACGTTTTGGGATTGTTTTTAGGGATTGTCCTTGATTTGCCGCAGCTGCTTCTCTGCGGGACCAGACGCCGTCATTTCTTCTTGCTGAACTGCTCCAGTGCTTTATGGACTAGATCAGAGGTCATCTCATCACGAACCAACACGCAGTGAACACCTGAAAGAGCGGGAAACTGCTGGTGATTCAACCCAACCAACAGTCTTCAGCTTTCATCACACAGTCTCCAGATCTCTATAAAGGTTTGAGTCAGAGAATGAGCCGAGAGCAAGACCTACCTAGCCTGCCCACCTCCATGATGTTCCTATCCTCATCATCAAAGAACATCATGTCAGAAAACTGGACGCCGCTGTCAGCTTTCAGCCTGGAGACAGAACAACAGTCGTCAGGATGTCTATGGTAGCACGCTTACACATACACACGATTGATGCCACAAAAGGCATTGCTATGGGTTTACTCGTGTTCTGATTGTTTTTCAGCGTTGCTATGTGGTTGCTAGGGGGAGAAAGAGCTCATCCTATACCTTTTAAAGTGAGTGACCTTTGACCCAGGGTAGATCTCTTTGAAGGAGATGTATTGGTTGAAATTATAGAGTGACAGCAGCTGATTGGCTCCTTCTGAATCAGTGGATCTTTGAGAAACAGAGAAAGACCACAACTTTGATATATATATATATATATATATATATAGTAGTGAACATTTTAAGTGGATCAAAAAAGTTAATCAAAGTTGTCCTAAGACAAGAACGGGTATTGTTCAGAATTCATGTATAACTTTGATGAAAGGTTTTGATCCACTTCAAATGTTGACTACTGTATTTGCAGTATATACTGTATATATATCAGATGATATTTTTCTGATTTGAAATCTTACCGTGATGCAATGCCGATCTTGAATCCCTGACTATGAAGTGAGCTCAGGATCTTTTTTGCATCTTGATAAACGGGAACAAAGGCAAATCTTGAATCTCGCACCGTTCCGCTGGAAACGAGTCAGTGTGTCAGCAAAGAAACGACAGCAAAAATGTTTACATCAAAACAACAAACAATGAATGAACACTAGCTGAAGACAAACCTGTCATCGATATGAAAAGGTGGATCAACATGTGCATCAGAATATAATGGCCAGAGGGTGAAATCTGAAAATAAAATAAATAAAATCTATATATATCTATATACACACACACACAATGCCGTTCAAAACTTTGGGATCGGTAAGATTTTTTGTGTTTTTAAAAGAAGTCTCTTCTGATCACCAAGGCTACATTTATTTAATTAAAAATAAAGTAAAAACAGTAATATTGTAAAATATAATATCAATTTAAAAGAACGTCTCAGTTACGCATGTAACCCTCGTTCCCTTAAGGAGGGAATGGAGACGTAATCGTACATTACGACTGATTGGGATCACACTTAGGGAGTCTGTCATCTTCGAGTATTGTTAAAATGAGCCATTGCACATCTTGCGCTCCACACGGGTATAAACACAAAAAACGGATGCACGTACCAGTTGTTTTTCGCTGAGGAGCCGAGCGGGCCCCGGTCAGCGGTGGTCCAGCAATAGTGGCAACGGGACTACGTCTCTGTCTCCTCCTTCAGGGAACGGGGGTTACATATGTAACCGAGACGTTCCCTTTCAGTCGCTCACGTTCGGCGTAGTCGTACGTTACGACTGATTGGGATCCCTATTAAAACGTCACTAGTGCTGCCACCTTCAAGTGCCTAGACAAAAGCCTCCTGATCCTCCCGCATATTGAGGCGGAGATAGGACAGGACTTAGGTCAGGAAAGTCACTGCTGTTCCACAAGACCACTGGGAAAGAGTTACCTTTCGTTGGAAGGCATACACTGCGGAAGCCACATCCTGCCCGTAGGGAGGTAACATGTGGAGAATAACACATTAGGACTGAGCGAATTAGCAGGCAGTACAACATATAGAATGTCACTGAGGTGGCTCCAGCCAATAACAGGGGGGAGACGCAACCGGTCAGTGACGGCAGAGCAGGCTCTGCCAAGGGAAGACACAGGCTTGCCGGAGGGAGCCGTACCGTGGAAGAATGCACATATGGGATTGCTGTAGGGATCGCAACATATGGACCCAGCCTAGCACAAGTTCACCAGTGCATACGAGTGGTAGGCCTAGCATCGGACGCTCCGCCACGTCCAACGCCGAAGGGGTGTGGAGGAACTCAACAGGGTTCCGCCAAAGGGGAACTCAACTGGAGCAAAATGGCGCATGTATCTCGGGATTTTGTGAGAGTCGGCCGGCCCGAATTCCAGGCACGATTCATTGACCGAAAATGCTTGCAGGTCCCCTACCTTCTTGATAGAGGCAAGCAAGCAGGAGAACTGTTTCTTTAAAAACAGGATTTTTACCTCAGCTGCATGCAGTGACTCAAGGGGAGGGCTCTGAGTGCAGTAGCACCAGAGATAGGTCCCAAGAAGGTATAGAGGGGGTGCAAGGCGGATTCAGTCTCGATGCTCCCCTCAGGAACCTAACGATCAATTCCTACTTCCTTATTAGATCTACTGCATCAAGATGTGCGTTAATATAAAGGCAACATACATTTTGAGGGTGGAGGGAGACAGCCCATGCTCCGACCCATCTTGCAGGAAAGAAAGCACAGAAGTGATCGAACACTTTCGGGGGTCTTCCCGTGAGAAGAACACCAACAACGAACAGGTTCCACTTCAGGTCGCAAGCAAGCCTCATCTTTTTAGAGGGAGCTCTCGCAGAAGTGATGGTATCTACGTTCTTTTGAGGTAGATAACTGAACCTCCGCAACGAGACCTGGGTTTCACAGGGTCTGGTGCAGGTGCCAATGGTCGCTGTACTGAGCAGTGCAGGGCTTGCTGAGCAGCGGCATCAAGCAAAGGAACTACTAACAACTCGGGGCAATGGATGCCAATGCAGTGAGAGGTTCGCCCAGACCCCCGTTACTGCATGCCTGTTATACGTTGTAGCCACATTGGCTATGAATCATGGCTCATTGAATCAGAACATAAACGCACATTCCTTCTTGCTGTTCCACTCTGAACCCCCGAAGGTAAATCAGTTTTGTTGGCTCCAGCTAGTCGGCAACAAATGGACTTTTACGACATAAATTGCACCTTGGAGGATAAAAAAAAGTCAACATATTCTCTTTACTTTGCAAAGTTCTGCATTCCAAACCCCCTTCCCCTCTCTGGACCACAGAGAGATAACAAAGCTTTCTGTGTGACACACACACACACACATACATACACACACACAAACATCCATTGTGTTTACCTTAATATCCTTTTAATGTATGTAACTCAGACTTGTATCTGAACTTCCTGTATGTATGTGTGATTAATGTTGTTGTGATCATATAGTTATGATCTTCGAGTGTTGGCTCTGAAATGTATTTTTCTCTGAAGAATGTTCTCCCAGTAGAATCGCATCTTGTAACCCGATCTCATTGATAACGGGGGCGCAACATTCCAACGCACACACATTCCAAAACTCACAGATACACACAGACACGCACATTAGCATATATGGACTTCCACTAGTAAAAATTTCATTTTACCAACTATTACAACTGTATAAAGAGTGTTCTGGGTGATTTGCATGTTCCCCAGAATGATATTAGAGTAGTAGTGTTTTTGAATTACAGTAATGTAATCTTAAAGTGCCTTTATGTCAACAAAATAATGTATCTCTATGTTGCTATCTTTGCCAATATTCGTCCTTAGTATTGTTTTGATCCCCTGTGCATGACGAAGAAGATTTTTGATAAGAGACTGTGATAAACGTTATGGTTCCATGCGTTTTAATTCCCCGAGCATAATATCACATTTTACCCCCTCGTGATTCCACACGAGGGTCGGGCAGCATTAACACACCAGGACAATCTTCCTGCCCTAAACTGATTCGTCATCCACGAAAAAGGAGGCGTACACTGATAAAAAGTCCAAACCCTCAATTCTCGCTCTCTTCTTCCTCCTCCAAAACCCAAGTCCGGACCGGCTTCGGCCTGCTTCTCTTTTCTTCTCTTTTCTTCTCTTTTATTTCTTTCGTTTTCCTATTCGCCTCTGCTCATTCACGAGCTGAATGAACTTAGCCTGAATCATTCCCGGCAACTTCACCTCAAAGAAAGAGACTCTTTGAAGCTCCCGCGCTCACACGCGCGCCGGAAGACACAGCACGCGCACGCCTCCCCTCAGACGACTCACGCTGCTTTAAAGACACGCAGAACCCTGCCTTCCTCCCTCATACAAAGAGAACCATGTGCCATGCAAGTATCGATTATTGAATTGAACTTACAATGTGATTTCTTTGTTGTCTCTTAA
>NC_138235.1:35008467-35175967 GCF_964197995.2 Scardinius erythrophthalmus
GAGACTTTTAAACTTTAGTTTCACTTTCTCCATTCCATCCTCTCCCTCTCTCATCTGTTATCCGTTTAGTCTTGTATTTGTCTTTTACTGTTTGTATTGTTATATGCATACTCATGTAAATTGTAGAACTTGTATTCCTTAGTTCGATGTAGTATTAGTCCAATTATTAAAAACCCATTATATCCTAGATTGTCTCTGTATAAGTGTTCATTTTACAAGTCAATGAAACGAAGATCAAGCTACGCTTTACAAATGCGCTACTGTTAAGTAACCTACATTTTATAAGAACAAGAAAGTAATTTTCATTGGCCAGAAAATATAGCTTTCTTCGAATTATAAGAAAGAGATCATTTTGTTGAGAAGTTGATTGAATTAATTTTACGACCAGTTTGCGGGACAAACAACTGTTTAATTGATATATTAATTTCCCTTAAAATTACTCTGATTAATTGATCTGAAAGAGGGACATTTTGGTATATTAATGATTGAATTATAATTCATTGTAATTTAACATTGATGTATACGAATAAGTCTAAATTTCAGCTTCAATAATTTATTAATATTGTAAGAATATAGATGAATCAACCCGATTCATAATTTGACTCCCTATAATCATTTGAGCTAAGTCATATTCGTTACAACGTGGCCCCTCAGCTGCCCGTAGGGAGGCTGCAGACCAATCTTGGGGATGAAGCTTGAAAAAGGGCCCAAATCAAGAGACACAGATCCAAGATGGTCGTAACTCACCATTGCTTTAGTACAATGAAGTACGGGCAACTTTCAGAAGCCGGTATTCATATCCGCTAGAGGGACGGCTCAATCGCATCCTTCACCAGTAGAAATGCGATGACCGCGCACACGACATATGCACATTCGGAAACACTGAAGTGTAACAAATAGCGCTGAGCATGGGCGGGCGCCTGACGAACTGAATCGTCTAGCCGAGTCTGCTGGCATGGAGGAACCGGCTGGATCGGTCGGGAGCACCAACTAGAGCTTCAACGGACCAATGCAGGGGGGACCAAGGGTACCACAGATGTACTCAGAGTGAGGCAGCGAGGTAGAGAACAGGGACCCAGCTCGGAAGGCCCGAAGGCGGCCCGAAGCAGGGTCTGAGTGTGTATTGCAACACTTACCTGTCTCTACATGGTGGCAGAGAGTGCGTGAGAAGGTGTGACTGGGTCCTCTAATCGCACCCAACTGCTGGCTGGCGAAACAAGAGGTAGCTGAGGGCTGCAAAGCTTTACAGGGTCACACACCGCCACTCTGGCCCTCTTGAGACCCAGGAACAGAGGAAATTGCTCTTTCTTTGAAGTGTGGGTACCGCCGGTTCCGCTGTTTTGGGAGCCATCGGCGGAACAGACACACACACAAACAAGACTCCATCTGGCCGTCATCAGGGGGAGGGAGTGGATCGGTGACCAACTCCAAGAGCATCCTCCTCTATCCCTGAGTGGCCCACTCTGGAACGCTTTCGCTATCGCTTGCCACCTGGTTTGGCAGCGCCTGGAGCGGGCTGGGCGCCCCTTACTGCGGCCGGCTCCACGTTGAGGCCTGGCTGGAAGCTGCTGCGGAGGCCCGGCGGAAGTGGGAACGGCTGTAGGGGGACGCCGTCGGCGACGAGCAGGCGGAGGAACTGCCACCGGCGAAGCTCACCTATGAGTGCACGGTCTGGGCTACCCTCGTGCACATCCATGAGTGCCCTGGCCTGATAGACCTGTAGCAGTGCCATGGCACGCAAGAGGAGGCAGCTTGCCCACAGGCTTTGTAAGCTCTGCCCGTCAGAATGGACAAGAACTCACAGGCCTTAGGGGGGAGACGAGAATCCCCCCTCCAAAAGGCAGCGGTCGCCGGACACAGGTGCACCTGTGTCACGACAGACCACTCCACTGGAGGGATAGCCTCGCAACCCTTCACCGCTCCTCCATCAAGGGTAGTGAGGGGGGAAAGCTATTCGGGCAGTTTCTGGCAGAGAAAGGTGCCGTCCATGACGTGAACGACTGAAAGGGAATTGCTTTCTATGTTAATATATTACAAAATGTAATTTATTCCTGTGATCAAAGCTGAATTTTCAGCATCATTACTCCAGTCTTCAGTGTCACATGATCCTTCAGAAATCATTCTAATGATTTGCTGCTCAAGAAACATTTCTGATTACTAGCAATAATGAAAACAGTGCTTAATATATATATATATATATATATATATATATATATATATTTTTTTTTTTTTTTTTTTTTTTTTTTTAGGATGTTTTGATGAATAGAAAGTTAAAGAGAACGACATTTATTTAAAATAGAAATCTTTTGTAACATTATACACTACCGTTTGGGGTCAGTAAGATTTTTTTTTTTTAAGAAATGTATAGCCTACTTTTATTCAGCAAGGATGCATTAAAATTATCAAAAGTGAAAGCAAAGGCATTTATAATGTTACATAAGATTATATTTCAAATAAATGCTGTTCACTTGAACTTTCTATTCATTAAAGAATCCAGAAAAAAATGTACACAACTGTTTTCCTCATTGGTAATAATCAGAAATGTTTCTCGAGCATCAGATCATCATATCAGAATGATTTCTGAAGGATCATGTGACACTGAAGACTGGAGTAATGATGCTGAAAATTCAGCTTTGATCACAGGAATAAATTACTTTTTACAATATTCAAATATTTATATATACTCAGATACTCTGTTTAGTATTTTTAATTAAATAAATGCAGCCTTGGTAAGCATAAGAGACTTTGGCTTTTAACAACATTAAAAAAACTTTTGAACGGCAGTGTATGACACTATAAATTTTTATTTTTAAAAAAACATGCTCAAAAATATGCTGTGGTGTCTACAATGTATGACCACATAAGGAAGTGTATTTATCCACTCATTTACTGAGGCTTATAAAACCATACAGTTATTCTGAAGTAAAACGCTAAACTGGAAACTTACCGAGGTCGAACACTATTAATTTCGGTTTAGACATCTTTGATTCGCGACTGACACAGAGAGAGAACTCAAAGCACATAAACAGAACAGAACAGAACACTTTCGGTTACCGGTAATGCGGAAGTGGCGTTGTGACGTGATGTCATCGACGCGTAGGAGGTGAAGACAAACAGCCAATAAAGACAAAGTCAAGTATGCTAAAATAATACATATTTGACAAAGAGAAACACATAGCTTCAGTTTTTTTGAAGCTCTGAAACATTTTGACAAACTCACATAGAAATATAGAAGGGCTTACATTTTTTCCCCATTTACAAGTATGGATATGGTATTTACCCATCAATAAAATACAATTTTCTACATCAGAGAAGAGTGAATTTAAATCACACTTAAAAAAAATTAGAGGAGGAACTTTTACTGAAAACCAGCTATGCATATCAACTCAAAATTTAGAAGTAACCTCAGTAAAATAATTGGTGATATAGTGTGTCAGGAAGAGAAGAACAAAAGCCACAAGGATCCACCTCAAAATGAAATGGTTTCTGTATAAAATCACTAACTGGGTAAATCTTAAACATAATATTTTAATGAGTATCCTTGACCTTTGGAGAAACCACATGCCATATATAAAAGCTTTATCCCTTCCTGAGGTTTCAACATCTCCCCCAAAAAATAACACTCATATCACCAGTGATAATGCGTTTAAGTTCTCTGTATACAAGTTATAACACTTACTATTACATATTACACATACTGGTCTACATTAAAGGATAAAGGATCAGAAAAATTGCTTTGAATTATTCTTAACAATCCAGTGGGAAGGGCATTGCATACCGTATCATTTTTTTAATTTGTAATTCTAACTCTATATTTGTCATTAAAATCATTATGAGATAAATACCCTTTATCATCTAATAGATCATGAATAAAAACAGATTTTAAACAGAGTTTTCCTATTAATAACTACAGCCCTATTATTCCAAAGAGTGGAGTTGTGAGGGGAGAAGTTATGGGTAAAGATAATTTTCCACAAAAAAGCAGTAGGCTACTTGTTTATGAAGATTAGATAACTTTAAAGGAATTTTACAGATATCAAGACCACATCTCAACACAAATTCAAGGCCGCCAATTTTTTTATTGGGAATATGGTACCATATCGAGTGTGATTTTATTAAAGACTCTTTCAAGCATTTTATTCTGAGCGGACCCTGCCCACATCGCAAGCGCCAAGCGGGCCCCTGGCGACGAAGTGATTTCGCAGGATACTTGCGATACTCACATTTCAAAGGAAATGCGCTGATTTGAGTTTCGAAATCGCACGTCATTCAGGCTAACAATTTCAAGCTGACGTCACAGTTACGTCACGGCGCTAGCTGGTGGCAAAACAAACGGAAAACTGGAGGCGGCCAATACAAACCAGCACAGATTCGGCTACATAATAAGGAGCTTAAATTATTATCATTGTTATTAAATGTCATCTTGTTGTGTTGTTTGGTGCAAGAATCGACGGAGTAGGCTACGAGTAATCCGAGGGCCGAGTCGGTTCGTTGACAATAATGGAACGCACCATTAGTCTCATTCAGCTAAGAGTGTTTCATCGAATTCATCTGACCAAAGCTATAGACTTCATAAATTGTTCCCAGAAACAGACTTCTGTACCAGATGCTCCTTCTCTCCCGCTGATCACACCCATACATTCTTTAGCTGGCCAAAACTGGCCTCATATTGGGCTTCTTGTTCTGACTTCGTGTCTAGGGCTCTGCACGTTTCTTTATCTCCATGTCCTCTAGTTGCCATCTTTGGTGTGTCTCACTCGTCATCTATCACAAGACAGAAAGCAGAGGCTATCGCCTTCACTTCTCTTACTGCTAGAAGGTGCATCTTGTGCATCTATACAGTATATACAATTGAAAATATGTTTTTTTTCCAAAATAAGTGTTGTAGTATAACCAACAGGACAGCAGTTATGTGTGAACTGTATTTGGCAACAATACAGTGTATTACAGTGAAGTTTTTGAATATTTTTATATCATGGGTGTGCAAGCCATGAGCATATATTCATATATATACACTGCTCAAAAAAATAAAGGGAACACTTAAACAACACAATGCAACTCCAAGTCAATCACACTTATGTGAAATCAAACTGTCCACTTAGGAAGCAACACTGATTGACAATCAATTTCAAATGCTGTTGTGCAAATGGAATAGACAACAGGTGGAAATTATAGGCAATTAGCAAGACACCCCCAATAAAGGAGTGGTGACCACAGACCACTTCTCAGTTCCTATGCTTCCTGGCTGATGTTTTGGTCACTTTTGAATGCTGGCGGTGCTTTCACTCTAGTGGTAGCTTGAGACGGAGTCTACAACCCACACAAGTGCATGGCTCAGGTAGTGCAGCTCATCCAGGATGGCACATCAATGCGAGCTGTGGCAAGAAGGTTTGCTGTGTCTGTCAGCGTAGTGTCCAGAGCATGGAGGCGCTACCAGGAGACAGGCCAGTACATCAGGAGACGTGGAGGAGGCCGTAGGAGGGCAACAACCCAGCAGCAGGACCGCTACCTCCGCCTTTGTGCAAGGAGGAGCAGGAGGAACACTGCCAGAGCCCTGCAAAATGACCTCCAGCAGGCCACAAATGTGCATGTGTCTGCTCAAACGGTCAGAAACAGACTCCATGAGGGTGGTATGAGGGCCCGACGTCCACAGGTGGGGGTTGTGCTTACAGCCCAACACCGTGCTGGACGTTTGGCATTTGCCAGAGAACACCAAGATTGGCAAATTCGCCACTGGCGCCCTGTGCTCTTCACAGATGAAAGCAGGTTCACACTGATCACATGTGACAGACGTGACAGAGTCTGGAAATGCCATGGAGAACGTTCTGCTGCCTGCAACATCTGTGAAGAGCACAGGGCCCCAGTGGTGATTTTGCCAATCTTGCTGTTCTCTGGCAAATGCCAAACGTCCTGCACGGTGTTGGGCTGTAAGCACAACCCCCACCTGTGGACGTCGGGCCCTCATACCACCCTCATGGAGTCTGTTTCTGACCGTTTGAGCAGACACATGCACATTTGTGGCCTGCTGGAGGTCATTTTGCAGGGCTCTGGCAGTGTTCCTCCTGCTCCTCCTTGCACAAAGGCAGAGGTAGCGGTCCTGCTGCTGGGTTGTTGCCCTCCTACGGCCTCCTCCACGTCTCCTGATGTACTGGCCTGTCTCCTGGTAGCGCCTCCATGCTCTGGACACTACACTGACAGACACAGCAAACCTTCTAGCCACAGCTCGCATTGATGTGCCATCCTGGATGAGCTGCACTACCTGAGCCACTTGTGTGGGTTGTAGACTCCGTCTCATGCTACCACTAGAGTGAAAGCACCGCCAGCATTCAAAAGTGACCAAAACATCAGCCAGGAAGCATAGGAACTGAGAAGTGGTCTGTGGTCACCACCTGCAGAACCACTCCTTTATTGGGGGTGTCTTGCTAATTGCCTATAATTTCCACCTGTTGTCTATTCCATTTGCACAACAGCATGTGAAATTGATTGTCAATCAGTGTTGCTTCCTAAGTGGGCAGTTTGATTTCACAGAAGTGTGATTGACTTACATTGTGTTGTTTAAGTGTTCCCTTTATTTTTTTGAGCAGTGTATATATATATATATATTTATGCTGTGGGTATATGTTTGTAATATGTGTGTATGCATTTGTTCATACTATTTTCAATAAAAAAATAAAAAAAAGACAAGGATGTCCTATATCACCTTTTCTGTTCACATTGGTTACTCAGGTCATGGCTGCTCATATCAAAAAAGCAAGTTTTCAAGGAATATCAGCGTTTGGAAAAGAGATTAAACTTAGCCAAGTTTGGCAGAGCTACGGTCTCATGTCGTGGATCAATGGCAGCCATCACTAGTATTTACTTTTGTGTGTTCTAAATGCTCCTGTTGTCTACTGTGCCCAGACTTGAGTTTGGTTTGATACATTCAAGAAGCGTGTTTTCTTTGAGCAGGTCAAATTAAATGTTCAGTTCATATATCTGACTGCTTGTATTTATTGACAAAATTGTATACATGTGAAGTAAAATTGAAAATTGAGGATGCAGTGCATCGTGATATCGAATTGAAAATCGATGACATGATAATCGTAATTGAACCGAACCGTGAGACCAGTGTAGGTTCACACATCAAGACCACATCTCAACACAAATTCAAGGCCGCAAATATTTTTTTAACCTTATGGACCCATAGAGTATGGACCATATGGTCTCGAGATAACCAAAGATGTTTTCATACTTTTTATTTTAGGGTTAAAATTGGAATATTCTCTATGAACAACATCTTTGGTAATCATAACCCCTGTGTACTTAACCTTGTTTTTCACTGGAATGCCCTCTTCTAAATCAATTATGGATAGCCATTAATTCACACTTTTGAAACTTCAGGGTTAGGCCTGATGCCTTTGATAAGATAGACATTTTATCTAATGGAAGCACATCTTTATTTTTAAGAAATATGAGAGTGTCGTCTGCAAATTGGCTTATAATAAAGGTCCTTTGAATGTCTATCACTACATTGTCCTCATTTTTTTATGAATAGAGACATTAATTCGACTGCAAGATTAAAAAGTAATTGTGAAATACCTAAGTTACGGGAAACACTTCTAAAAATCGCATTATAGAACATGGAAATTACTCTACAAAGCACTGGACCAAAGCCAAAAAAAATACTAAAGACTTAAACAGATAAGTTTGTTAGATGGAATCAAACGCCTTGAAAAAGTCTGGAAATAGAAATAAGCTTCTATGAGGAATTAAATAAGTATAATACTTCTCCCTTTGATAAAAGCTGATTGTGTTTCACTGATAATTTCACCAATGCCTTTTTCTATTTGCAAAAACACGAGAAAGTGATTTGAAATCATTATATAAAAGAGTTGTTATCTAAATATAATTTATCCTTGTTCGACTTTGGAACTAGAATAATTAAACCATGCTTCATTGATGGCGATAATTCAGCTTTATCTATACGTTATTTTAGTGCTTCAAGATTCTAATTTCAGGCCAAATATTTTTTATATAGTTCTACTGTGATGCCATCAATACCTGGAGACTTTCCATTAGACATTTGTTTAATAGCAATGTCTTAATTCTGAAATCTCAATGTCAGCTTCCATCATATTTCTATAAGCCTATGAGTCTATAATAGGAACTGTATCTTTTAAGAAGGAAAAGAAAAGATCACAGTGTCTCTCTATATATATCTGTATATTTTGATTTATATAAATCATTATAGAAGGAATGAATGTCTCTCTCTCTTTCTTTCACTCTCAAATGATGTCTTTATTACCAAAATAATTTTAATTGTTATCTGCCTTAATTTTCTAGCATTTACAATTCGTTTAGTTTCTTTAATTGCCAATCTTTTAATGCTAAATTTAACCCATTCCCATTTGCTAATTGAAGTTAATTCAGACAAACGTTAATTTTAACATTGTTAATCATTAACAAAACATAATTACAAAAGGATTCACATTTTAACATATTATTGTTAAACTTCCCATGAGTTCTGGTAGAAGGTGAGCTGCCATTGCTCCTAAGAGAGAGTGATATCACTGTGATCAGTCAAGTCAAGTCATCTTTATTTATATAGCGCTTTTTACAATACAGATTGTATCAAAGCAGCTTCACAGTGATAACATGAGAAGAAAATTGCGTCATCGTCCACCCTAAGTAAGGCAGATCAATAATATTGTTGAATATTAAATGTCCCCAACTAAGCAAGCCAAAAGCCAAGGCAACAGTGGCAAGGAACCAAAACTCCCATCAGGAGACAGAATGGAGAAAAAAAACCTTGGGAGAACCCAGGCTCAGTCGGGGGCCAGTTCTCCTCTGGCCAACGAGCGAACAGTGTATGATTATGATCCAGGCAGCATTACAGCTCAGAAGTCAGATTGGTCGTGTCGATGAGGCCTTCACAGGGCTGATGAAGCTGGCACTTCAGGGATACATCATGGATGGGTCCAGGTGCAGGTCCACCATCTGATCTAGATACGGCCGGGGTCCGGCTGACTTCAGTAAACAGGGAGGGACTGGTTGACGCTTCAGGACTGCGTTGTCATCATGTCCAGGCGCAGGTCCTTCATAGGATCTGGATACGGCCTGGATCCGGTGGACTGCGGTAAACCTCGGATAAACAGAGAGACTAATATTAGCGTAGACGCCATTCTTCTTATGATGTAACAAGTACATCAGGATTTATAGAGAGTGTTCCCGGTTCCGACTTACCTAAACTATGCAGCCTAACATTGAATTACAAAAGTCTATAATGTGTTATGTGTATGCTAGGTCAAAGCGATGTGTTTTTAGTCTAGATTTGAACTGGCTGCAGACGGTCAGTTTAGCCAGTCTGTCTGCTTTCTGGCCTAAGCCCCAATTCATGTTTGAGCTCTAAGACTATGAGCCATATTACTAGAGAGACAAGCAGCACCATCCCAGGCGGGATGAATACCATCTCTTTTTAACAGGTCAGGTCTGCCCCAAAAACTTTTCCAATTGTCTATGAATTCTATATTATTTTGCGGACACCACTTAGACAGCCAGCCATTGAGTGAGGACAATCTACTTAGTATCTCATCACTCCAGCGAACAGGAAGGGGGCCAGAGCAAATTACAGTGCCTGACATCGTACTTGCGAGTTCACACACCTCTTTAACATTATTTTTTGTGATCTCCGACTGGCGGAGTCGAACATCATTAGTAGCGACGTGAATAATAAACTTAAAGAATTGACCATTAGCATTAGCCAGCACTTTTAAATTTGGATGGCACACTAAAAGGCTAGCGAATTACTAGCGTGTTGAGCTGGCAATAGCGATTTAGATTGAAGCTAGCGATCAGGGGGGGCGCAAGGTTACTGCAGGGGGGGCGCGGGAGATCAGCAAAAAATAAATAAATAAAAATACAGCCGTTACGTTACTACGGCGTTCAAGTGCGTGAAAGCGGTAGTGATAGTGCTCTTCTTTTATAAAGCGGCAACGAAAGGCAATGAATCGTTCTTCTTCAGACCGTTGGAACAAGCCCAACATAGAAGTTGCTCGCCAAAGAAAAATACCTCTTCAGCGGACCGAATCACGAGCTGCTATTGTGAACGCGGCACTCCGCTGCTGTGCGCGCTCTGGTGAGAAGACCAACCAGAAGCTGAGCTCGTGAGGCACTCTCCAAAGCTGCTATATATTAACTTTTAATTATAAATTAAAAGTTAAAGTTCTGGTTTATTATTCTCTCTTACTGTTGATTCAATGACGTGACAAATTAAAACTGTTCCTGTTTTTCATTGCATGTTTTTATTTTATTTTGTAATTTTTTATTTTTCAAGGAGAAATACAGAAAGCAGGCCTTCAATAATTTCCTAGATCAAAGACACTTGTAAGTTTATCATTGCACGTTTTTCATTGTAAAAAAAACGTTCCGCATATATACATACACACATATATATATATATATTATTAAATTTTTTTTGGGAGGGAGGGGGGAGGGGGGGCGTTAGATTTTTTTAAAGGTTTAAAGGGGGGCGCGACCAAAAAAGTTTGAGAACCACTGGGTTAATGTGTGATGTTGAGTAAGCTATATTTAGCAGTAAAACAACAAGGAATGATAGTTAATAATGATTCAAAACAGAAAGATATACGAAGCTTACAGACGCAAACCAACGCAGCAGCAGGAGCAATGAGGCAGACAAGAGCAATCGACAACTCCAATCAACAACTACAGTGCACTCCTAGAAATCACAGATCCGTTAAAACTAAAGGAGAAATATTACAGTCAAATGAGGAAGATTACTAGTTATAAACCAAAAAAACAATCTAGAATGTTAAAGGCACCCTGAAAAGGACCCCATGTAAAATGTTTTTTATGTGGGTTCTTTACATGCCAAACATTAATCAATCAAGAAACTGGGATGTATTAATCAGGGGGTTATAGGAAAAAGTGTTGAAAGGAATGGGGTATCCTTCCATTCATCTGGAACAGAGTTAAAATCCCCTCCCATAATAAATTTGTCTGTAAAATATGTGTTCTTCCAGTCATCAATTTTGGTAGCCATATTCTGAAACAACAACAACAACAACAACTTATTAGCAGCCTTGTTAGTGTAACCATAAACATAAATCAAGATGTAATTACATTAATTTGATTCAAGAACCACCGTAATCCAGTGACCCTACTTATCAACTGATAGTTCAGGGTACTATGTTATGGTAAGTTAACCTTGCTTTCTGGAAAAACCCCAGGAAACTGCTGCCATTAAAACCAGATGTCACAAACCGATGAATGTTCTCACCTTTCCTCTTCATTTGCCTATATCATGATTTTTTTTTTAAGAGTATACTGTATTTATAGTTTCTATTTTATTTTAACAATGAGAGTTAGCAAACTACTTTTAACAAAACTGAATATTTAAATATTTTATTAAAATTAATGTGCAAAGGTTTAAGGTTAAATTTTTGTAAAAAATATTGAATAATTGTGCTTATTTTGCTCATGATTGTTCTATTATCTGTGCTGTTTTTTATGGGGTTCCATTTGTGCCAAAAATTAGTTGACTACTTTGTGCTTTGTACAATACATTTGTCCTTGACAACAGTCATTGCCTAGTTGTTCAGATAAATTAGTATATGTTGATATGCATGTTCTCCGTTAATGCCATCTTGCTCTATCGTCTGGTTCCGTCATCTATCTAGATGTCGTCTTGTTCTGTCAAAAGAAACTTGAAAACAAAAGAAACTTGAAAATCCAACTTATTCATGCTTAAGACTTGGACCAAAACCACGCGGCTCACAAAGAAACAGAACAACCACCACAAATGTGTTAGGCGCTGATGCTGCTAACAACATAGCTGATGCACAACAGGCCGACCTAGCCGCGGTGCTAAGTGAGCTGCAGTCTCTGCGTACCACTGTTTCTTCGATTAACACAAAGATAAGTGTTATGGATGACTTTGGGAATAAGCTTGACAATTTGGAGAAACGTATAACTAAGATGAATGGCTCTATTGCAGCTGTGCAGAAAAGTTTTGCTGATCTAAATGTGGATATTATTGCTAATGATAAGCGGCTAACGGAGGCAGAGGACTGGATAGGGACAGCCGAATATGACGAATGAAACTGCAGCTGACTGATGATGTAAAACGCATTGCTTATTTGGAGTCAAAGACGGAGGACTTGGAGAATCGCGGAAGACGCAAGAATTTGAGGCTTGTGGGACTACCAGAGTCAGCGGAAAAAACTCGACCCATGGTGGAGTTCATTCAACACATGCTACCGATCTGGCTGGGTCTTGATACCTCTAGAACCTTCGTCTTGGAAAGGGCACACCGCACTTTGGCGAAACCGAGGCCGGGTCAGAGCAGAGCGGTAATCATTCGTTTTTCACTATTTCAAGATCGTGAGTTTGTGTTTCAAACAGCCAAAAAGCGTGTGATCACCCACGAGAACGTAGTTTACGTAGATTTGCACATGCGCAGTCAGTTCTCATGCTGTCTTGAATTATCAACATAGAGCTGGTAAGTCCCGCCCCTTCCGCTAACCCCACTGGACCTCTAGGTTGAAAAATCGTCAATGCAAGTGAATGGGAAAAAATAATTATTTTCTGGTCCCGTTTGAATTGTGCCATGAATGTGAACATATGTTGTCTGTGAATTTTTTATATAACTTTTAGTGTAAAGAATGCTAGAATTTAGCGGGTAGAAGTTTGATACGGTTAGACTTTGTGTGGGAGCACTTTGTGGACTACAACTCTCGCTGCTTTCGACGCGTTTGAAACGTCAACACCACTAGCACACTGACACTAGCTCACGGATCCCGCTAAACATGGCTGTGTCTTTGGTGCACTTCACCGCCTTCTTTCAGGGAGAGGACAAAATCGTTGAGGTTGGCGAAAACCACGGGTAAGTCAACTTTATGGGGTGACGTCACATAGGCGACATGTAGTCTTTCTCGTTATGTCTTTTCCACAACTGCTAGCCGAAGAATCATACCATATAGGCTACTGTCAAACTCGTAACATGAAAAGTTATATAAAAAATTCACAGACAACATATGTTCAATTCATGGCACAATTCAAACGGGACCAGAAAATAATTATTTTCTCCCATTCACTTGCATTGACGATTTTTCAACCTAGAGGTCCACTTGGGGTTTTACGGATGGGCGGGACTTGCTTCATGTCACGTGACCCACTCCCTCTCGGGCTTGGCAACCGACGTCACTGTGCAGTGCATTCTGGGACGTAAACAAGAGTGCGCCGCCATTTTGTGAGGCCACATCGGGCGAGATTTAAAACAACCACTTACTACACGAAACAATGTTGAAAAGTCGATTAAAAGAACGAAATGTATACAGAGACAAACTTCTACCTGACGCAAGAAAACGGTACATGGAAAAGATGTCATTGATCGGAAATATGGATCCGTATGAGGTGCCTGCAAGAGAATTTACGTTACTCGAGACCCCGATGATTTACCTCCTCTGACATTTCCAGATATTTTAGTTTATTTAGTCTGTGGTGTGAGTGCTTATTCCGAGGCTCAGTTTCGTAATTATAAATCTATGGAAGCCCACGTTCAGTTCACAAATGGCTGGGTTCATGACTTGGAAGCCTACAAACCGCCGAGTTGTGAAAACACTCTTGTTCGTACAAAGGTGCATATCATCTTGCTTACCTAGTTGTGATTAGTAAAACTCCTGACTACCTGCTAGAGTGTTTTGTCCTCTGTAGAGGACATTGTGTTTTAGCGATTTCTCTGAGACATTACATGTCCTGTACAGAGCACATTCAGGGCTTTTCAGAGATAAGTTACCAAATGATTGGATGTTTCACCATGACAACTGCGTGTCGGTGTGTGCGCCTAGCGCAGTTTGTAGGAGCGAATAAGCTGTTTTTGTACTTTAAAGCTGTACTGCTGACACAATGTTTTCTGACTGTAGCCTATTCAAATCCTGGTGCGCCGTCACCAGACCAATAGTGTGTGTGTGGCTGCTGTCCAGGGCTCGCAAAATCGCCTGCCCGACATCCCGGGGCTATTGTGTTTTCCAGTCGGCATACCAAAATGCATAACCGGCCTGCCCGACGGGCTATCTGGAATAGTGTTTCAGTCTTGTTATAATCAGATTCAGCGAGTTCTTCATCTTCAATCCGCAGCGGCGCCGAGCAGAGCGCACGTCAGAAACAGCTGTGTGTGTTCATGGTCTGTGGTGCTCGTCAATGTCAGAATATTTTAGATGACCAATCAAATCAAAGTAGGCGGGCTTTATGTTCACAAGAAGCTGCTGAGTGGTGAGCGCGAATTTGAGCAGAGCGACTCGACGCTTCAGTTGGTCAAGTGCGAGATAAGATGTAAGTAGCTAAACTAAACATTTCATATTTGACAGCTTTTTTAGGTCATAAATGTGAAACAAATTACAAAAATAATAAGGCAAATGAATATACTTTTGTCAAATTTCGCCATTTTGAACTGAAAATAGGCCTATGTAATGTGACTAATAATTAGTTTACTGTCATTGTGAGGGGACATTAGCAGCATTAACAAAGCCGTTTTCATCATAGGCACAAGATTAATAATGAATGTGTGCATTTTGAGAATTAATACAATTTGTAGCCTTCAGTAAATTAAAATAGTTCAGCTTTAGGGAGGGGAAGAGACAGGTCAAGATGAGGAGACTGAGAGAAAAAGAGTGATGAATAAGAAGTGAGAGCAGGTATCATCTACTGGCCGCTGACATGGTTTTAAAGCTATTTATTATCCTTTTTTGGCCTTCAAACGTCTTGAAATGGACATATCAGAGAAATAAAAAATTTGAACCCCCTAATAACCTTAAATGTAGGACCTCTTTGATTATGAAGCCCAGTCTACGGCCCTGTATTAATAAGGTCAATAATGAATGTGTAGGGCTACATATTGTGATTTGTGAATGAATTTAATAAACTTAGTTAGGCTGCCTAGCTTTCCAAGTAGCTTTCAGTAAATTAATGCATCTGAGAAAATGATTCATAAATCAACCTATCAGTTGACCCTGTTTACTTTCTTCACTGACAGACAAAAATGAGGAGTGTGATGCTGATGAGGAGAGAAAAATAATCAGCTGCCCACTTACATGGTTTTAAAGCTATTGTTATCCAATTTTTTTTGGCCTTCAAAACATCTTAAAATGCACATATGTAGATCAGAGAAATAAACATTTTCTCGGGGGTGCCCCCGAACCCCCCTAACTAGTAGGCTATATCTCACAATCGAGACCTCAGTGATGATAAAACCCTGCCATCTGCATGTTAATGAAAGTTAATAGTGAGTATTAGACCCCAAACTAAAGAGTTACCTTTTTTTTTTTTTCTTTTTTTTTAATCATATAGGCTACACCCTCATTGGGGGCTGAGCCACAGACACAGACTGATTCATGTTCCATACTGGTCACACAAATTTCAGTTCAGTTAGAAGAACCAAATGCATATTTGTTGATATTTGTGTTTTGAAAAAGTTTTTGATTCATTGTTTTGACTCCTAACCAATATTCTACATTAAAAATTGTAGTCTTTTTATATGGGCTAGTAAAATTCATTTCGGGCTACCAAAATCTGAAGAGTGCCTGCCAAAAGGGCTACCAGCGATTTTGAAATTTTGCGAGCCCTGCTGTCTGTGCGCGTTTGCGCATTTTGAAGGAGTGACTAGGCTGGTTGTCGGTTCGCTGACACCGCGCCGCCTCCCTCTCCGGTTTCACACTGCATGCGTTAGCAGCGCAGGAGCAGTGCGTACGGTGAGCAGGAGCAGGACACGCGCGTTTTGCTTTCACACTGGCAGCGTTTGTCACGCGCGGCTGAACCGCGGCTTGTGTACAGACAGAGTACTCTATAATGGATAAGTTGGCATTGCTTTATTTCGTTTTCAAATACATTTAAGATAAAAAAACTTGTCAAGAAGCTTATTTTATTAATAATTTCATTTATATAACTTTTGGTTCATCTTTGTTTTTATTGTTCTGGCAACAAGTTTGTTTTTGGACATTTGTTTTCTTTTTAAATTGCTGTTGGTCATTTGATTGACTGTTTAAAACACAATAGATATCATTAATGCACTTGTTGGATAAAACTGCGGTGTATTTTGGCCATGATCAATGCATTGTCACTTTAATTCAGCGTAAGCGGCGCAGCAAAGATACTCGGCGCCGAAACGATCGCGGCACTGCTGTTCACGCGACGCTCCTGCTTCTGCTCCCGGTGTGAATGCACTCATTGATTAAAGGTAGGGTAGGTAGGATTTTTCTAAAAAAAAAAAAACATTCCAAATTTGTTTAAACTGTCTTTATATACCAATACATAATTAAAATGTAAGTACTCTGAAAAAGAGAGTATAAAAATCGAGTGACTAGACCTTTTAATCTGCAATAAACACAGCTCATTATTTCCATTCACTCCCACCCCCTCCCTTCTGGGCTCCTTCCAAAACCACGTCCCCAAAACACATGAACGCGCGACGCCAAACGCTCACCCCTCATTTACACCGCACACGCCTGCGGCGCATTACGGCTGCGACACGGCTACCGGAGCTGATCGCGCCCATTCGGTGCGTTTCAGAAGATTCCCAGAAGCAGCTCTTCGCGCTGCTTCGCTAAATATAGGCGCCTAGTCTATTTTTGACGGACGCGCGTCCAAGTCGCACCGGGAATACAAAATAAAAGTAAAAAAAAACATTGTCAAATTCAAAATAAACACCCTGTGCAAACTCCCAAACGTATTACACACCAATATCCTTGGTAGAAACCATAGACTGTATGGTAGAAACTCAAAAATCAAGAAAAACCACGTCTGACAGGCAAATCACGTGGTCTCGCGCATCCAGTCGCTCCGCTTCTGAAATGCTCCTGGTGTGAGTTGGCACCGCGTGGAGAATGGAATAAAACCTTGTCGCAGCCGTAATGTGCCGCAGGCGTGTGCAGTGTAAATGAGGGGTAAGGCTCAGCTGGAAGACGCCGCATTTATTTACCTGAGACGAGCAGAGAGGAAGGAGCGCAGTACATGCAGTGACATCATGTCAGAATCACATGTAATAAAATACCTAACTTTATCACTATAAATATAAACAAATAAGATTTCTTTTAGTACTCACTATCAAGCTAGCATATCGATACTGGTAAAGTTTGATTCGGTAACGAGCTATATTCATAAGGCAAAGCTAAAAACAGGTTGCATTGATGCACGTTTTTCCATTACCATCAGTTACACTGTGATGAAGGTGAATTTCGTGTTAGATTCATAACATATACAGTGTTTTGCATGTAAGAGTTTCCATAATGAAAACATTGTTGACTCTAATGAAGACTAACGTACACTCCGGAGACAAGTACCGCATCGTCGGTTCGAGGACAGGTCCGGGGTCGAGGGCGAAGCAGAGGAGGTCGTTCAAGAGTGCGGGCAACCAGGGTCCGAGGAAGTAGTTTTTGCCTTGTTTGCCTTCGCTGACTGCATATGCAGGTGCTTTGAATTTTGAATGCTCTTTCTCTGCCATCATTTTACTCTTCGTAGGTTCCGCGCTTCTCAAATCAAACGGGTGCGCGCGCATATGGGCAGATCTAGCAACAGGGGTGGTAGCCATTGGTTGCGAGAGTGAGTGACAGTCGCCCAAACCAATCCTTTGTTTCGTCCCGAATGGAAATAATGAGCTGTGTTTATTGCAGATTAAAAGGTCTACAGTCACTCGATTTTTATTCTCTCTTTTTCAGAGCACTTACATTTTAATTATGTATTGGTATATAAAGACAGTTTAAACAAATTTGAAAAAAAGTTTTTTATAAAAATCCTACCTACCCTACCTTTAAAGGGTAACTAAACCAACTTTTTTTAGTTAATGATCTGTAAGAATTGGACTTTATTAGTGCTGTTCATTGATTCGAGTAACTTTTTTGACATTTGAGTATAAAGTGTTTTAATTCTACAATATATGGTGTAAAAACGTCTGAGTGCTGCCCTCCTCAGGTTGAACGGCGGCTACTGCAGTTGAATTTTCCTATTGGATGTTTGGGGTACTGCGTGACGTAAGCGGTACTGCCAGACGTAAGCAGGTTCCAGCTCACCACGCCCTTGGTACGAGCTACCACGCATAGTATTGCATCAGTTAGGATAGCTTGAAGTTAGTGTAGATTTATCTGTATTGGCTGTACTGTACAGTGGTTGCATGCACTTGGCCTGGAAGACTGTGAGTTCCCGCCTAGAGCTCAAGTGTGCAACCTGCATTTTACACGTGATTGCTTCTCCAACGCAATAAAGGTGGAAATGGGCTTCTCCACACAGCTCGCGCTGAAAAGCGACACAGTGCCAAGCGCTGCTCCTCCTGAATGGACTCCACCACCGCAGCGGCGTCTTGATGTGAGTGATCATTTATATTTTAATCACAATTTATGGTTAGGCTAAAGTTAATGCTCTGGGGTCGACAAACACGTCGGCGCATTTTGCTGGATTTTTTCACATAGCGGCAAAATATGAATATGCCTATAGAGAGCGCACACTATTGACATCAACTCAATAAAACTCATCAGATGTTCTTTACGTCGTCTTGCGACCCTGTGAGTCACTCTCCATTTTAGAGTCAGACAGCATTAATCCGTCACTGCGGGTCTCAGGTGCACGCCCCCCCGCTCAGCCCCGCCCTTGGTTCGTCCCCTCTATCTCCGCTGGGGTCTGCCCACTTTTCCCAGTAGCACCTCAATGCAGAACACGAGATCCGGGGGGCGGAGTTGGATCCATATATAAGGGGTGGAGATTGGTAGGTTTAGGGGTGGGTTTAGGGATTAAGTGGTGGAGATGGGTAGGTTTAGGGATCAGGGGGTGGAGATGGGTAGTTTTAGGTATATGTAAGGTGGGAGTAGTTGGATCTGGATTTCATGTTCCGGTGTGCAATGCAACAGTAGCACCTCAATGCAGAACACGAGATCTGGGGGGCGGAGTTGGATCCAGATATAAGGGGTGGAGATTGGTAGGTTTAGGGGTGGGTTTAGGGGTTAAGGGGTGGAGATGGGTAGGTTTAGGGGTGGGTTTAGGGATTAGGGGGTGGAGATGGGTAGGTTTAGGGGTGGGTTTAGGGATCAGGGGGTGGAGACGGGTAGGTTTAGGTAGGGGTGTGACGGTTAGTATATAACCGTGAGACCGACGGTTATAGTTGAACACCGTCATTAAAACTCTATTACCGCCAAAACCGTGTTATTAAAATATTTTTTACAAACATTTTTTATCATAGAGAATGTTTAAATACTAATTAAAAACAATTGTTAACAGTCGGTGTTATTAATGGTCTACGTCGTTTCCAACTGTATTTGATTCTTTGCCAAGTAGCTACCCCTTGACCGACCGCCAATCATTTGAGATAGAAATAAATGCTACGATATAGGCCTAGTGATGTGCCATCATTATGAGATTTATTAAACAAATGAAAAACATTTGCAATAATAAACATTAGCAATGAACATTTTCAATCGGGAGACATGGTTTTTACCACTTAATGAAGTTTTGTTTTGTAAATCGTCAGACATGATTTTTACCACTTCATTAAGTTTTGCTTTGTAGAAAACCTTTCTTTAAAGCGAATTTCGTTTTGTACAAATTGTATCTTAATTGTAATAAATGTTTCATCAACCAATTGCATGTACTTAAAAAATAAAAAGCAAATATAGGAGACAATATAATAACCGTGACATGAAGGCTTCGATGCGCCGCGTTCACTTGCATTGCATTGTGAAGCTGAACTAGCGCATCTCATCGTAAATGAATGAAACTCAGCGTAGGCATATGCCTCATACATTAGCATGAAATATCTTTGCTGCATCCTTTCTAGAACAGACAAGGGCTTTCTTGCGGCTCGCATCAGCAGAGCATTGCATCGTTCATAGACCGCAAAACAATCAGCGGATGGCAGGCTGGTGCGGCTTTGAAATCTGGTCAAAAAACGTTGATCAACGTGTGCGGATGATGAGTTTTGTGATGCGGTTGCGGATTATCTAATACCCCATCCGCGTTTCTCTATTGATAACAACATTGAACACTACACAAATTATATTAATTTTATTCAAACCTATAACAGACGAACGTCGCAACCCCCCCGCCCCCGACGACGGTTATGTTACGAACCGTCACATTTGACTCACGTCATAACCGTCATCATTAATTCTGAAACCGGCACACCCCTAGGTTTAGGTATATGTAAGGTGGGAGGAGATGGATTTTATCCGACTCCTCCCCATGGATTTCATGTTCCGCAGTGAGGACCATCTCACTTTTCCAGCATTTTTCAAATATTGCCAGTGGGTTGAGTCAGGCTCTGAGCAGGGGTTTAGTTACCCTTTAACATGGACGCCGAAAAAAATACGTGCTGCTCACGTGCCGCTGACGGGCCAGTGAAAAATAAGGTTTTCAACAGCTAGAAAATTCAAATAGGTTAAAACTGCACATCAAAGTAGTTATTATCTTTATGGGGATGTTTTTTACTTATTACTAAAATCTCAATTTTAAACAATGTATTTTAAGCGGTTTAACTGAGAATCATGTGACGACACCAGTCAAAATGTCATACGGGATAACGTTAATGCATTTTCTAAATATTATGATATTAAAACTTTTCAAATCAATAATACTTATTGAATATATAAAGTGATGCAGTAAACAATATTTAGAGCTCAGAAATTTTTTTTTTGCACAACTATTGTTTCTCATTATATTGTGATTTCTTTAAACGTGACCCTACTTGTTCAAGGTCTTTACCCACATTTTAACACTGCAAAGTGATTTAAAATGCAAAATGTATGAAAATGTTTTACAGGACTTGGTATCATGTTATTATTGTTTCCTCAACTCCATGGAGTGAAATTATGCATTTCAGTGGAAAAAAACAGCGTTATCCCGCCTGACTTAAATTGTTACTCGGTATGACGCCATATTATGAGTTAACACATGAATTGTCATTTTTACAACACTTACACATAATAATGTTCATAAATAATTCATGTTTATGTTATGCAATATTTTTCCAAGGAAATTAATTTGGCTCCACTGTAAAGAAATACAGATGTGGTTTTCAGTGTGTAAACTGTTACACACAAACTCAGTGTGGTTTCTTCCGAGATTTGGCAAGTATACAAATACATTTAAACAATGTTTTCATGTTTATGAATATCAAAACAGCACAACTTTTCAACATTAGGTTTAATTCAGTACTGAAAAGTACCTTGAACCATTTTATTGATGATAGGCATAGTCACTCTATATCAATATTCATTAATAATGTAAAGGGTTAAAGTAGGCGACCTTCACTCATTTCACTGAACATAATTTATTTGAGCAACAAATAAACACATTTATTTTTTGAAAAGAAAAATGCATGATGATGTCCCTAGAGTGGATGGCCTGTTCTTAAAGGGGCGGATTCCCCAATATGACAGGTTGGACAATAATTAAATATAATTTTAATTGAATATTATTATGAATTATATAATTTGCTAATATTCAACTAAACAATGTAAATGATATGTTAATATCACAATTTGAATGGAAATTATACAAATTAAAGCTGAAAACTGTATAAGAATATATTGTCAAACACATGTCATTCAAGATAACGGATGACATTATGGGCTAACAGAAGGTTATAACTGTTATCCTATATGACAAAATTGTTATCCGGTATGACAAAACTCAGTTTAAATCTTAATCAGGCAGTATTTTTGGCTACCTATAGAAATCTGCAACCTTTACCTTTAACTTCCAAATATGTAAATTCATGCTAAATAAACATATTTACATAAAATCCACATTATAAATGTTATTTTAGCGTTATCCCATATGACACAGGATTTTACTACATAGTAGGGGTGTGCAAAGCAGCCGGTATTTGTATCTGTATTTGTATTTGTTGAGGGGGGAAAAGTATTTGTATTTGTATTTGTATTTGTATTCGAGTAAAATTCAAAATAGGCGTAAAAATCTATTTTTTTTTGCGTTACACTTCTAATTTACGTTATAGTGTAAGTATTCTTTAATTATATCCATTATAATAATTATGGATATGCAATATTGGTTGATGTTTTTCCATAAATCAAGCAATGAACATGTAACAAGGAACGTCATTGAAAAGAAAAAAAACACAACAGCCATTACCTACGTTAACGTTACTCTGTCAACATCCTATTGTCTAAATTACCGAGCTAACAGAGCTACTAGTGTTGTCACGATACCAAAATTTCAGTATTCGGTATAGGCTACCAGTGAAAATCCACGGTTCTCGGTACCTATTTTGGTACCAAAGCTTAATTTAGATTACAAAAGATGGAAACTGTAGTATTAAAAACACTTTACAATAAGATTCCATTTGTTAGATAACATAAGATAAAGTGACCTAACAATAAACAATTATACTGTCGCAATTATTCTCCTTGGGTTAATTTAAAAATACATTTTTAAAATCAAAAGTTAACATTATTTCTGTTAACATTATTTAATGCACAATGAATGAAGTGAACAAACATGACCAATCGAATGTTTGTAATAAATAACATTCACAAACATTAATTAATGTTGTAAAAATATATTGTTCGCTCAATGTGTTGATGTTTAATAAAGCATTAAGTAATGTTAATGAATGGTATCTTTGTTACCAAACTATACAGGAGATAAAACGTGTTTTATTTGACTTGACTGTACTTTTATTTGATCCAAAACTGCATTCATATTTAATTTTAAAAGGGCTTTTTAAACCTGCGTCTGTCGTTGCTATGCAACCATAGGCGCGCCTGGAAAAACGAGCGCGCCTACATTTGAAATCTGCACGCGCAAAAACCGCGCTATGTGAACGGCCCCTTATGACAACGTGATATTAGCCTAATCCAAAATATTTCCATATGTGGCTCTTTCCTCCTTTCTTATCAACAAGTGGATTTACAGCCACCACATCAGCAGCACCGCCAGTCGCTATGTCTCAGCGCTTATGAACTATGAAGAGGACGCAACGGCACGCGCTTCGTGGCTCGGGCATGCACGCGCATCAACTACCGGGTTTGAGAGGTGTCAGTCACCTCTTTTACTCACTCACTCACTCACTCACTCTGCACTGCGGTCTCATGAGGAAACGCAGCTTTTTGATATAAAGTTTTTCTTGTTCCCGAATACAAATATTTTAAAAAGTATTTGTTCGAAATAAGTATTCGTAAAAAACACGTTATTTGTGCCTTTCCGAATACCGTATTCGGGTTCGGCTCCACCCCTACTACATAGTGTGCTAGTGAGGAAAAAGGGTAAGTTAAACACATTTTATGAAAGACATACTTACCTTTCACCATTGTTTGGGGGTCTTTCAGGGTCTTCCTGATTGTGTAACATGCTGTCTCACATCGTGTCAGAATAAAATTCACAATAAAATTGCTCCAGTTTGCTTGTTATCCCAGATGACATTGGCTGACAGCCAGTTTTGGGACAGAATGCTCCAAAGCATAACAATCAACTGGATGTCATATTCTTTGTAATATTTAAAAATATTGTTGTCAAGACTCATACAATAATGCCTGTGGCAGAGATGTTAGGGTTTATTAGATTTTTTACATTTTGGCTTTTTTGTATGTCACTCTATGGTCCGGACAGTTATCCGGTATGACATTATGTGACTATAATGTCTAATAATTCTTAAACTTTGTAATACCCTCAATATATGTTCATATCATTTGATAAACAGAGATCTATAGATTCAATAATTGTGCTTTATATTAAACATTTCCTTATTTTGACTTCATAAAGGGGTTTGGACATCAAAATTGCACGTCACGTCATTGGGCCTGACGCTTGCGGTGTGAAACCGGCGTCACTGTGTCCCGCACAAACAATTTGTTTGTTGTATAAGTCATAAGATAGATGTGTCCATTAATTTGATTATTAGATTTGATTGTGCATTAGCCTCACATATGACTGACTTTGCTGTATGCAGGCAGCGATGTGATGATGCCTGATATGAACTTGTGTTGCTACATTAACTGAGTGAATATATGAACATATATGCCACATTGATAGGTCACAGCCTACCCATGACAAGATTTCACCGCACGTTACTGGTTGAGTCGTTCGGAACTAAAGATGGTGAAATGCGGAGTTGCGGGGACGAACTGGGTGAGCTGTCTGAGAAGTGTACCTACACAGTGTTTGCCACTCCTCGATGGTGTGGATTGGCACTGCCCTTACATAGGTTGTTTGAGTAAGGGAAGGGAATGGGATCTCAAGGATTAAGGGGAATGTTCTAATTGGTTCATTTTTTTGTGTCACATTCATTATGGATATTTATTATGTTCTTAAAACATTATGGAAAATTATAAATTGTCTGATTTGAGATTTACAAGTTGGAATGTCCAGGGACTCAATAAGTTAACTAAATTGAAACAGGTTATGAACAGGCTTAAAAACTTGCATTCTAAAATATTTTTTCTTCAGGAAGCCCATCTTAGAATTTCTGAAATTAAACATGTACGACGAAGATGGCCTGGTGAAGTTGTACATGCAACGTATAATAATTATGCTCGAGGCATTCTAATACTTATCCATAAGACACTTCCTTTTCAACTTACTAATATTGTTCAAGACCATCAAGGAAGGTTTGTTATTGCTCAGGGTAATATACTTTCTGTTGCATTAAATCTGACTAGCATCTACAGACCTAATGAAGACAAACCCAATTTTTTTTAGGTCTTTACGCGACCTATACATAATAGGTGGGGACTTTAGTTGTACTTTGGACCCTCTGGTAGATCGATAAACAAAATCCGATCCCCAAAAATCTCAATCTAGGAAACCCATAATACAATATATGACTGACTTCAATTTGACAGAGATATGGAGGAAACTTAACCCAGGTAAATTGTAATACTTCTGTTATTCAGGGATACATAAATCTAGATCACGTATTGATTATTTTTTAGTATCTCAAGAATTGGTATCAAAAAACAAAAACTGTTGGTATGATTGTATAGTTATAAGTGACCATTCGCCCATTTCCTTATCTATATTTTTTGACAAGCTAAAACTATCTCCCACTAACTGGCGTCTGCAGGTATGGTGGCTCCAAAATCCAGAGTTTGTTAAATATGTTGAAAAGAAGATTGACATTTATTTTGAAATTAATACTGATCAAACAAATGCATCAATTAGATGGGAAGCGTTTAAAGCATACATTAGAGGGGAAATTATCAGTTTTACAAGCACAAGAAGCAAGGAACAAAAGGCAGAAATGGTTAAATTAGAGAAACAAATAAAATCATTAGAAATAGACATAAATAAGCCTGAGGATTATGGCAAACAAAAACAATTACTAGTTCTAAGGGCGCAATACAACAAGCTTACAAGTGATAAGGCAGCAAAAAGTCTACTGTGGTTAAACCAAGCTTTTCATGATGAGGGGGAAAAGGCCGGAAAATTGTTAGCATGGAGAATAAAAAAAATAGAACCTGAAAGAGCAATTAATGGCATAACCACACAATCAGCTGGGATCACGAATGATCCACAAGATATTAATAATGCATTCAAAGACTTTTATCAATCATTGTATAGATCAGAATCTTCTGCCGACTTTGTTGATCGAGATGCTTTTCTTGACCATCTTCAATTTCAAGTACTCACTGAGGAGGTCAGGAAGGAATTGGATAATGATATAACTGAACAAGAATTATTGCAAGCCATAAAAAGTGTAAATTCAGGTAAAGTTCCTGGGCCTGACGGCTTGCCTATAGAATTTTACAAAACTTTCCAGAAGCAGTTGTTAACTCCGCTTTTGAATATGTTTAATGAATCATTTGATATTGGTAACCTACCTCCAACATTATGACATGTGTAACGGTCACCAGCTGGAGTGCCCTTAAGAGCCACCAGAGGGCACGTCACACCAGACTATTGTTACTCTCACAACTACATTTCCCAGAACTCACTGCCTGGGGACTCATCATCAATGATTGCATTCACCTGTATCTCATTACCTTATAAGTTTCAGCCTATTTATTCCATGTTCACTCGTTCACTAGGAAATATAAAAGGAATATGGACATTTCATCCTACCGAACTACACGCAAGTGCAGAATTACAACTCACAGGTCAGTTTAGACAAATTAAACTTGTGAGGTAACGCAGTGCTGGTTCACTTGGTCTAACATTACACTATCACACTAAACTGCATTTGAATGTGTTGAAATAATGTGTTAGTTTGTATGAGACTAGCAGTAACAGGGTTTTTCCTAGGTCAAAATTGGTCTTCGGTGGTGGCTGACTGACATGGTCATCCACACACAGCAAAGAGTACCCTAGTACCCACATGATCCGCAAGCTCAATATTGACAATAAATGTTAAATTTAAAATAAATACAAAGAAACAGTTTGTGATTTTTTTTTTTTTTTTTTTTTTTTTTTTTTTTAGGTAATTTACTAGTCAAGTCAAGTCAAGTCAAGTTTATTTATATAGCGCTTTTCACAACACAGGTTGTATCAAAGCAGCTTCACAGTAATAAATTAGAACAATACATCAATGTTTGTTTCTAGTGGAACGTCTACGTTCGGTAATGCTGATCAATAGTATCGTTGATTGATTAATTCAATTAAATATCCCCAAATATCCCCAACTGAGCAAGCCAAAGGCAACAGTGGCAAGGAACCGAAAAACTCCATCAGGTGACCTAATGGAGAAAAAAAAAAAACCTTGGGAGAACCCGGGCTCAGTCGGGGGCCAGTTCTCCTCTGGCGTTTATGAACTAGAGGTCGGATTTAACTGTAGGATTAAAAGTATTATATGAATGCCTGGCTGAAGAGATGCGTCTTTAATCTAGTTTTAAACTGGGAGAGCGAGTCTGAGCAACGAACAGTATCCGGAAGACTATTCCAGAGTTTTGGTGCTAAATGTGAAAATGCTCTCCCTCCTTTGGTGGATCTGGATATCCTAGGTATGACCAAAAGCCTCGAATTTAGTGACCTTAAAGAGCGCGATGGATTATAGGGCGATAGAAGATCGGTTAAATAGACTGGAGCTAAGCCGTTTAGGGCTTTATAAGTCAGTAGCAATACCTTGTAATTAATACGGGACTTTATAGGTAACCAATGTAGGGATGATAAAATCGGTGTTATATGATCATATTTTCTTGATCTAGTTAGAACTCTAGCGGCGGCATTTTGGACTAACTGTAGCTTGTTTATTAAGGATGCAGGACAACCGGCTAATAACGCATTACAGTAATCTAGTCTCGAGGTCATGAATGCATGAACTAACTTTTCTGCGTCAGAAACTGATAGCATATTACGTAGTTTAGCAATGTTTCTAAGGTGGAAAAAGGCTGTTCTTGTAACATATGAAATATGATTTTCAAAAGACAGGTTGCAGTCTAATATAACACCCAGGTCTTTTACTGTAGAGGATGAAGTAACAGGACATCCTACTATGTTAAAGTTGTATTGTGAGAGGTTTTGTGGGTGGTTTTTTGAACCGATAAGTAGTACCTCTGTCTTGTCTGGATTTAATAAAAGAAAATTATGCGTCATCCAATCTTTTATATCTTTAACACACTCTGTCAATTTGGATAATTTAGCGTTTTCATCTGGCCGTGATGAAATATAGATTTGAGTGTCATCAGCATAACAATGGAAACTAATTCCATGTTTCCTTATAATATTTCCAAGTGGTAGCATATATATTGAGAATAATAGAGGGCCTAACACAGATCCCTGCGGCACTCCATAGTTTACTGGAGTTATGATAGATTTTTCTCCATTTAAATAAACAAAATGGTAGCGGTCAGATAAATACGATCTAAACCAGCTTAATGCTTGTCCTTGAACACCAGTATAATTTTGTAGTCGATCTAAGAGTATTGTATGATCTATAGTATCGAACGCAGCACTAAGATCAAGTAAAACTAATATTGAGATACAGCCTTGGTCAGAAGCTAAAAGTAAATCATTTGTGATTTTAACGAGCGCAGTTTCAGTGCTATGATGCGGCCTGAATCCAGACTGAAACTTTTCATAGGTGTCATTTTCTTGTAAGAAAGAGCCCAGTTGAGCGGACACAACTTTTTCTAGTATTTTAGACATAAAAGGTAGATTTGAAATGGGTCTATAATTTACTAGATTATTCGGATCTAATTGTGGTTTCTTAATGAGAGGTTTTATAACTGCCAGTTTAAATGTTCTTGGAACATGACCTAAAGATAAAGAAGAGTTAATAATATTGAGGAGAGGCTCTTCCACTACAGGTAACACTTCTTTCAATAGTTTAGTTGGTATGGGATCTAATAAACATGTTGTTGTTTTAGAGGAAATGATAAATTTATTTAACTCTTTTTGTTCTATAGTTGAAAAGCACTGTAATTGTTCTTGCGGCGTGATAATTGAGGCTGAATTATAAGGCGCGATTGAGGATTGAACGTTTACAATTGTGGTTCTGATGTTTTCTATTTTCTCAGTGAAGAACTTCATGAAATCATTACTACTAAACTGTAATGGAATACTTTGTTCAGGAGACATCTGTTTATTTGTTAGTCTCGCCACAGTGTTAAATAAGAACTTAGGATTGTTATGGTTGTTTTCTATTAGTTTGCGTAGATGCTCAGCCCTGGCCGCTTTTAGGGCCTTTTTATAACGTGACATACTGTCTTTCCATGCGATTCTAAAGACCTCTAAGTTGGTTTTTTTCCATTTACGCTCTAAATTACGGGTTTCTCTCTTTAGAACACGCGTAGTACTGTTGTACCATGGTGCTTTACTTTTCTCTCTGACCTTTTTTAATCTAATGGGCGCAACAATATCCAATGATCCAGAGAGAATGGTGCTCATAGTGCTAGTTAATTCCTCAAGTTCATCTGTTTGTTTGGGTTCACTGAGCAGCTGAGACAGATCCGATAAGCTGTTTGAAAAATTATCTATGGTGGATGGAAGGATTGTTCTGCCTAATCGATAACGCGGCGCAGCATGATATATTACAGGAGTACGTAATATGCAAGTTACCATGTAATGGTCAGTGACATCGTCACTTTGTGGAATGATATCTATATCGGTTGGATCGGTTCCATGTGATATAATTAAATCGAGTGTATGATTAAATCGATGAGTCGGTCCGGTAATGTTTTGCTTGACCCCAAAGGAGTTTAATAAATCTGTAAACGCAGCCCCTAACGCATCATTTTGATTATCTACATGGATATTAAAGTCTCCAACAATTAATGCTTTATCGAAGTTAACTAATAGGTCTGAGAGAAAATCTGCAAACTCTTTTAGGAAATCAGCGTAAGGCCCAGGCGGTCTATATACGGTAGCCAAGGCTAGAGATAATAGGGATGTTTTTCGAACATCTAAGAGCGTAACATTTAGTACAAGTACTTCAAATGAAATAAACTTATAACCCGTTTTCTGAGTAACATTGAGAAAATCTCTATAGATTGTTGCAACACCGCCGCCACGACCATTCAGACGGGGCTCGTGCTTATAGGAGTATCCTGATGGAGTAGACTCATTTAAACCGAAATAATCATTTGGTTTAAGCCAGGTTTCAGTAAGGCAAAGTACATCGAAGCTATTATCTGTGACTATTTCATTTACAATAACTGCCTTAGGTGTGAGTGATCTAATGTTTAGAAGACCTAGCTTTAAAAATTGTTTTTGATTACCAATAGCAACATTTTCTGGTTTAATAACAATTAGATTTTTTCTAGATCCTGCAGTAGATTTATGATTTGATCTCACTAAACGAGGAATAGACACAGTTTCTATGCAATGTTCTACACTATTTATATCAGTTAAATTGGTGCAGCAGAGACTATGATTTGGACTTTTGTTTACTAGTCAAAAGGTATTTAACATTTTGGAGATGTTATCTGACAGAAGATCCGATCCGAATCTGCTTGGGTGTAAGCCATCAGCACGGTAAAGCCTAGGACGCTCCCAAAACAGATTCCAATTATTTACAAAGAAGTTTCTGCTCATTGCACCATGACATTAACCATTCATTAAGCGCAAATAATCTACTAAACTTTTCATGACCTAGTCGATACGTGGGAAGCGGTCCTGACACAATAATCGTTATATCAGGCGATGTGCTGCGTACCGTATCGATCAGATTCCTGAAGTCTTTCTTCAAAACCTCCGTTTGGCGCAGTCTGATGTCGGCCCCTCCCGCGTGCAGGACAACGGTTCCGACGCGCTCGTTCAGAATCTCGGGAACGTGAGCAGCGATTTCAGAAACACGAGCACCAGGAAAGCAGTGACTATGCACCTTACTTTTATTTAACGTAGCGTGTACGTGTCGAAACGTGTACTACACATTGTCATAGGCCTATACATACTGTGGATTATTAAGGCTAAATTTTACTAAACACTGTTGCTAAATTAGGTAAGCACACTTACTTTCTCATTTCAGATTAGGGGTGGGAATCTCTAGGCACCTCACGATTCGATTCGATTACGATTCAGAGGGTTACGATTATCGATTATTAACGATTATTAATCGATTATTATTTTTTTATTTTTTTTTTACTTGGTACTTTTAAAGCAAAGTATTTATGATGACCCATAACAAACTTACTTCCATCTTCCTATATTAATTTTATTAATAAAACAAATGTAAGTGATTTGAACATTGCAAAGAACCAACATGAAAATAAATGTGTGCCTGTACTAGCAGTGTACTTGTAGTAAATTAATACAAACTTCAGCATATTCTAAATCTCTAGCATTTAATAATAGACTTCTAACCAACATCCTCTGGTTATTTCCAATGAGCAATATAATCCTTCAGACAAAAAACATTTTGCTGTAGCAAATTCACAAACAGTTTTCGTTCAAAAATATAGAATGATGTACCAGCAGCTCTCATATAATGCTTGTGGACTTATGCATATTCTGAATAATTAGTAACATACAAAGCCTCTCTTATTCACAACTAAATAATCAAAAACAGCTTATACAAAAAAAGTGAATGAACATCTGCAGAGAGCACAGTCAAAATGTAACTTTTTGTGACTGGCATTGCAGGGCAGTACAACGTAAGTATAACAGATTGGTTTACAGTATATTGATGTGAAAACTAAATAGGCTACTGAAAGCAGCTTTCATACAAAAAATACTAAATAGGTAACAATGAAATTGCCAATTTTCCATACGCTAGCTTTTAACGAAGAGGGTGCCGTCATGCGTCTGTAAAGTGCGCGCCACAGACTGCATGCACACTGCACGTCCGCTAGAGTTCCGCCTTTTGCGTTCCGTCAATATTACATTTTTTGACATTTGTGAATGAATTCAGAATCGTCCACGTCCGCATCGCGATGCATATAAGAATCCGCGCGGGGGTGCGGCGCTGTGATCGTTCTCTCCGTCACTCCATCAGTAGCCTGCTTCACTCACAAAACCCAATTACAGATCAAATAAGGCTTTGGCGGGACAAAAAATCGTTTTGGCGGCCGCAAAAATAAATTCAATGTAGGAAAAACCCTGAGTAAGCTAGATCAACATTAGAATAACATACAGATCATATTCTAACATTTTATCATTGTTGAACTAACGTTATATAACATTGATTAGTTTTATGTAAATGTGCTCACCTGTTTAATAAAGTAGGCTACATGTAGGAGCGGTCGAAGTCTCGGACGTGGAGCTCTCGGTATCTTGAAAACACCGAGATGGTCCTCACTGCGGAACATGAAATCCACGGGGAGGAGTCGGATAAAATCCAACTCCTCCCACCTTACATATACCTAAACCTACCTGTCTCCACCCCCTGATTCCTAAGCCCACCCCTAAACCTACCCATCTCCACCCCGTAATCCCTAAACCCACTCCTAAACCTACCCATCTCCACCCCTTATATCTGGATCCAACTCCGCCCCCCGGATCTCGTGTTCTGCATTGAGGTGCTACTGAAAACACCGCACTGATATTGATTCTCGTTTTAGTTCTCCTTTTTTATCCAAAGTCTGCTTGCCATGGTCCATAATGTTTGAACAAAACAACAACAGCGTGTAGATAGACATTACTACACAGTGGACGTCTGTCGCCTTGGTTACTATCAGAGGGCTCTGGTTCATGGCTCTGGTTGCTATGGCAGTATGAGCGGAAACCAGGGACAACGCGGATATGATGCCATTGACGGCGACAAAACGGAAATAAAGAAACGTGACGTGTCTTCGAATTAAATTACAAATTTCTCCTGGTTTGAAAGTTGTTGGAAACAGTCGGGATAATGTAAGTACACAACTAAAAAAAATATATAACAGATTTTTTTTAGATAACATAGTGATTTTTGCTATTTTTAAAGCAAAAAGGTTACATATTGTGCCTTTAAAGGACATTTTTCGTCATGGACTTAATGACCTACTTAACTATCTCATGCCTGACAATACCCCTCACTGGACTCTAGCTCAATATATTGACTTTGCCCTTTTGCTGAGCGGCTCATTTACTGTGGGCTTTACGGACGAGGAGCCTTGCAAGCCCATGGCATCCTCTAAGCCTGAGCCACTTCACGTCATGCCCACTCTAGTGTTGGCAACTCCTATGCTAACACCGCTCATCAGCGCAGTCACATCAGAGCCTCATCCCACCATGGCCGCTGCCAAGCCTGAGCTTCATCACGTCAGCCCTGCCGAGCCTGAGCTTCTTCACATCAGCCCTGCCGAGCCCGAGCTTCACATCACGTCTGCAGAGCCAGAGATGGTTCACGTCATGTCTGTTCCCGAGCCGGTGTCTGTACCCGAGCCGGTGTCCGTTCCCGAGCCTGAGTCTGTTCCTGTTCCTGAGTCTGTGTCTGTTCCAGTGTCTCCGGACAAGATGGCCGCCGCCGAGCCTGTGTCTCCAGACAATTTGCTGCCGCCGAGCCTGTGTCTGTTCCTGTTCCTGAGCCTGTGTCTGTTCCGGCGTCTCCGGACAAGATGGCCGCCGCCGAGCCTGTGTCTGTTCCTGTTCCTGAGCCTGTGTCTGTTCCAGTGTCTCCGGACAAGATGGCCGCCGCCGAGCCAAAGTCTCCGGACAAGATGGCCACCGCCGAGCCTGTCTCTCCGGACAAGATGGACACCGTCGAGCCAGTGTCTCTGGACAAGATGGCCACCGCCGAGCCAGTGTCTCCGGACTCAGTACTAGGACCATTGCTGTTCACTCTGTACATGCTACCAACTTTTAACCCTCTCTTTTTCAGCACTTTAGACACAGTTGCTCCGTTGCACTTAAAGAAGATTAAATAAAATAGTCCAACGCCGTGGTACAACGAGCACACTCGGGCCCTTAAGAGAGCAGCCAGAAAAATGGAGCGCAACTGGAAGAAAACAAAACTAGAGATATTTCGCATTTCATGTAAAGAGAGTTTGATTGCATACAGAGAGGCCTTAAAAGCTGCTAGATCTGGCTGCTCATTTTTCAACCCTATTAGGGCCTATTCACATATCGCGTCTTTTGGGCGCAAGTTCGTTATTTCAAATGTAGGCGCGCGGTATGCGCGCTCATAATGGAAGTGACGCGGTCGCGGTGCGACGCACTCGTTTTTTCCAAGCGCGTCCGCGCCGCATCGAGATAAAAACATCTCAACTTTTCAGAATGCCGCAAGCGCACCGCAAGTCACGTGACAAGAACCAAGCTTAGCAACGACAGACGCCTCCGGAGCGCAACCACCCGAGCACTTTGGAAAAAGGAGAACGTGGCGCGCCTAGCGTTTTCTATGCGTTTTTAGGCGCGATATGTGAACGCCGCCTTAGAAGAAAATAAACAAAACCCTAGGTATTTATTTGAAATTGTGGCTAAACTAACGAAAAATAAATCTTCAACCCCAGACGTTTCCAAGCAGCACAGCAGTAATGACTTTATGAACTTCTTTACTAACAAGATTGATAATATCAGGGACAAAAATATAACTATGCAACCGTATTGCATCAGGCAGTGCATTGTAGTCTCCCTGAGGAAAAATTTGATTCATTCGTTGCTATAGGAGAGGAAGAATTTACTAAACTCGTTACATCATCTAAATCAACATCATGTATGTTAGACCCTATACCGACTAAGCTACTGAAAGAGATGCTTCCAGAAGTCATAGATCATCTTCTTAATATCATTAATTCATCTTTGTCACTAGGATATGTACCAAAAACTTTTAAGCTGGCTATGATTAAACCGCTTGTTAAAAAAACGCAACTTGATCCTACAGAATTAGTCAATTACAGGCCGATCTCGAATCTACCTTTTCTGTCAAAGATATTAGAAAAAGCAGTATCCTCACAACTGTGTTCCTTTTTAGAAAGAAATGATATCTGCGAGGATTTTCAGTCCGGATTTAGACCGTACCATAGTACCGAGACAGCTCTCATTAGAGTCACAAATGATTTGCTCTTATCATCCGATCGTGGTTGTATCTCGCTATTAGTGTTACTCGATCTTAGTGCTACATTTGATACTATTGACCACAACATTCTTTTAAATAGACTCGAAAATTATGTTGGCATCTGTGGAATTGCACTAGCATGGTTTAAATCATACTTATCTGACCGTTATCAGTTTGTAGCAGTAAATGAAGAGATGTCTCATCGATCACAAGTTCAGTATGGCGTACCACAAGGCTCAGTACTAGGACCATTGCTGTTCACTCTGTACATGCTACCAACTTTTAACCCTCTCTTTTTCAGCACTTTAGACACAGTTGCTATGTTGCACTTAAAGAAGATTAAATAAAATAGTCCAACGCCGTGGTACAACGAGCACACTCGGGCCCTTAAGAGAGCAGCCAGAAAAAAGGAGCGCAACTGGAAGAAAACAAAACTAGAGATATTTCGCATTTCATGGAAAGAGAGTTCGATTGCATACAGAGAGGCCTTAAAAGCTGCTAGATCTGCTTATTTTTCAACCCTATTAGAAGAAAATAAACAAAACCCTAGGTATTTATTTGAAACAGTGGCTAAACTAACGAAAAAGAAAGCTTCAAGCAACACAGCATACATGACTTTATGAACTTCTTCACTTATAAGATTGATAATATCAGGGACAAAATTATAACTATGCAACCGTCTACTACTTTTTGTAACCGTCCTATTAGGACATACAAAAAACTCCTAAACCCATTCGAGGGTAAAAATTTAATTGATGTTCAACAAATAAAAAACAGGCATACGCTGTAATACGAATGAACAAATGATAAAGCTTGGGTTGCTGAATATTCGATCCCTTACTTCAAAAGCACTTATTGTTAATGATATGATTACAGACTATAACCTAGATGTGCTGTGTTTGACAGAAACCTGGCTAAAACCAGACAATTATATTACTTTAAATGAGTCCACCCCGCAAGATTACTGTTATAAACATGAACCTCGTCTGAAAGGCAAAGGGGGAGGTGTTGCTGTAATCTATAGCAATATCTTCAGAATTACTGAGAAGTCTTGTTTTAAATATAATTCTTTTGAAGTGTTGTTACTAAATGTAACACTATCTAGTATAAATGATAAATCACGTTTAACATTTGTGCTGGCTACTGTATACAGGCCACCAGGGCAACATACAGACTTTATCAAAGAATTTGCTGAGTTTCTATCAGAGTTAGTATTGGCCGCAGATAAAGTCCTAATTGTTGGTGATTTTAATATACATGTGGATAATGAAAAAGATGCATTGGGATTAGCATTTAAAGACATTCTGAACTCAATTGGAGTTAGACAACACGTGTCAGGACCTACTCATTGTCGTAATCATACTCTAGATCTAATATTATCACACGGAATAAATGTTGATTGATGCCCTTGAAATTCTGCAGCAGAGCGAAGACATCTCAGATCATCATCTAGTCTCGTGTTAATTTAGCCAAGGCTGCAAAGCAGACGCCGTGTTACAAATATGTTAGACCTATCACTTCTGCTACTAAAGATTGCTTATCAATAATCTTCCTGATCAGTTTCATCATCTCAGCATCCCAGATAGCTTAGAAGAACTAAATATTGCGACAGAAAGTTTTAACTCTCTCTTTTCCAGCACTTTAGACAGTTGCTCCTTTGCGCTTAAAGAAGATTAAAGAAAATAGTCCAACGCCGTGGTACAATGAGCACACTCGGGCCCTTAAGAGAGCAGCCAGAAGAATGGAGCGCAACTGGAAGAAAACAAAACTAGAGGTATTTCGCATTTCATGGAAAGAGAGTTCGATTGGATACAGAGTAGGGCTGTCACTTTTGTGAAAAAATCATTTTCGATTTTTGAGACATAAGTGTTCATTGAATCGATTGTAAAATCGATTGTCCATGTCTAAAAATAAAAGACGTTTCCATTTTCAACGCCAAATAACGGATGAACGTAAAGAGAGCGCTGGAAACGCACAAGTCAGCAATATTTCTTATTTATTGGCATGAAGTTCCGTGCAGAATAACAAACAACAGGAGTGCAACATTCTTGAAAAAAAAAAAATATATATATATGCAGAGTGGACTGCTGCCATAACATAAATGAAAAACATAAATGAAAAACATTACTGCTTCAACCCGGCTGCATTTATGATTTAGGCAATTCAAAAATCTCCAA
The DNA here is from genome assembly GCF_964197995.2 of Scardinius erythrophthalmus. Classification (NCBI taxonomy): domain Eukaryota; kingdom Metazoa; phylum Chordata; class Actinopteri; order Cypriniformes; family Leuciscidae; genus Scardinius; species Scardinius erythrophthalmus. The sequence goes on from NC_138235.1 coordinate 35,044,978, forward strand.
AATTATTATAAATAATGATTCAATCCATTTCAAACAACTGTTCAAAAATGAAACTTTAAATGGACTTACTTGAGAACAGGCCATGTGTGTTTTTTATTATGAACGTAACCGACACGGCTAGGCGGCCGCGGCACTAGGCAGGCATAATGAAATGCGCAAAAAGGCTCTTTATATTCATCTGGATGATGAAGTTGCATATGCCCCCTCATAGGTGTAGTGCTGCTGTGACATGGGAACTCACGATCGCACAGTTTGCATACAACTTTGTCCTTTATATTTTGATTTTCAGTCCAAAACCCGAAGTGCTTCCATATCGAACTCCTCATGTTAAACGGTGTTATCACTCGTCTCTCGTGCACAGGTTTATTGCCGTTGTCCTCCATTTTCTTCGGAAAACACTAGATGCAGCAGCAGCGATTGAAACCGTTAGAAACAACCGGTAGGCACGTAAAATTGCTGGGTATTTTCTGTCTAGCTTTCGCAACGCCTACTGCACTTTCGGAATTCTTTATTTTCTTTTTCTGCTTGTTTGTGAGTTTTGTTACATCTATAAGCTATTTTTTAATTGTTTAATTCTTTTAAAATTAATAGTGTACATATTTTGGTTAAAATCGATTCCCTATTTTCGTTTTTGAAAATTTTTTTGGTTGGTCCGATCGATTGTGCAATCGATTTTCGAACGAAAAGTGACAGCCCTAATACAGAGACGCCTTAAAAGCTGCTAGATCTGCTCATTTTTCAACCCTAGTAGAAGAAAATAAACAAAACCCTAGGTATTTATTTGAAATTGTGGCTAAACTAACGAAAAATAAATCTTCAACCCCAGACGTTTCCAAGCAGCACAGCAGTAATGACTTTATGAACTTCTTTACTAACACGATTGATAATATCAGGGAGAAAATTATAACTATTCAACCGTATTGCATCAGGCAATGCATTGTAGTCCCCCTGAGGAAAAATTTTATTCATACGTTGCTATAGGAGAGGAAGAATTTACTAAACTCGTTATATCATCTAAATCAACATCATGTATGTTAGACCCTATACCGACTAAGCTACTGAAAGAGATGCATCCAGAAGTCATAGATCCTCTTCTTAATATCATTAATTCATCTTTGTCACTAGGATATGTACCGAAAACTTTTAAGCTGGCTATGATTAAACCGCTTGTTAAAAAAACGCAACTTGATCCTACAGAATTAGTCAATTACAGGCCGATCTCAAATCTACCTTTTCTGTCAAAGATATTAGAAAAAGCAGTATCCTCACAACTGTGTTCCTTTTTAGAAAGAAATGATATCTGCGAGGATTTCCAGTCAGGATTTAGACCGTACCATAGTACTGAGACAGCTCTCATTAGAGTCACAAATGATTTGCTCTTATCATCCGATCGTGGTTGTATCTCGCTATTAGTGTTACTCGATCTTAGTGCTGCATTTGATACTATTGACCACAACATTCTTTTAAATAGACTCGAAAACTATGTTGGCATCTGTGGAATTGCTCTAGCATGGTTTAAATCATACTTATCTGACCGTTATCAGTTTGTAGCAGTAAATGAAGAGATGTCTCATCGATCACAAGTTCAGTATGGCGTACCACAAGGCTCAGTACTAGGACCATTGCTGTTCACTCTGTACATGCTACCCTTAGGAGATATCATTAGGAAGCATGGCATTAGTTTTCACTGTTATGCTGACGATACTCAGCTATATTTCTTCACGCCCAGACGAAACTTACCAATTCAAAAAATTAACGGAATGCATAGCTGATATAAAAAATTGGATGACTAGTAATTTCCTACTTCTAAATTCTGAAAAAACAGAGATTCTAATTATTGGACAAAAAACTCCCACACGTAATAATCTAGAATACTGTCTAACACTTGATGGCTGCTCTGTTAAGTCTTCGTCGTCGGTTAGGAACCTGGGTGTGCTCTTTGATACCAATCTTTCATTTGAAAGTCACGCGTCTAGTATCTGTAAAACCGCATTTTTCCATCTTAAAAATATATCTAAATTACACCATATGCTCTGCAGTACTTGAGCGAGCTCTTAACGCATTATAGTCCTTCACATCTATTGCGGCCCTTAAAAAGCTGCAAGAAATTACATTTGCGCTGAACTATTTCCCATTTCCACGTAGATTATAACCAACATCTGTAGCTTGTCACACTCTGGCGATGGAGTGCTAGACGCTTTTTTGCCTCGACTTTGATGTCCGACCATTTATTTTTTATTTCAGTCCAAAGTAGTGAGGATACAGCATTTACGGCATCTGCAACCTTTTGCCACTCAAGTGCCTTTTTGGCATTAGTAATGTCCACACTGTGCCCTCCAAACAACATTTTTCTCCTCTTTTCCACCTCGCCAACGCTAACTTCTACTTCACATTGAGTGAAGTTACGTTTTTTTTATTTCCTCTCTGTGTTTTCACAATCGATGAATATTAACTTGTGGGCGTTTCACGGACAATTTATCGGCAACTATGGGCGTGACATGAAGCCGCAAAAGCTGCGCTACATTTAGAATTGATTGTGATTTATTAAGGGGAAACTGCGTAGTATGTGCGTGTGCACGGTTTTATAAATCCGAATATTTCTGTGCGTATGCACGTCCTATGTTTCATCCGTACGCCACTTCTGACGCAAATCCAACGCAAAGTTTTATAAATGAGGCCCCAGGCCTGTTAAAAAACTATTTACATTTTTACAAGTATTTTTAGGGCCCGAGCCCTGATGGTGTGAGGACCCTCTTGGAATTGCTCCGTTTATGTAAACTTGTTACTCTACAGCACCTTTTTTCCAGCTGTTGTTTCTGTACTCAAGTTCCTCATTGAGGATTTCCAGCTGCTTCAGGAAGTCTATGTCGGGCTTGATATATCTTACCTCTATGAGATGATCAATGGCATCCTCCAATGTCATGTAATGGTAAATCATGAGATATGCCAGAAAAAGAGTAGGGGCATAGCTGACACCCTCAGTGCAGTGAATGAACACCTTATCTGTGGAAATAAAAGGAGAAAGACAGTAAGAAAAAGTCCCAAACAGTTTGTCACTCCAGAACACTTGATAAAAGATCTTACTTTTTGGGTTTTTCTTGGCATTGAGGATGAATTTGGCAGCCGACACAAAGTATTTGCTGATTTTGGAACTGTGCGTTGTAGGCAAGCCACAATAAGTGATGTTCATGCCTCTGTAGTATCTCGCCCCTGTATTAACGGTTTAACTTGGGTCTTTCTCCCATGGGAACCTCAGCTTCTTCACAGCAGCAGCGTTGAGGATGTGAGTAATACCCAGCTCCTTTATTTTCATTCGGTCCCTTGCTATCTCTCTGCACAAGAACACAACAGCCAAGATTAGTCTTTCACTGCACAGGATTTACAATGTAGAAATATAATTATGTTTGATTCCTGTTCCTACTTCTGCATTACATTATTAATCACATGGTTTATATTAGTCTATATTAGGTTTATATTAATGTGTTGTAGACTTACTCATTTCCAATGAAGATGTTGTCACAGACTGCAGTGACAGGTTTCCGATGCTGTATACAGCCCTTCACACGCTCCTCCAATGGAAAACAGTTTTTTTCTTGGACTAGCTCCTGTTCGGAAGTGCATGCATAAGGAACGCTTGGACCTGGAACACACGATTCATCTGAATCAGCCAAATTCCATTCCGGTTCCAGCTCAGGAACGCTTGGACCTGGAACAGATGTTTCCTTGGGATCGACCAGATCCAATTCAGGTTCATTCTCCAGCTGCTCATCTCTCTCTACACACGCTGAGGTTGAGTCGATCATATCAAAGTCAGCCTGCACAGCGTATAACTCCAGACACAACTCTCTGAGGTTGGTAGACATTGCGAGTTTTGGGTCTACTGCTGTCAAATCAAAGATGAACAGTTGTTAAAACTTGAAAGACATTTCTGTTTGCATCTCATTTGTTCTGTACACACACAGTTCAGTAATTTACCAGAGTGACAACTGCATTTACAAAAATTCGACACAGTGTGTACGAAACCGAATCGGTCAACTAGTTGTTAATGACGTACGACGAGAGATATGAGAAATGACAGACGTGTATCTCTTCATGTGCGGTGCAAGAAATCATAGGGGGGAAGTGGGATCAGCCTTGACTCATTCTTGTTGCCAGATCTTACAAGCAAATTGGTGAGCAAGCCCATAAAAAAGCTAAATAAATGAAATATTGCGACCTGCACACTTTAATAACGCCATAAATTCAATCGCTGTATGAGCCAAGCTTAAACAAAAACGCTTACAATAAGTGGATCTGGCAACATTTCAAGAGTGAGTCGTGTTCCAAACACACATGGAATGATAATTTAGTGGACTCCACTCACTGCCACTCATTGTCACTCCTGAAACTTTACAGAGTGTACATTGTAATGTTGCATCTCAAATGCTCTGTTGACATTCACCTTTTGGGCTGATCTTTTCAGGGGTTTCAGGAGAAGCATCCATGCCACCCTGATCAATCCCACTGCTGCTCCCTGAAGGCCCTGCTGAGTCGCTCAGATCATCACACACCAATGTAGGGCTCTTCAGATCTGAGATGGCATCCCTGACTTCAACTGCCTGACCTTCAGAGGACACTGGTTCTTCTGGCTCAGAACGGTTTAGACCTGGGACACTGGACTCCTCTGGATCAGCCAGATCCACTTGAGAAACTCTTGGAGCTGGGACACTTAATTGCTCGGTATCGACCAGATCCGTTTCAGATGTTGTCTGAGGAATGACTGGGACACACAGTGGCTCTGGAACACCAAAAAGCCTTTGAAAGAATCCACTAATTTTCTTCATCATCCACACTTTGGTACTTTCTGAAAAACAAAAGAAAAACATAAGTTATTACAAACATCTCAAACCATTAGACATGAAAAATTAGTCTGATTTGAGAGACATTTCTGTTTGCATCTCATTGTTAATGTTACATTTATACTCGATGTGCTCGCTGTTGTACTATTCTTTGAAACGACAGGGAGTAATTACTTGGAGTAATTTTTCTTGAAACCATCAGGAATCAGCAGCGAGAGAAATAAGGTGCACACATGATGATGTTTATTTAGAAGCTACACTTCACCAACCACACTACAAATGAATAGTGTAAAACCCAGTAAACCTTAAGATTATTACTTGACATTAGAACACAATAAATGGATGTGAGAACGTACTGTATGCATACAACTAAATTAATGATCTCTTAAATATTTTCTAATTTCACTGAACATTTAGTTTCGTGAACATTTTAGATGAACTTTGACCTTTATGTTCATTAAAAAAAGGCTTATTATTCTATTGTAGGCTCATTTTGTAAATGTGATCAACTAATTTCGACATTCGCAAGCTGGGTGCTGATGTGATGAGACACGCTCGGTCAGATTCGCCTCGAAGTCGTGCATCTTCGAAACCGGAGCCGCGCAGAAATCTTTTTTTATAGCCCACTTAAACTGTTTATTACAAATAAATTACTAAATGATAAAAATTAATAAATGTAAATTACATTTTTTCACCGCTGAGTTTACAATCCTGTGAAAAGCTCCCCTATACTTCCCGCGCCCCTGCCCTGAATATAGGGCTGGGTATTGGCAAGGGCCTCACGATACGATACATATCACGATACATGGGTCACGATACGATATATCACGATACGATACAATACAATACATATTGCGATATATTGCAATACTTTTTTTTTTTTAAATCAAAAATGTAAAAATAAAATAAAAATAGAGCTGAATATACAACTTGTTATGTACCACCTGGGGTATTCTGGTATGTGTATCACATTATATTGATAACTCAGCAGACAAAAACTTAAATTCCAATTTATTCGCAAAGGTATTTGCATTGTGTCGAGTGTGTCTGCGTGCGCGAGCGACAGTACGCGAGAGACGGAGTGTGCATGTGTGCGAGAGAGACTGAGAGTGCCCCAGCATTAGTAGCCTAATTGGTACATAATATTATATACTATAAGAGGCATGGAAGTTCGATTAATGGACAGCAATAATCAGTACTACAAACGTCTTGTTTTGAACTATTGTTTATAATAATTTAATTGTTGTTTTTATTTATATTGTTGTCCATTAATCGGACATCCATGCCTCTTATATAATAATTATATATTACTATGTACCAAATAAGCCTACTAATGCTCGGACACCATGACTTGCACTGACAACATCCCGATGTTGGTTGTGGTACAGTGTCAGTGATTAGTTATGGAATCTTACTACATACATTAAATCTTATTTAATCCTCCATATGGAAGTTTATGAGCTCGAATTATTTATATTTATTAAACAATAGTTCAAAACAAGATGTTTGTACTGATTATTGTTGTCCATTAATCGAACTTCCATGCCTCTTATATAGTAATTATATTACTATGTATGTACCAATACTAATGCTCGGACACACTCGGTTTCTCTCGCGCGCTCACACACTCGGTCTCTCTCGCGCGCAGACACATTCGGTTTCTCTCGCGCGCTCACACCCTCGGTCTCTCTCGCGCGCTCACACCCTCGGTCTCTCTCGCGCGCAGTTCGCTTCGCTTTTGTCCAGTCCGGCGCCTCATACAACTGGACAGCGAGTCAGCGACAACTACAGCAGCGGCGGAGGAGGTCGTTTGACGCACACAGAGGGATTTGATGAAAAAAAAAAAAAAAAATATACATATATATATCGATACTAGAGGTTGAAATATCGATACACTATCGTGAAAAAAAAATATCGCGATAGTTAGCTGTATCGATATTTTTGCACAGCCCTACCTGAATATAGAAAATGTATCAGTGGTGCATGTTGACCTGTTGTGCATGTTTAACATTCACCTGTTGGGCTGTTCCCAGGGGTTTCAGGAGAAGCATCGATCCTAATGCTGCTCTCTGCCACTTCTGTTGGTGACACCAACTCTGAGATGACACTTTTAACTTCATTCTCCAGCTGCTCATCTCTCTCTACACACGCTGAGGTTGAGTCGATCATATCAAAGTCAGCCTGCACAGCGTCGCCCTCTAAAAAGCTGTAACTGACTGACATGTCCTCAGGTAAATCAACCTCCAGCTCGGCACTGATCACTGCCGAGCTACCGAAATGGTCGTAGATGGCATCGGTGATGGTAAACTCAACCTCCACATCTTCCTCTACTGATACCCAGTGACTGTCACTGCTGTAGAACTCGCCGTTGACGTATACCTCCAGACACAACTCTCTGAGGTTGGTAGACATTGCGAGTTTTGGGTCTCCTGCTGTCAAATCAAAGATGAACAGTTGTTAAAACTTGAAAGACATTTCTGTTTGCATCTCATTTGTTCTGTACACACACAGTTCAGTTATTTACCAGAGTGACAACTGCATTTACAAAAATTCGACACAGTGTACGGAACCGAATCGGTCAACTAGTTGTTAATGACGTACGACGAGAGATATGAGAGATGACAGACGTGTATCTCTTTATGTGCGGTGCAAGAAATCATAGGGGGGAAGTGGGATCAGCCTTGAATCATTCTTGTTGCCAGATCTTGCAAGCAGATTGGTGAGCAAGCCCATAAAAAAGCTAAATAAATGAAATATTGCGACCTGCACACTTTAATAACGCCATACATTCAATCGCTGTATGAGCCAAGTTTAAACAAAAACGCTTACAATAAGTGGATCTGGCAACAGTGCAAGAGTGAGTCGTGTTCCAAACACACATGGAATGATAATTTAGTGGACTCCACTCACTGCCACTCATTGTCACTCCTGAAACTTTACAGAGTGTACATTGTAATGTTGCATCTCAAATGCTCTGTTGACATTCACCTTTTGGGCTGATCTTTTCAGGGGTTTCAGGAGAAGCATCCATGCCACCCTGATCAATCCCACTGCTGCTCCCTGAAGGCCCTGCTGAGTCGCTCAGATCATCACACACCAATGTAGGGCTCTTCAGATCTGAGATGGCATCCCTGACTTCAACTGCCTGACCTTCAGAGGACACTGGTTCTTCTGGCTCAGAACGGTTTAGACCTGGGACACTGGACTCCTCTGGATCAGCCAGATCCACTTGAGGATCCTGCTCAGAAACTCTTGGAGCTGGGACACTTAATTGCTCGGTATCGACCAGATCCGTTTCAGATGTTGTCTGAGGAATGACTGGGACACACAGTGGCTCTGGAACACCAAAAAGCCTTTGAAAGAATCCACTAATTTTCTTCATCGTCCACACTTTGGTACTTTCTGAAAAACAAAAGAAAAACATAAGTTATTACAAACATCTCAAACCATTAGACATGAAAAATTAGTCTGACTTGAGAGACATTTCTGTTTGCATCTCATTGTTAATGTTACATTTATACTCGACGCGCTCTTTGAAACAACAGGGAGTAATTACTCGGAGTAATTTTTCTTGAAACCATCAGGAATCAGCAGCTAGAGAAATAAGGTGCACAGATGATGATGTTTATTTAGAAGCTACACTTCACCAACCACACTACAAATGAATAGTGTAAAACCCAGTAAACCTTAAGATTATTACTTGACATTAGAACACAATAAATGGATGTGAGAACGTACTGTATGCATACAACTAAATTAATGATCTCTTAAATATTTTCTAATTTCACTGAACATTTAGTTTCGTGAACATTTTTAATGAACTTTGACCTTTATGTTCATTAAAAAAAGGCTTATTATTCTATTGTAGGCTCATTTTGTAAATGTGATCGACTAATTTTGACATTCGCAAACTGGGTGCTGATGTGATGAGACACGCTCGGTCAGATTCGCCTCAAAGTCGTGCATCTTCGAAACCGGAGCCGCGCAGAAATCTTTTTTTATAGCCCACTTAAACTGTTTATTACAAATAAATTACTAAATGATAAAAATTAATAAATGTAAATTACATTTTTTCTCCGCTGAGTTTACAATCCTGTGAAAAGCTCTCCTATACTTCCCGCGCCCCTGCCCTGAATAGCCTATAGAAAATGTATCAGTGGTGCATGTTGACCTGTTGTGCATGTTTAACATTCACCTGTTGGGCTGTTCTCAGGGGTTTCAGGAGAAGCATCGATCCTAATGCTGCTCTCTGCCACTTCTGTTGGTGACACCAACTCTGAGATGACACTTTTAACTTCATTCTCCAGCTGCTCATCTCTCTCTACACACGCTGAGGTTGAGTCGATCATATCAAAGTTAGCCTGCACAGCGTCGCCCTCTAAAAAGCTGTAACTGACTGACAGGTCATCAGGTAAATCAACCTCCAGCTCGGCACTGATCACTGCCGAGCTACCGAAATGGTCGTAGATGGCATCGGTGATGGTAAACTCAACCTCCACATCTTCCTCTACTGATACCCAGTGACTGTCACTGCTGTAGAACTCGCCGTTGACGTATACCTCCAGACACAACTCTCTGAGGTTGGTAGACATTGCGAGTTTTGGGTCTACTGCTGTCAAATCAAAGATGAACAGTTGTTAAAACTTGAAAGACATTTCTGTTTGCATCTCATTTGTTCTGTACACACACAGTTCAGTAATTTACCAGAGTGACAACTGCATTTACAAAAATTCGACACAGTGTGTACGGAACCGAATCGGTCAACTAGTTGTTAATGACGTACGACGAGAGATATGAGAGATGACAGACGTGTATCTCTTCATGTGCGGTGCAAGAAATCATAGGGGGGAAGTGGGATCAGCCTTGACTCATTCTTGTTGCCAGATCTTGCAAGCAAATTGGTGAGCAAGCCCATAAAAAAGCTAAATAAATGAAATATTGCGACCTGCACACTTTAATAACGCCATAAATTCAATCGCTGTATGAGCCAAGCTTAAACAAAAACGCTTACAATAAGTGGATCTGGCAACATTGCAAGAGTGAGTCGTGTTCCAAACACACATGGAATGATAATTTAGTGGACTCCACTCACTGCCACTCATTGTCACTCCTGAAACTTTACAGAGTGTACATTGTAATGTTGCATCTCAAATGCGCTGTTGACATTCACCTTTTGGGCTGATTTTTTCAGGGGTTTCAGGAGAAGCATCCATGCCACCCTGATCAATCCCACTGCTGCTCCCTGAAGGCCCTGCTGAGTCGCTCAGATCATCACACACCAATGTAGGGCTCTTCAGATCTGAGATGGCATCCCTGACTTCAACTGCCTGACCTTCAGAGGACACTGGTTCTTCTGGCTCAGAACGGTTTAGACCTGGGACACTGGACTCCTCTGGATCAGCCAGATCCACTTGAGGATCCTGCTCAGAAACTCTTGGAGCTGGGACACTTAATTGCTCGGTATCGACCAGATCCATTTCAGATGTTGTCTGAGGAATAACTGGGACACACAGTGGCTCTGGAACACCAAAAAGCCTTTGAAAGAATCCACTAATTTTCTTCATCATCCACACTTTGGTACTTTCTGAAAAACAAAAGAAAAACATAAGTTATTACAAACATCTCAAACCATTAGACATGAAAAATTAGTCTGACTTGAGAGACATTTCTGTTTGCATCTCATTGTTAATGTTACATTTATACTCGACGCGCTCGCTGTTGTACTATTCTTTGAAACGACAGGGAGTAATTACTCTGAGTAATTTTTCTTGAAACCATCAGGAATCAGCAGCGAGAGAAATAAGGTGCACAGATGATGACCTCAGTCAGGATTTTTTTCCCATGTATTTTTAATGCTCTTAGGGCATGTAAAACAAGATGTGAATTTATTTTTTATTTTTTTACACATTTTTCAAAGAGATTTTCAATGTCCACTTGAGTAAAGTAATGCGTTACAAGTAATGTGCATTACGTAATCTGATTTTTTTTAAATGTTACGAGCAATGTAATTACAAGTAACATGCATTACATAATCAGATTACTTTTTGATGTCATGAGTAAAGAAACGCATTACAAGTAACGTGCATTACGAAATTAAATTACTTTTTGATCCAACAAGTAGGCTAATGCATTAAAAGTCACATACTTTATGTAATCACATTACTTTTTTGATGAAAATGAAAATTACATTCTAATAATACAAATACATTTATTTACAGTCAAAAAAAGTTACTGCAGATTAAGTATTTTCAAAAACAACATTCACATTATAAATATGAATTGTAGCTGTACTATAGCCATTGATGCATGAGGTCCACTATAGTGGACAAATGATTCATCAGAATTTTCTCCCAATCTAAAATCAAAACTTGGAAAATTTCACTGTGATATGACTCATTAGATATGCTGCAATATTATTTTTTACCAACAATAGTCTCCTAGGATAGAAGGAATGGGTGGATATTCCGGAGTAACTTGGCATTTCTGTCTGACCATCGGCCATCTTGGTTTGGAGGGGGAAATTTTTTTAGAGAGGTTGATGTGCAACTATGCCATCAAAACCCGTGCAAATTCAATAAAATGCCTTTTAAATAGCTGTCCACAGTAGTGACCTCTATGCATGAAAGGGTTAAGATTATTACTTGACATTAGAACACAATTAATGGATATGGGAATATATGCATACAACTAAATTAACGTTCTCTTAAATATTTTCTACTTTCACTGAACATTTAGTTTCGTGAACTTTGACCTTTATGTTCATTAAAAAAAGGCTTATTATTCTATTGTAGGCTCATTTTGTAAATGTGATCATCAACTAATTTCGACATTCGCAAACTGGGTGCTGATGTGATGAGACACGCTCGGTCAGATTCGCCTCGAAGTCGTCCATCTTCGAAACCGGAGCCGCGCAGAAATCTTTTTTTATAGCCCACTTAAACTGTTTACTACAAATAAATTACTAAATGATAAAAATTAATAAATGTAAATTACATTTTTTCTCCGCTGAGTTTACAATCCTGTGAAAAGCTCTCCTATACTTCCCGCGCCCCTGCCCTGAATAGCCTATAGAAAATGTATCAGTGGTGCATGTTGACCTGTAGGCCAAAAACAAAAAAACTGGGCCAAAAACTCAATACCCTCTTTCTCTAATATCAAAATTCTCGCCTCGAAGTCGTGCATCTTCGAAACCGGAGCCGCGCAGAAAACTTTTTTTATAGCCCACTTAAACTTTTTATTACAAATAAATTACTAAATGATAAAAATTAATAAATGTAAATTAAATTTTTTCCCCGTTGCGTTTACAATCCTGTGAAAAGCTCTCCTATACTTCCCGCGCCCCTGCCCTGAATAGCCTATAGAAAATGTATCAGTGGTGCATGTTGACCTGTTGTGCATGTTTAACATTCACCTGTTGGGCTGTTCCCAGGGGTTTCAGGAGAAGCATCGATCCTAATGCTGCTCTCTGCCACTTCTGTTGGTGACACCAACTCTGAGATGACACTTTTAACTTCATTCTCCAGCTGCTCATCTCTCTCTACACACGCTGAGGTTGAGTCGATCATATCAAAGTCAGCCTGCACAGCGTCGCCCTCTAAAAAGCTGTAACTGACTGACAGGTCATCAGGTAAATCAACCTCCAGCTCGGCACTGATCACTGCCGAGCTACCGAAATGTAAATATAAATATATTTTTCGCAATATATATTTTTGACTTCTGCTCGGAATATCGCTCAACTGCAGTGACAGCAAACGAGTCTTGCTGTCTGTGACGTAATCAAACTCTGGGACGTAACAAAGCAATATGATACGCCATGGTTGCCATAGAAACAGATTGTTAGTAGCAGGCTCAATGGTTTGTTTTCGCTTATTCCCGAATTATATATATATATATATATATATATATATATATATATATATATATATATATATATATATATATATATATATATATATAATATAATATAATATAATAATATTATTATTATTATTATTATTATTATTATTATAGAATAATATTAATAATATAGAATTCATAGACATTTTCTCTAGTAATATGGCACATAGTCTTAGAGCTCAAACATGACAATCTGGGGCTCAGGTCAGGAAGCAGACAGACTGGCTAAACCGACCGTCTGCTAGCTGTCTCACCTCACCAAGGTCAGATAAATCCCATCACATAGAGCCTCTTTCACCTAGATATCATCATATAGAGACTGTGTCTGTTCCCCGAATTAGGACATACAAAAAACTCCTAAACCTATTCAAGGCATGGCCGTAGCCAGCTATGAGGTCACCGAGGTCCGGACCTCGGTCATTTTTTTATATTCAAAAATAAAATTTCAAGCTCTCTGAATGATTAATTAGCCGTTTAAACTGCGTCATATGTGTGTTTGCAATTCATGTCGCTGAGAGAAGGAACAGTGAACGGGGCTTGAGAGCGCGTTGTGAGCTTACAGTCTATGGTTGTGAGTGAGGGCGCGGGTGCAGCCTCTGTGTTGCCAGATCCACCTATTATACGTCTTTTTGGACTTTTTGGACTTTTTTCCATTTATTGTGACACTTTAGGACGTTAATAAAGTGGAAAGTTGAATGTTAGGGCTAGTGATATATTAATTTTCTTTTCCAAAACACAAGCTTTGAACTTTTTTCTCATTATTATTATTTTTTTGTTTTTTTAATGTTTTTCGTGGCATTAATAAAAAGAAGAAGCTTAGACAAACTGTAATTGCTGACAGGAAGATACCAAATTCGGTAAGACAAACGCAATGATCATGATTATCTGTAAGAAATGTAGGCTACAACACTATCAAAAACAATAGCATAATACAAATCTGTATCATTATTCTAACGTTATTTGTAACTTGTTACGAAATAAAAAGTCTCTCACCTAAAAAAAACGTACTTTCCTGTCCCGTCAGTCTCGTTGCGCGTCCTCTTCAATTACACGCGCAAATGCGGCAGAGCGCTTTATGTCACTTTATTATAAATAAAGCGCAAAAGAAACTACAAGCATGATGCAACAACATCGTAGTTGATGTCAATTTGTAAGTCATGAAATTACCAAAAAGTGCCAATAAATTCCGCAACTTACTTCATGTTTGGAATGATTTACATGCAGGTTTATGTTCATTCAATTTTCATTCTATTCATCAGGATCAGTGGTCATGTTCATTAACAGCTCATGTTAGTATTGTGTATTTACCATGGTTACTGTTGTTTCCTTAACCCAAAAATGCCACTTATTTTCACTGTTTTTGCACTATATTTCTAAATGATTGTGGTCTGACATACCAACTTATTTGTATTTACAAAAACTATTTTGGAACTGCTATTTAATAGCCTTATACTTTATTCATCATCAGTATGTGTCATATTCTTATATACAGTATATATATATATATATATATGTATATATATATATATATATATATATATATATATATATATATATATATATAGGCTATATATCACTAATTGTTTGGCATACTAAAACACCAGTGATAATGTAATGTAGACAAACTCTATATCATAACTAAAAAATAAGTTTGAGCCCCCTTTAATGTCCAGGTACAAGTCAATGTTTTTTCTTTTTGCACAGTTCATGGGTTGAAGCCCGTTGAAGCTCTTAATTTTGAGCTCTCAAAGAGCACCAGATTGATGCATTTAACCTTAAAATGTACAAAATTTTCTTACGGGGGAGCATGCCCCCGAACCCCCCTAGAGGGACAGAGGTCCACCCATCATAGTTTTACTAAATCCTATGGGAAAGAACGATCATTTATAAAATTTACTCCAGCATAGTACAACAAAGTTCCTTTTAAGTCAGTAAACTAAAACTGTTAATGCAAAATTCAAATATCCTTGGACAAACTATACATTTGGCCTGCCTAAGGGGGGCCTACAACACATTGTGCCCAGGGGCCTCCGAATTCTTAATCCGGCCCTGCACCTCACCCCGGACCTCACTAATTTTCAAACCCTGGTTACGGCCTTGATTCAAGGGTAAAAATTTAATTGATGTTCAACAAATAAAAAACAGACATACACTGTAATACGAATGAACAAATGATAAAGCTTGGGTTGCTGAATATTCGATCCCTTACTTCAAAAGCACTTAATGATATGATTACAGACTATAACCTAGATGTGCTGTGTTTGAAAGAAACCTGGCTAAAACCAGACAATTATATTACTTTAAATGAGTCCACCCCGCAAGATTACTGTTATAAACATGAACCTCGTCTGAAAGGCAAAGGGGGAGGTGTTGCTGTAATTTATAGTAATATCTTCAGGATTACTGAGAAGTCTTGTTTTAAATACAATTCTTTTGAAGTTGCTAAATGTAACATTATCTAGTGTAAATGATAAATCACGTTTAACATTTGTGCTGGCTACTATACAGGCCACCAGGGCACCATACAGACTTTATCAAAGAATTTGCTGAGTTTCTATCAGAGTTAGTATTGGCCGCAGATAAAGTCCTAATTGTTGGTGATTTTAATATACATGTGGATAACGAAAAGATGCATTGGGATTAGCATTTAAAGACATTCTGAACTCAATTGGAGTTAGACAACACGTGTCAGGACCTACTCATTGTCGTAATCATACTCTAGATCTAATATTACCACACGGAATAAATGTTGATGCCGTTGAAATTCTGCAGCAGAGCGAAGACATCTCAGATCATCATCTAGTCTCGTGTTAATTTAGCCAAGGCTGTAAAGCAGACGCTGTGTTACAAATATGTTAGACCTATCACTTCTGCTACTAAAGACAGCTTTATCAATAATCTTCCTGATCAGTTTCATCATCTCAGCATCCCAGATAGCTTAGAAGAACTAAATATTGCGACGGAAAGTTTTAACTCTCTCTTTTCCAGCACTTTAGACAGTTGCTCCTTTGCGCTTAAAGAAGATTAAAGAAAATAGTCCAACGCCGTGGTACAATGAGCACACTCAGGCCCTTAAGAGAGCAGCCAGAAAAATGGAGCGCAACTGCAAGAAAACAAAACTAGAGGTATTTCGCATTTCATGGAAAGAGAGTTCGATTGCATACAGAGAGGCTTTAAAAGCTGCTAGATCTGCTTATTTTTCAACCCTATTAGAAGAAAATAAACAAAACCCTAGGTATTTATTTGAAATTGTGGCGAAACTAACGAAAAATAAATCTTCAACCCCAGAAGTTTCCAAGCAGCACATCAGTAATGACTTTATGAACTTCTTTACTAACAAGATTGATAATATCAGGGACAAAATTATAACTATGCAACCGTCTACTACAGTATTGCATCAGGCAGTGCATTGTAGTCTCCCTGAGGAAAAAATTTATTCATTCGTTGCTATAGGAGAAGAAGAATTTACTAAACTCGTTACATCATCTAAATCAACAACATGCGTATGTTAGACCCTATACCGTCTAAGCTACTGAAAGAGATGCTTCCAGAAGTCATAGATCCTCTTCTTAATATCATTAATTCATCTTTGTCATTAGGATATGTACCGAAAACCTTTAAGCTGGCTATGATTAAACTGCTTGTTAAAAAAACGCAACTTGATCTTACAGAATTAGTCAATTACAGGCCGATCTCGAATCTACCTTATCTGTCAAAGATACTAGAAGAGGCAGTATCTTCACAACTGTCCTTTCTAGAAAGAAATGATATCTGCGAGGATTTCCAGTCAGGATTTAGACCGTACCATAGTACTGAGACAGCTCTCATTAGAGTCACAAATGATTTGCTCTTATCATCCGATCGTGGTTGTATCTCTCTATTAGTGTTACTCGATCTTAGTGCTGCATTTGATACTATTGACCACAACATTCTTTTAAATAGACTCGAAAACTATGTTGCCATCTGTGGAATTGCTCTAGCATGGTTTAAATCATACTTATCTGACCGTTATCAGTTTGTAGCAGTAAATGAAGAGATGTCTTATCGATCACAAGTTCAGTATGGCGTACCACAAGGCTCAGTACTAGGACCGTTGCTGTTCACTCTGTACATGCTACCCTTAGGAGATATCATTAGGAAGCATGGAATCAATTTTCACTGTTATGCTGATGATACTCAGCTCTATATTTCTTCACGCCCAGACGAAACTTACCAATTCACAAAATTAACAGAATGCATAGCTGATATAAAAAATTGGATGACTAGTAATTTCCTACTACTAAATTCTGAAAAAACAGAGATTCTAATTATTGGACAAAAAATTTCCTCACGTAATAACCTAGAATACTGTCTAACACTTGATGGCTGCTCTGTTAAGTCTTCGTCGTCGGTGATACCTCTTTGATTCCAATCTTTCATTTGAAAGTCACGTGTCTAGTATCTGTAAAACCGCAATTACGTCATATGCTCTCATTGACAAATGCGGAACAATTAGTTCATGCGTTCATGACCTCGAGGCTAGATTATTGTAATGCTCTACTGGGTGGTTGCCCTGCACGCTTAATAAACAAATTACAGCTGGTCCAAAACGCAGCAGCTCGAGTTCTTACCAGAACCAGGAAGTATGACCATATTAGCCCGGTTCTGTCAACACTGCATGGCTGCCTATTAAACATCTTATACATTTTAAAATATTGCTGATTACTTACAAAGCACTAAATGGTTTAGCTCCGCAGTACTTGAGCGAGCTCTTAACGCTTTATAGTCCTTCACGTCTATTGCGATCTCAAAATTCCGGCCAGTTGATAATACCTAAAATATCAAAATCAACTGCTGGCAGTAGATCCTTTTCCTATTTAGCACCAAAACTCTGGAACAGTCTTCCTAACATTGTCCGGGAAGCAGGCACACTCTGTCAGTTCAAAGCTAGACTAAAAACACATCTCTTTGACCTAGCATACACATAACACATTGTAGACTTCTATAATTCCATATTAGGCTGCATAGATTAGGCCAGCCGGAACCGGGAACACTTCCCATGAATCCTGATGTACTCGTTACATCATAAGAAGAATGGCATCTACGTTAATATTAGTCTCTCTGCTTATACTGAGGTTTACCGCAGTCCGCCGGATCCAGATCAGATGAAGGACCTGCGCCTGGACGCAATGACAGCGCAGTCCTGAAATGTCAAATAGTCTCTCCTCTTCCGCCGGATCCAGGCCGAATCCAGATCCGATGAAGGACCTGCGCCTGGACGCGACGACAACGCAGTACTGAAGTGTCAACCAGTCTCTCCGTTTCTGAAGTGAGGTGGACTCCGGCCGTATCCAGATTAGATGGTGGATCTGCACGTGGACCCAACCATGACGCATCCCTGAAGTGCCGGCCTCACGACACGACCAATCTGACTTCTGACCTGTAATGCTGCCTGGATCATAATCATACACTGTTCGCTCGTTGGCCAGAGGAGAACTGGCCCCCGAATGAGCCTGGGTTCTTCCAAGGTTTTTTCCTCCATTCTGTCTCCTGATGGGAGTTTTGGTTCCTTGCCACTGTTGCCTTGGCTTTTGGCTTGCTTAGTTGGGGACATTTAATATTCAACGATATTACTGATCTGCCTATTTAGGGTGGACAATGATGCAATTTTCTTCTAGAAACAAACTTTGTTGTATTATTTTCATTTTATCAATGTGAAGCTGCTTTGATAAAATCTATATTGTAATTTCAATTATGTAATTGTGAAATACCTAAGTTACGGGAAACACTTCTAAAATTCGCATTATAGAACATTGAAATTACTTTACAAAGCATTGGACTAAAGCCAAAAAAATACTAAAGACTTAAACAAAAAAGGTTGTTTGAGGGAATCAAACGTCTCGAAAAAGTCTGGAAATAGAAGTAAGCTTGTATGAGGAATGAAATAATTATAATACTTCTCCCTTTGATAAAAGCTGATTGTGTTTCCTTAATTTTCTAGCATTTACAATTTGTTTAGCTTCTTTAATTGCCAATCTTTAAATGCTAAATTTAACCCATTCCCATTTGCCAATTGAAGTTAATTCAGACAAAAGTTATTTTTAACATTGTTAATCATTAACAAAACTAGGGATGTTAACGATTAATCAACGATCGATTAATTGTCGATAATACATTTAATCAATTAAACGTATCGATCATCGATTAAGCAGGTTCATGCGCGTGCGTGCTGCTCAACCGCAAAACATAGCGAGCACGCCGGAGTTATGTTTGGGACCACTTTACACCTTCATCATGACTATAATTTTTGCGTGTGCATTCACAGCCTTTTGTTTTGTGCAAATGTAAGTTGTAATGTTGTGTTTATTTTGTGTAGGCCTAACGTATCTATATCTGATTTATCTCATATAGGATGCATTTGGTTAAGAATTAATGTAGTAAAGCTTATGGTGATCCTCTTCAGTTTCAGTGCGCGCAGAGGAGACTAATAATGACTATTGGACTGTCATATAGGGCATTTCAGAATGTTTGTAAACAATAGGCACCAAGATACTTCCGGGTGGCAGAACGCGAGCGGCTTCTGCTGACTAATGCCGAGTTCACACTGCACGATTTTCAAAGTAGTCGGGTCACGTGACAAGAACAGTACTGTTCTTTTCACACTGCATGACTATCTGGGGTACCATTCAGTTGCTGCTGTGTTCACACTGCACGATGGATCGGCGACAGGGTGTTTCACACTGCATGACTTTACAAAAGAAAGAATCACCGACAACTTCTGTCTTATCCGCAAACTACGTTTCACAACCAAACACAGGCGAGAAGTGATAAGGAAATAACACAAGATTACACGTGCGTGAAACCGGAGTTCTCGCGCGAGACTGAAATAAATTAATATGAAAAATGATAGCCTGCAAGAAGCTTGCGATCCAAATTGTCTGTGTGCTGATTTGCAGCGAAAAGGAGAAGTTTATGCTGGAGGTAATGATTGGGAAGATGAGGGGAGCAAGGATTATGTGTTCTGCACAGAGAGTTGGGGGTAAATAAATAATTGTGCAATGTGCTGCTGGTCAAGCAAATGTTTGTGCTTTGTTTCTGTTTGATATATTGTAAATATATCTATTAAAATACTGATATTCTGGTCAATAACTCCTCCCCGAACATCCTTCTGCTCTGTATCTTGCTCTCTCATTGTCTGTCAGTCATCGCCAATGTAGTTTTCAGTCAGAACACTTTTCACACAGCAGGATTTTGAATCGCCGACAGGTCCAGATATTTAGCATGCCAAATATCTCACGGGCGATTCTCTCAGATCGCGTCTTTGCTCATTCACACTGCGTGATTGTCACTCGCGTGAACGAGCACGATTTGCCTGTGATTTCGGGCATTTGTTGGCGATTTCTCAAAACCTGTCGGCGAGCCAAAATCGGGGCTAAAATCGTGCAGTCTGAACTCGGCATAACTGAAGAGATCCAGCCGGCTACTGTAACAGTTACATAGTTAAAAACATTGTTATTGATCAAAGTTGAAACGATGATGAAAACGTGTTGTGTTTGGGGTTGCGCTGCCAGATATACAGCAAAAGGTGTAGGGTTTTATCGATTTCCTGTGGGTGAGGAGGTTATAGCGAGTGGACATCGTGTTGTGTCGTAAAAAGTCGTGCTAAAAGTAGGAAATCTTAATGATCCCCTAAATTATATGATTCATCCAACGTTTACCTTTCTGCTGCCAACCCTGCTTGCTCTTTAACTCTGCTTCGTGTATTCTCAAAACGGTCCATCTACAAAATCATAACAGAGCATTTATATTCAGCTGGGGAAATTCGAGACTAATATTAGTAAACTGTCTCTTTTGAAGATCAGACTCATTGCCAGTCACTGCCTGAAGTAAAAGAGGGCTTCCCACTCTCATGCATTGACCGTGAGACTCACGCAATTGTCATTTTTTTTCACATGCTCTCACGCCACACATCCATTTTCTCACGCCATCCATCCATCCATCCATCTTCTTCCGTTTATCCGGGGCCGGGTCGCTGGGGCAGCAGTCTAAGCAGGGATGCCCAGACTTCCCTCTCCCTAAACACTTCCTCCAGATTTTCATCCCCGCCGCTTCACACTCGGCTGCAGTCGCAGTGCATGCTGAAGGTCCTGGTCTGATGGGGCCAGCATGACAACATCATCCGCAAAGAGCAGAGATGAAATCGTGTGGTCCCCAAACCTGACACCCTCCGGCCCCTGGCTGCGCCTAGAAATTCTGTCCATGAAAATTATGAACAGAACCGGCGACAAAGGGCAGCCCTGCCGGAGTCTAACATGCACCGGGAACAAGTCTGACTTACTGCCGGCAATGCGAACCAAGCTCATGCTCCGGTCGTACAGGGACCGGATAGCCCTTAGCAAAGGGCCCCGAACCCCATACTCCCAGAGCACCCTCCACAAGATGCCGCAAGGGACACAGTTGAATGCCTTCTCCAAATCCACAAAGCACATGTGGATTGGTTGGGCAAACTCCCATGAACCCTCCAGCACCCTGGAGAGGGTATAGAGCTGGTCCAGTGTTCCACGACCTGGACGAAAACCACACTGTTCCTCCTGAATCCGAGGTTCTACTATCTGCCGGATTCTCCTCTCCAGTACCCTGGCATAGACTTTCCCGGGGAGGCTGAGAAGCGTGATCCCCCGATAGTTGGTGCACACCCTCCGGTCCCCCTTCTTAAAAAGAGGGACCACCACCCCGGTCTGCCAGTCCAAAGGCACTGTCCCCGACCGCCACGCGATGCTGCAGAGGCGTGTCAGCCAAGACAGCCCCACAACATCCAGAAACTTGAGGTACTCAGGGCGGATCTCATCCACCCCCGGAGCCTTGCCACCGAGGAGTTTCTTGACTACCTCTGTGACTTCAGCCCGGGTGATGGACGAGTCCGCCTCCGAGCCCTCAGCCTCTGCTTTCTCAATGGAAGACGTGACGGCAGGATTGAGGAGATCCTCAAAGTATTCCTTCCACCATCCGATGATATCCCCAGTCGAGGTCAACAGCTGCCCACCTCCACTGTAAACAGCGTTGGTAGGGCACTGCTTCCCCCTCCTGAGCTGCTGGATGGTTTGCCAGAATCTCTTCAAGGCCGACCGATAGTCCTTCTCCATGGCCTCACCGAACTCCTCCCAGGCACGAGTTTTTGCCTCCACAACCACCTGGCCTGCAGTCTGCTTGGCCTGTCAGTACCCATCAGCTGCCTCAGGAGTCCCACAAGCCAGCCAGGCCCGATAGGACTCCTTCTTCAGCTTGACGGCATCCCTTACTTCCGGTGTCCACCACCGGGTTCGGGGATTGCCGCCTCGACAGGCACCTGAGACCTTACGAAAAATTATATAAAAAATTCACAGGCAACATATGTACACATTCATGGCAAAATTCAAACGGGACCAGAAAATAATTATTTTCTCCCATTCACTTGCATTGACGATTTTTCAATCTTGAGGTCCAGTGGGGTTAGCGGAAGGGGCGGGACTTACCAGCTCTATAGAGAGTATTTTGCAAATTATGTGTAGGCCTACTATATCACATATTTATTATATTTTTTACTTATATCATTAAATACAGTTGTTATTATGATAAAAAAACGCATTATATTTAATTCAATTTTTTAATTTTATTACATTTTTACTGCCGACGGTGGGTCTCCCTTCCAAGAAATTTACTAGCGTTGCCATAGGAACGCTTCGGCTTTTGCCACCCGGAAGAACGTCTATTACTGTTGTGACGTCATGGTGAATTGTTGTATTGTGGACCGTACCATTTTTAACCACCGTGGCTATTTTTTACAGTCTATGGGCTAGAAGCAACGGAGATAGAGAATGACTTCAACTTCTCAAGCAAGCGGCAACCTCCCTGTCTCTTTCTTGAAACCAACACAGAAGTGTATTAAATGGCAATTCATCGATTGGCCACTTGAGGCTGGGTGCAGAAGTGAGTCAAATCTGTATCTCCCCCA
Source organism: Scardinius erythrophthalmus (assembly GCF_964197995.2). NCBI lineage: Eukaryota > Metazoa > Chordata > Actinopteri > Cypriniformes > Leuciscidae > Scardinius > Scardinius erythrophthalmus. Next base: position 35,067,682 of record NC_138235.1, read on the forward strand.
ACTTTACAGCAGAAAAAAACACGTTTACAGCCTGGTCTAAAAAGTGGCTTTGGTCTATATAGCTTATTTTGCCCTTCATGACAATTGTGAGGGGGGTGAATTTTTTTATAACTCATCCGTTTACATTATATAAAGCCTTAAAGTCTGCGTGAACCGGAAGTTGCAAACGACTTTTCTCCAGTGCTGTGACGTATTTCCCAGTGAAATGGAATATTGAACAGAGGGCAGGGTTTTACTCTAGCGCTCCTCCTCTCCATCTCTGCTCATAGCAGACTAACGGTTTGAGGGGAGTGGTTAAGCGTTTCCCAACCCAATCCGTCAAACCTACATCATCAGAAAGGAACGCCATTCCAGACTGGAAGTAACTTTTCAGATTTTGATTAAAGATTACCACGGCAAAAAAAAAATTTCTGTGTATTTATTAACTTGCACGGATTAATTTTTCCACCACAAGACTAGTAATATGCGCTAACAAAGTAAATAGGGTCAATTTTGATTTCAGTTGGACTTTAAAGTTCTACAAAATTAAGGGCGTGTCCACTATTGAGTGACAGGTGGATTCCCGCTGCTGTGGTCATTAGTCATCATTAGCCGTTTGTCTGCTGCCCATTTTCGTTAATCCCATAGACAGTATATAAACTGGACACAGCAACCCCATTGGATTCAACGGAGACAAGTGAAGTAAATTAGAAGCTCTCACTTCCTGGGGGTCGAGTGTACTGCGCAGACTCAAACTGAGCTTGATGACGTAGATGTGACGTGAGCAACCCATCTGTCTTCTAGTAGCTGTGTCAAGAGAAATCTGAATCATTCCCTTCCGAAACTTGCAGAGACGGAGAGTGTGAGTAGGAGGTGTCCATGAGCTAGGAGCAGGAGAAACTTTTGCTAAGTATTCTGATTAATTATTTTGTCATTTTGCCTCCACGTCCCCCCGATTGACTGCGAGCTTCTCCTCCTGTCCATACGGTAATCTCTCTACTGTGCGACAGAGAGTCGCGTGGTTATGATGCAATCGTTAGCCTATTTTTACAAAAATTGCTTCTATGGGGCCATAACATAAGCTACAAGGTAATGGAGCCTTTTATACATTTACGTGTTTCTTTAGAAATAAATAATGGACAAATGGAGTCTTTAAACGCCTCAGATGTAAAGTTATTCACTGTCAAAGTGACGCCAAAATGAATGGGAGTCAATGGAATGCTAACAGCAGGTGAGGGTCTGCTAATCAATGACGGCGCCCGGGGAAGCTTCAAAATAATATGAAACCCTGCTCCCCTGGTTAATCCGGGAGTGACGCACTCCCAAGATGGCGACGGTCGGCTACACCCACTTTAGGCTTCCAAAACGGTATTCAGAAACCTACGGGTGACGTCACGGACACACTACGTCCATATTTTTTTACAGTCTATGGTTGAATGACAAACGCTAGGGAAATTACTCCAGTAGACTAAATTCGGTTTGCTGCTGACGTGCATTGGTAAATGTAAGTTGCTAGCAGACGTCTAGCTTGTTGAAAATGTGTTATTTTATAACCTTTATTTATTAACGTGTTTTGTTCTTTCATAGCTCATGTCACGTCTTCATACATTGAATTACTGGCTACTTACCTGCTACTTACCCACTGAGGCTAATAAAGTGGACCTTGGTTAGTTAGTTAGCAAGGTTAGGTAGCAAGATAATTATCTATTTAAATCAAGCTTTACAGTGTGGTGAGGTAAAATCGATTGTCATTTCCAAGGAGATAAACTCCATAGCCTAGGTGTCCAAATATTAGGTGTCCATAATTGTGTTGATTTGACACTGACTACCATAGACTATAATGGAAAATTGGTTTCTGTTTATACAGTATATGAGAGGGGTGGGTCTTACCTTCAGGGGCTCGTTCTTCGTACACTGCTTAAAACTCTCCTTCACCTCGTCACTAGCTGATGTGTGGTGAGCGTTCATCCAGGTGGGAGCTACACATTAGTTGTGATGTGCCACCCCCCTCTTCTTGAGCACCTCAAACTTCTTATTGATGGAACACTATATAAATGCCATATTATTTGTTATTCCACATTTTTCAATCATGTTTAATTTTACTAGGTGGAAATGGGAGGAGAAGAATGTCCGCAGTCCCCTTGGAGGCTGAGGGCTACATTGGTGCTATGCTCTAGAAAGTTTCAGGTGGTGGGAAAGACACTCTTTACATAGTGCCTCTTCAGGATGAGTTGGACTTCTCACCACTCCCAGCAAACGCTCCAGAGTTTGCTTTGATGCCCAAGGCCAGCTGCAAGCACTGTTTTGCAAAGATGCCTCTCCAAATGTTGGCTCTACATGACCGTAAATGTGCTAGCCACACCAGATGATCACTAGATGATCTCTGATGATGACGACGATGATGTCCAGTTTCCTGAAGTTTTGCAAACTCCAGTGCCAGTGCAGACGACTGAAGAGAACCACTGCCCTCAGCAGGTGGCGCTAGCCATTGTGGCCAAAGGTAATGGTTACCTATTTCTTCAAGCTCTGTCTTCTTCTGCGGGGGTGTCTTGCTGTGTGCACTCAGGATGTTGTATGTATTGCTTTAATTATTTAATTATTTTTGTTAAATGATATGGGGATAGCTGATATGGACTGGATTTGTTATAACATTAATGCCTTTATTCTTATAGAACTGAGGATACAACCTCACCTGAGAGGGAACTCCATACTGAGACAGATGATATCTCATGGTAAGTCCAAGTTCTCTGACGAGAGGTTCTCTCGTATTGCGTAAGTTGCTTACGCTACGGGAAAGTTCTCTTTCTTCGAGATCTGAAGCCAAAAATTATCCTTAATTTTGTATTTATTGTCAACGCAGTGCGGCAGCCGGCAGACCATGGCAAGCGACATTAGCGTGCCCATTGGTTGCCTCAGCGGAAACTGTTTAAGCCTATCAGTGAGCTCCGTGTGTTGACGCGCCCTTCACACCCCTCTAACCGTCAGGATGGGTGTGGTCAGCGTGTATATAAGGAAGGCTCACGGGCTGAGAATCTGATTTTCTTGTCTTCAGCGAAGCTCTTCGCATCACTGGATCTTGAGAGCCGCGCCGTTGAATCAAGCGACCAGCCAGCTTAGGAAAGCGCCTGAGGAAGCCGGCTGCCTTCGCTGCCTTCAGCCATCCGTGCCAGCTACGCTATCCGGCGGCATATCCTTTTACTGCCGTGTGTTTTCGCCCCGCGACACACACTTTCTCTCAGCATCTAAAAGAGCGAGGCGTTTTTCTAAAAATGCCTCAGTTTTCCGCTCAGCAACAGAGACCGCCATCTCATCTGCGCTCTCTGCCTGGGCCGCGAGCACGCCACCACCGCACTCTCTACGGGCGGCTGCCCCGAGTGCGAGGAACTTTCAATGTCGACCCTGCAGGCTCGACTTGAAGTGTTTGACCAAGCTGTCGCTCCGCCTGTTTCTATCGGGCCGCGCAGGAAGAAGCGCCGCTCACAGAGACCACTGGAGACTGATGTGGCACACAAGAGCTCGCCGGAATCTTTCCCTCGAGCCTCTCTCTCGTTCTCTCCGCCCCCCTCCCGGCCGCTCAACCGCCGGGTCCCGCCCCCGCCCCCGCGCCGCCGCCGCGTCAGGGGATGAAGCGGATGAATTAGACGAGGGTGCCGCCGCTGACAGCTGTGCTATCCTGGCTTCTGACAGCGAAGAGTGGTCTACTGCCTCTTCGTCCATACAGGATTGCGGACGGACTCGAGCTGGCGAGGACGCGGAGCTTTTGCGCCTCCTCACCAAAGCTGTCGACCAGCTGGGTCTCGAGTGGGCTCCACCTAAAGAGTCAGCGCTGAACAGGCTCGACGGCTGCTTTCTTCATCGCCGCAGCCGAACACCGACATCCAGAACTGCACCCTTCCTGCCTGAGCTCCACAACGAGCTCTCTAAATCGTGGAATGCTCCTTTCTCCGCGAGAGTTTCTTCCCACGCCTCATCGATGCTCTCACAAGTTGACGGTGCCGCTGAGAAGGGGTATAATGCCATTCCCCCCGTGGAAGAGGCGGTTGCAGCGCACCTTTGCCCGCCTTCTGGTTGGCGCTCAAAGGCTGCCCTCCCGTCAAAGGCTTGCAGGACGACTTCAGCTCTCGTCGGCCGCGCTTTCACCGCCGCCGGACAGGCTGCATCTGCCCTGCACTCTATGTCCGTGCTGCAGATTCTACAAGCCGACCTTCTCCGCGATCTGGACGAGAAGGGCTTGGAATCGTCTACTATCACGGATCTGCGCAGCGCGATGGATCTCTCCCTTCGCGCCACGAAATATGCTGCCCAGGCCATAGGAAGGTGCATGGCTTCTCTGACCGTTACAGAGAGGCATCTCTGGTTGACGCTCGCCGACATGAAGGAGTCTGAGTGCGCGGTGTTTTTGAACGCCCCCCTCTCGTCCACCAGCCTATTCGGCCCAGCGGTGAGCGGGATCGTGGGCCGCTTCTCGGAGGTGCAGAAGACTATGCAGGCTATGAGCCTCTTTCTGCCTCGACGCTCGAGCTCAGCCGCACGCCGTCCCCGTGACCAGCCTGCGCAAAGCTCCACCCAGCGTCCAGCTCGACCTCCGTCTTCGCAGCAACGACAGGGCGGCCGCCCTAGATCGCGCTCGGCCAGCCGAAACAGACCGCCTCTCCCGCGGGGACCTCGGTCGAGGATAACGGTGAAACCCGAGCCCGCGAAGTCCTCCTAGCCCGAGGGAGAAAAAGACGGTTAAGTCCCGCTGCGGCCAGACTGCCGTGGAAACTTCACTCTCTGTCAGTCCCCGTTGCCACGGTTACTGCAGACACTCATCCCGCAGACAACGAGCCGGTAAATCCACCTTCTCGCCTGCGTACAACCGCCGTTTTCACGGCGACTCAGAGAAATCTCAAAAAGAGTGTAATGTCTGGTTGCACGGCTCACGCCGCATGTGCGGTAAATGTGCCCACTTTTCTGTGTTCACCCCTGCACACAAGCACTATAAATCCCGTGTCTCGCACAGAGCCCACTCTCATAAAGCGGGCAAAAGCCACTCGAGTGTTATAAGTAGGTCACGTGTCCACTTCTCTGTGCCCACACCTACCCATTGCCCGCTCTGTTACACGGCTTCTCACTGCTGGTCATGTTTCGAATGTAAGCCCTGTGCCCTCCCTCGAGCGTTCACAGACATTAACAGATGTTTCACCCCCGACGCCTCCCTCGCGCGTCGCGCATCACACTCTAAGCTCCCTGTCCAAAGCCACCGGGACATTGTGTGTAAAGCGGCCGGTCATCACTACATGCGAGACGCCGCATCTAAGCACCAAGAGCGCGCGCGCCGCGCCCCGTACATTCACGAAGGTCAGGGAATGCGAATTTTGAACAATTGGCTGATTCTGGTACAGTCAGAGGAAGAGCTCATCGCTCACAGAACAGTGCTTCTCAGCCACCTGGAAAGCTTGGGTCTCACGGTCAACTGGATCCAGGGGCTCACTAATGCCCAGTCAGTCAACCTCCTTTCTGGGTTTGGAACTGGACTCTGTGGCAATGACGGCTCGCTTGTCGGCACAGCGCGCGCGCTGCATCCGACACCTGGCCGCGTCTTTCCAGCCGGGCAGCACCGCACCTCTCAAGAAATTTCAGAGGATGCTGGGGTGTATGGCTTCAGCCGCAGCAGTACTTCAGCTGGGTCTACTGCGTATGCGCCCGCTACAACGCTGGTTAAAAGCCCGAGTGCCTCACAGAGCCTGTGCTTCCGGCGGCATTCGAATCAGAGTGACTCAGAGCTGTGTTTCAGCACTGAAGCCCTGGTTAGCAGCCGACTGGTACCAGCAGGGGGTGACAATGGGTGCCGTCTCCTACCGCAAAGTTATCTCGACGGACGCGTCCAAAGTGGGTTGGGGCGCTCTGTTCGAGGGCAAACCGGTCTTTGGCCTGTGGTCAGACCAGGAAAAATGCCTCCACATAAACTGCTTGGAGATGATAGCGGTCGAGAACGCGCTCAAGCGCTTCCTCCCACTCATACGAGGTCACCATGTGCTAGTTCGCTCAGACAACATGTCTGTGGTGTCCTATGTGAAAAGGCAGGACGGTGTCAGATCCAGAAACCTCTGCAAACTGTCAGAACGCCTCCTTGTGTGGGCTCATCGCTCGTTGCGCTCGCTGAGAGCCGCGCACGTGCCAGGCCACCTGAACGTCGGCCCAGACAGACTGTCCAGAGACAATATTCCCCCGGGAGAATGGTCTCTGCACCCCCAGACAGTCAAGTCACTCTGGCGCCTATTTGGCAGGGCAGAAGTCGATCTCTTTGTGTCGAAAGACAATGCTCACTGCCCGACGTTCTTCTCAAAGAGCGAGGATGCGCTGGCCCGAATCTGGCCCAGCCTCCCGCTGTATGCCTTTCCCCCGGTCTCCCTGTTACCACAGGTCATCAGACGGATCAGGGAAACGCACCTTCCAGTGCTCCTCATAGCCCCGCGATGGGAGAACCAAATCTGGTACCCAGAGCTAGTGAGGCTTTCGCACTTAGCCCCGTGGCCGATCCCGGTGAGAAAGGATCTCCTCTCTCAGGCCGGGGGATCGATCTGGCATCCCCATCCAGAGCGCTGGTCTCTGCATGCGTGGATAATCAACGGATACCCGCTGTCCTGCCAGAAGGGGTCATAAACATGATCACGCAGTCTAGAGCACCTTCCACGAGAAGGCTCTACGCATCGAAATGGTCTGTGTTTTCTAAATGGTGCGCTATAAAGAGCGTGGATCCACGCACATGCGGGGTCCCACGGGTGCTCTCCTTCCTACAAGAGCTGTTGGACAAGGGCAGGTTCCCTTCCACGCTCAAAGTGTATGTGGCGGCTATCGCAGCGTTCGCAGAGACGACGCGCGGCCCTGCATTAAGGAGGAATGAGCTTGTCATCCGCTTCCTCAGAGGAGCTAGGCGGATGAATCCCCCGCGGCCCCCCTCGGTTCCTATGTGGGATCTGTCCTTGGTCCTGGAGGCCCTGAAGGCTTTTCCCTTTGAACCGCTTTGCTCTGTGGATTTGAAATACCTTTTGCTCAAAACCGTTTTTCTGATAGCTCTGTCTTCAGTTCAAGCGTGGGTGATTTACATGCGCTATCTGTTAGCCCCGCATGTCTTGAGTTCGGGCCGAATGACTCCAAAGTCATCCTCAAACCGAGAGCTTACATCACGCGCTCCGCCGCCTTAAGGCGTTCCGAGCAGCTCTTTGTTTCATTTGGAGGGCGCACCAAAGGTCTCGCCGCTTCGAAACAGAGCCTGTCCAGGTGGATAGTGGACGCGATCACAGCAGCATACGCCTCCAAACACCTGCAGTGCCCTATGGGTATCAGGGCCCACTCTACTAGAGGCATGGCCTCGTCGTGGGCTTGGTCCAGCGGGATTTCCATTCACGATATTTGTATGGTGGCGGGCTGGGCCTCCCCGTCTACATTCGTGAGATTTTATAACCTGGAAGTTCCTGCCTTGCAGGCCAAACTTTTATCAGTATAAGTGAAACGAATGCTCTGTCCAGTCACTCCTGCGCAGACTACGTTCGAGTACTGTTACTATTCTAACAGTCTTTGTGTTATATGAAGTGCTTGTTACATGTGCTGGCCCGTTATCTGACTGGCCACCAGCTCCAGCATGTGTTTTTCCCCGGTTCCCTGGGACTCATGCATTGGATGCTCGGCGCACACGGCGTTGACAATGGGTTCCCGAGAGAACCTCTCGTAAGAGAACGTACTCGGTTACCTAATGTAACCTCGGTTCTCTCTAGAAGAGGGAACGAGCATTGCGTAACCTGCCATGTCGCGCCACGAGCTTTTGCGCTTCAGACTGTGAAAACCAGATTCTCAGCCCGTGAGCCTTCCTTATATACACACTGACCACACCCATCCTGGCGGTTAGAGGGGTGTGAAGGGCGCGTCAACACACGGAGCTCACTGATAGTGACAGGCTTAAGCAGTTGCCGCTGAGGCAACCAATGGGCACGCTAATGTCGCTTGCCATGGTCTGCCGGCTGCCGCACTGCGTTGACAATAACTACAAAATTAAGGATAATTGTTGGCTTCAGATCTCGAAGAAAGAGAACTTTCCCGTAGCGTAAGCAACTTACGCAATACTTGTTCCCTCTTCTAGAGAGAACCGAGGTTACATTAGGTAACCAAGTACGTTTTTATTCATGTAGCATGTAAGGGATTGTTCACTTCAAAATGAAAATGCACCCATTATCTAGACACCCTTGTTTGAATGGAACTGCCTTAACCTGCCTTTCCATGGACACAAGGGTGACTAGATAATGGTTGAATTTTAATTTTGGTGAGACCTCTACCTTACTTACGCCGGAGATGACGAGTCGGTATGCTGTCCAATAGTGTTCTATAGCATAGTTATAGGTCATGGTATTGGTGACCCATGATATGGTCCAAGGGAGCTCTTCAAGAATGTTTAAAATGCCTTTATTTCAGGCGGCTTAAAAGCCGACATCAGGCTGAAACATGTTGATGATTTGATGATGTAAGCCACATGAAATTAAAGCGTTATACACTTTCTTGAAGAGCTGCCTTGGACCATCTCTTTATTATACCATGGTATGTCCTTTCTTCCTTCTGCTGCTTCTTCGCGTACTTTTAGGAGAATGTAATGAGTTTCATTATGTTTTGATCATAGGTTGACTCTCATTACATCACTTCCCATTATGTTTTGATCATAGGTTGACTCTCATTACATCACTTCCCATCTGGCGCCGGATATGAGCGCAAGGGGCTGCAACAAGCACCACAAGGAGACCCAGATCCTTGAACACTTTCAAGACTTCCTGCATGAGCTGGAAGGTATGTCTACAACTAGTCATTGAAAGTGTTGATTGTGATTTAAGATTTCCACTCTAGGGGTCCGCAATGGTGTGGTGATCTAAGTATCAGGTGTCTGATGCAGCTGCCCACCAGAAACCAGGATTCAATTCCCGGTCTCGCCACATTTAAAATATGTCCGGATTCCATAGGGTAGTCAAATTTGAGCCACCACTCCAGAGGGTGGTTAGTTTAATTTTGGCAAGAGGGTTTGTGACTCCACAGCAACCCAGTCTGGTGTTTGAGTTACAGTGTTAAAATGCTTTAATGAGCATTACATCATATGTAAGCCTATATATACTCACTGGAGTTTTTTTTTCTAGTTGCTGAACCAGATGCCACATCTGAAGACATCACAACTGTACCCTCAGTGATGCAGTGGATTACGGGTCAAGCCCACAGACATCTTCTTTCTGATCGCCAGAACTTCAAGATCACAGTGAAGTTTGACCATGACTGTCACAAGATGCCTAACTACACAATCTGTTATCCAACAGTCAGTGCTTGCACAGACACCATAACATTCCCTGTTGCACACATGTCAGACTATGGGTCTTTCAAAAACATCTTGACAACAGCCATTAAATATGGAGCAGGATTTGATAGAGTGTGATGCATTGCGTTTCATGTGTGTAAGCCCACATGTTATATCCTCAAATATGTCCAGATTCCACAGGGGAGTTGTGAACTTGCATAGCATGGTCTTAACATACTGTTCAGGGTAAAATTTGACCAATTTTAACATTTGTGAGGGTTAATCTATTGTGTTTTTAGTTGTCATATTGTAAGACACCCACGTTGCTTTTTTTTTTTTTAAACTGTCATTCACCAATGTTAATTAACAAGAGAAAAAAGTGTGACATCAGCACAACTTGAGGATTTTTTGGAAATCTGTTCTTGGTGATTTACAGTTTAATGTATTCTTCCAAACATGCTTCTGTTTGATTGGGAAGTCTTTTATTATTCCTAGACTTATGGTCTTTTGATAGATTTTAAAGATCATTATAGTTGATGGTACTGTGTGAGTGAGGTTCAAGTAATGTCGTTGACTTGAAGTTATGCCAGCACATTTTCTGTTCTCGTGCAAGGCTGTCCTCAGACATTCATGTAAAAGGACATTTTCTGTTTTCAAGGACTATAAACCACAATGTTACTACACATATTTGCCGTTTGTCTGTAAAACCATACATATCTTTGTTTCTAATAGAGAAAATGGATAAATGTATAATAAACTTTTAGGACCACTGGCCATCATTGGATTTTCTAGAGGGAAGGGATCCATCAAATAGATAGCTATGATTGATTTATTGAATTTAAGTGTCATGCTTCAAAAAGCCCAGCCCATATGGGCTTACAAGAAACTCCAAAGAGGTCAAATACAGTGTTCAATAATACAAAACAAACAAATGCTATGTTTTATAAACTGCTTATCCAGCTCTTACATAAGGAATGAGATCAATTGAAGAGCATGCATAGAGATATCCCACCCAAGAGAAGAGGACTCTGCAGTGGGGTTAATATCTTGTAAGGCAGCAAGAGCCTCAGCTGACAAGGGGCATGCAGTTTCTGGTACTATGACTCCATGTTCTGGATCAGCACCACAAGCTTCCTGGTCATGCAAGTGTTCCATCTGTAATAAAAAACAAAAAGTCAAACAAAATACTATTATAACAATTGTCTTCTAACGTACTGTGAGATTGAATATTCATACTATGTTAGGACGGAGTTATCTAGATACTGTACATGTAACCCGCTTTAAAAACTAATGTATTGCATGATGCAATGTCTGGGACAAACCTCAGACAGATCTGGCTCTTGCACCGGTACTTGCATCCTCCCAATTCTCCAAAGCTGATTAGGGGTCAGGTTTGCCTCGGTCCTCAAGGGGTGACAATTCCATGTCTCTACAAAGTTTTGAAGGTCTGCTTGTAGACGTGGAATGAAAACGTACCCAAGACAAAAGAGGTAAACAGAATTTGAGAGCTCTACAAACCCCTCTTCCTCCAAGGTGTGAAGCATGTTATAGTACTGAGATGTTACAGCGTTCCACACATCTCTCCATAGTCGTTCCACTCTGCAAATAAGTTACATGGTAAAGTGGTCAGTTGCATTGAGAAAAAACAAAAAAAACAAGTATGTACAAAATTATATTAGTCTGGCTCCAAAAGTTAGAATCCAATTGACTGACGGTTGGTCTAGTGTAAGGGAAAGCGTGTTTTCCACTCTGAATTTTAAAAGACTAATCAGCGCTATGAATTGTAATGATTAGCCAATCGACACCAAGGGCAGAAGTAATGCTTTTGTCAAAACGGTAGTCTGGCCTAGTATCAGCTGTGGTGCCTGTGTCTTCTTGCCTATTCCGCTAGATTCTACTTCAGGCAATACCACAAAGATATCTGTAGAGCAGTTCTTCATGCCTAAAAATAACAGACAAGGCTCCCCCCAGGATGTATATGTAATACCCCCGTAGTTTGGGGGACTTGCAATCAGGTTACTATCAGGTGTCAAGCATAATCAAGCTAATTGTTGGGATGGATGTAGCTAACTGTAGGTAGGATGCTATGTGAACCCTGGATTGAGAAGAAAGTAATAACATAGACCATCTTCACCTTTGGTTGTGCACACTTTTCCCAGCTATAAAGCTGCCACGACCTGTTCCTCGCACAGTGAACATGGATCTTGCTATCTCCACATTTTCTACACCTTGGTCACCGCGTACTCTGAATGAAAACTTCACTTACTTACCTTGATGGCCATCCATGTTTCTGCCCACTCTCCATGAAAAACCTCAAACCAGTCTCTGCCTTATTATTCCCAGCCGCATTGAGGTACAAAACCTGATTGAGGATAGGAATTAAAAATGTAAACAACATGTAAACCAGTAGTTCAATTTAAAAATGGCCAACTGTACCTTCCGAGAAAAGCCATCGATACCTCCGAACTCCACTATGTTGTACTTAAAAATTATTAGATTGGATATAATCTCTGTGACAGGCAACCATTGATAAGAAATGTGCAATTTTCTTATATCCACCGTAATATGCTATTTGAACATCACCCCATCCAACACATCACAAACCTAACTAAAGTGTTTCCCATCCATAGACCAATGTGTGGCGCAGCGCCACAGAATCTAACATCAAGGGCCACAAATTGATTCCGCTTTTTCCCCCCAACGCAATTTTGAAATATAAATATTATTACGTTCATTCATATCGGTGAGTAATTCTCAACATGAAACTTAAAAGACAGGTCTTCCTCCAACATAAATCCAGGTATTTGTATGAGCAAACTAATTCTACTGGCCTGCCCTGTAATGTATGGAGTTGGGCTGAGGAATGAAACCAGGCAGGGTTCTGGTAAAAATGTTTTTAGTTGTCTTCTCTTAAATAACTTACTTTAAAGAATTAAGATTGAGCGGAGTAATTTTAAATGCTTCTTAAAACTGTAGACTTAGCTTTAAAAATGTCTCAGCAGGTGACTGAAGAACAATAGATAAGCATAAAGGTGTATATTTAACATGGCAGCTTCAGAAAGTGTGTGTTTGAATGCCGTCTGCTGCACACACTCTGGCCCTGATAACAGACTCCACTGACTGCCACGACGCCATGACACTCAATTCCCCCACTGGCGCCAGAGGGGCACCACAAATTGCTACCTGTTCTGTGCGGAACACTGACATAACCCTCATAAACCGAACATTAACTTCACAATGCTTTAAATCATATTTGTGCAGTAAAAATGGAGACAACCTCATAAATAAAACACTACCTGATCAACTTGTGATTGGTGTCAACGAGGACAAGAGACAATGGAGCTGGGACAGAGTATGTCCGTCTGGCAATGCATGTCAACTGGATCATTCTTGAGATGATGCCTGCTCCATCAACACGCTGCAAGGTTGACTTGACTCTACTCCATGTGACACGGTCCCATGGCCAGTAGAGCCCCTTCCACCAGCCTATATCCAGCATCAGGCATTCTGGCCTTTATGGATCTCACCTTAAAGATAGAGTTTAAAAGGTATTAAGTCACATATGGCCACTCTGTGATTGGTTTATCCAATTCCATCCTTCATCCCTACCCCACAGAAGAACTGTTGATAACAAGAATGAATTAAAGCTGCAAGCAGCATTTATCGGGGTTCAAGCATTTAAGGCCTTTAAGCACACATGCATAAAAAAACATTATGTTTTATTTGGTTAACCATTTAACCACTGACATCATAGATGGAAAATACCATTTACAGCCAATACAGGCAATTTACTTAGTCAAGTCAGGAAAGGTTTTTTTTGACAGTTATAGCACCACATCTTGCCTGATCTCCACCACTTTTATTAGGTGTCCTCAAAAGGTGCCCATACATGTCTGTCAAATTTGTTGTAAATATCTCATTTTGTTTTGAATTTTAGATACTTCTATTTATGAGAGCATAAAAATGAGCCATAGGAGACAATGGCTGCGTTCGAAACCGCATACTCAATGAGTAGGTACTTAATTTCAATACTTACTTAACGAGCGCTAAAAGAGTAGGTACTTTATAGCCTGATCTCGTTAATTATGAATGCAAACCGGACATCTTGCATGTTGACGTTATCATGTGACCTACGACGCACTATCAAAAGCGCAACAACTTAAAGTATTTGAACGACACGTTTAATTCGTCTATCTGTAAATATCTTGATATTGATTAAACTTGCTCATTTTGTGATCTTTTTAAAGAAACTGCTGCCCATTTATTTTGTGAATACATTTAGGGTTGATTTAAGGTCTTATATTTAACCCACCATTTCATCCTTAACGATATTATTTATTTTTATTACGAAATCCCAAAATTGTCATCTCTTGAATACGTTGATAATTTCTTTATTTTATATCCAAACATTTTCATCCACAACCAAAAGTGGCTAACTGCTTTATGTTTTCCTCTTTTTCTTGTTGAATTTAACTCTCATTTCATCCCTCAGGCCTAGGCCTATAAATAAATAAATAATAATAATTAAAAAATGATGTATTATAATGAATTATTTAAGAAAATATATAGTAAGATAATCAACCTTGTAGGTTATTTTTTCCCGTGTATAAAATGGATGCAAACCCATGATATATACTGTATATACTGTGTATATATATATATATATATATATATATATATATATATATATATATATATATATATATATATATATATATATATATATGACATATATATATATATGAGATATATGAGCGTGGCATGGTTGTTGGTGCCAGACGAGCCGGTCTGAGTATGTCACAATCTGCTCAGTTACTGGGATTTTCACGCGCAACCATTTCTAGGGTTTACAAAGAATGGTGTGAAAAGGGAAAAACATCCAGTATGCGGCAGTCCTGTGGGCGGAAATGCCTTGTTGATGCTAGAGGTCAGAGGAGAATGGGCCGACTGATTCAAGCTGATAGAAGAGCAACTTTAACTGAAATAACCACTCGTTACAACCGAGGTATGCAGCAAAGCATTTGTGAAGCCACAACACGCACAACCTTGAGGCGGATGGGCTACAACAGCAGTAGACCCCACCGGGTACCACTCATCTCCACTACAAATAGGAAAAAGAGGCTACAATTTGCACGAGCTCACCAAAATTGGACAGTTGAAGACTGGAAAAATGTTGCCTGGTCTGATGAGTCTCGATTTCTGTTGAGACATTCAGATGGTAGAGTCAGAATTTGGCGTAAACAGAATGAGAACATGGATCCATCATGCCTTGTTACCACTGTGCAGGCTGGTGGTGGTGGTGTAAAGGTGTGGGGGGTGTTTTCTTGGCACACTTTAGGCCCCTTAGTGCCAATTGGGCATCGTTTAAATGCCACGGCCTACCTGAGCATTGTTTCTGACCATGTCCATCCCTTTATGACCAACATGTACCCATCCTCTGATGGCTACTTCCAGCAGGATAATGCACCATGTCACAAAGCTCGAATCATTTCAAATTGGTTTCTTGAACATGACAATGAGTTCACTGTACTAAAATGGCCCCCACAGTCACCAGATCTCAACCCAATAGAGCATCTTTGGGAAGTGGTGGAATGGGAGCTTCGTGCCCTGGATGTGCATCCCACAAATCTCCATCAACTGCAAGATGCTATCCTATCAATATGGGCCAACATTTCTAAAGAATGCTTTCAGCACCTTGTTGAATCAATGCCACGTAGAATTATGGCAGTTCTGAAGGCGAAAGGGGGTCAAACACAGTATTAGTATGGTGTTCCTAATAATCATTTAGGTGAGTGTATATATGAAGAGTTCAGATGCAAAAGCCTTTAAGTGCCATCTGAAATTTTCTTCTAGAATGATTATTTTTATCAAGCTCATATATTTAAGTTCAGTAATTTCACTTATGACAATTAATAGGTAATTAGGGGTTCAAGCATGAAATGCTGAAACCCTATTGTAATTGTAAGGATTTGTAAAACGCATCGTGCAGGCCAAACCGTAAGGCCTAGAGACTTTAAACCTGGCCAGATGGTAGGTCTCAATTTGGGGACAACCTATCAGAGTATGACCCCGAATGGCCCATAGGTGGCACTACAGCAACCAAAAGTTCAAAATTGCTCATAACTCTTAGACCTTTTGTCCCAGGATCAAGTGTCTTATATCGTTGGAATCCGTGGCTCAAAATGGCTATCTCCGATTTGCTCGCCCTTCAGGCGCCAATTTCGAGTAAATTGCATTTTTCTGAAAAACCTATTTTTGCGAACTTCTCCTAGGTTTTTGGCCCAATCGGAATCAAACCACTGCAAGAATATTCTCTGGAGTCTGACAATCAATAATCATCCAAAAAATTCAAAATTTCAATTAACAGTCGATAAGGGGAACCAAAATATTTGATGGCACCAGGGCCACTTTTACTAAAACGGTTATAAATTGTGAACGGAAAGAGATTTTTTTGCTAAACTTGGGATACATCTTCCTGAGCTCAATCTGAGATCACTTGAAAAAATCGCAACAATTGGCCACTTGGTGGCACTATAAAACGGTTAAAACTTGTGAACGGAAAGAGATATTTTCGCTAAACTTGGGACACGTTCATAAGCTCAATCTGAGTTGACATGAAAAAAAAATCGTGACAATTGGCCACTTGGTGGCGCTATAACAGTAAAAAAAATCATGAAAATAGCTATAAGCGCACCCAACTGTTAGTCTACTGAAAATTGGCACGCAGTGTCTTTGTCCAGGGTGCCATGATAGTCTATGAGAACATTGGTGTATCTCAAAAAACTCCTACTATACGTCATTGGCACAATGCCTTGAAGGAGCCTTAGAAGTTTCAAGCCAGTGTTTTTTCACAGGAGTGACCTCCTAAGACTCCTGAATCCTTGCCGAGTCCAATAATACCAAACATGCCAGGTTTCGCCTTATGGTTTTTGTAAGTGTCATTTAGAGCTTTAAAAAATTGTGTTTATCTTCAAAGCCGTTAGTTCGATCGAGACAACAACAAAAAAACAAAGGAAATTTGAAAACATAGGTAAATAGCTAAACAATGACAATGTCAAAAAATGCCAATCAATTTCACCCATGGAATATTTTGATGCTCTCACATGTTTGAAACGAACAATGATGGATTGTGATGAAATTTGTTTTGAATTGGGCCTGGCGAATCCCCATCCATACTGTCAATGACCATTCGCAAAGACCCGCCCACTTTAGTTACTGTTGCTATGTCTGACAAGCGACGCCACTCTCACACCACACCAAGTTCTCACTTCTCACGCAGTGAAAAATACATTGCGGATCAGAGAGGAGACTGCGCGCTGACAGACAAGTACTTTTGATATGAAACAAATGGCGCTTTTCCACTACACAGAACCAGCTCGCCTCGGCTTGGCTCGGCTCGACTCGACTCGACTCGGCTTTGTTTGGTTTTCCACTGTGTAAAAGTTGTACCTGTACCTGCTTCCAGGTACTTTTTTTCGTACCACCTCCGGCAAGGTTCTAAGCGAGTTGAGGCGATACTAAAATGTGACGTGAAAACACGGCAGACTGCTGATTGGTCAGAGAGAATCGTCATTATTCACTGCATCATCATTGCACGCGCCAGACGGAGTATCCTGAATAAAAAACAGTAAAAAAAACAACATCCAAAAACAGCATACACTCGATTTCCTCCATTGTCCTGTGTGTGTGGCAGCGGATGTATCTCGCGTAGAAGATTAAGTCACGGCAGTTTCCTACGGCGTCGCTATGACGACCAGGTACTATTGTGGAGGTACTATCTGGAAAACGGAGCGAAAAGCGAGCCGAGCCGAGCTGGTACTGGTAATGGAAAAGCACCAAAAGTCTCACCTTTCAAATGTAGTCATTTTTTAGAGACATTTAAACAATAAATACCATTTTGTGACTCTTTAATGTGTCTGACAGATCGCTGTAGACTCGAGGCTCAGTTAAAGCTGCTCGTGAACTGATCATCTCTTCCTTCTAGTTAATTTATAGCATTACAATAAACATGAATGAACATAAAAGGAATGTTGTTTTAAAGTGCTAAAACATCAGCACACTTTGTTTTTCAAATTTAAATCCTCCAATGTTAAAGGAGCTGTATGTAAGAAATCTATTTCAATTAATCATAAAATTGCCCTGATGTGTCACTAGACATTAAGAAATCATGTTCATTTCAAATACTTATATCACTGACAACAGTAGTATGGCTAGGATATTGTCATTTAAAAAGTGGACTTGCAGCCCTCAACTGATGTTGATGTTGTCATTTTGTGTTTTGGCCTGAGCGCCTCCCTCCACCTATCTACCAATCACGAAGTCAGTAGTGTTTCGGGATCCGGGTTGCCAGCTTTGCTCTAACCTAACCTACCCTAACTCTAGTCGGATAAAAATGTCTAACGTTACTAAATCAAAAAGACCTCGTTATAATTCAGAAATTCGTTGTGACAAAGTCCGAAATAAAACCAGAATTTGTGAAGTCCTACGGAGAAGAATTTGAACACAGACGCCAACGTTGCTAATTTTCTCCTAGACAGGTAAGATTCATCTATGCTTGGCTAACTTGTACTGGATGTCAATGGACATTTCATATATTCATGACAGTCGAACAAAGTTATGCGTGTTCAAGCAACGTAACGTTAGCTCACATGGACGTATGCATTTGCAATGCATTATAGGAGCCCGTTTCTCTGTCATTATGCTGAGACGCTGATGAAAACATTAGCACGACCATTATGGCAATTTGAAACGTAATTGAGACAAGCCTAACTTTACCTCAGAAAAAAATATTCGTCATTCGTTCTTCATGTATATCGTGGACTAAGTTACACATGCTGCAAGTTGACCTGTATGACCATTGCTAATGTAATTTAGTTACTCTAACAATATTTTCTGATGGGACTGAAAACAACCCTGTGATAGCCATTGGTGATATTGAATTTGTCCCGTGTTATAATTTCTGTGGCAAATGTTTATTCTGTTTTTAGCCTATAATATGACAAAAACTTTAGCACTTGTAAATCAAGGTTTTTTTTTTCGTATTGAAAATTAAGGAAGTATTATTTTGTTGTTTAAGTCTATATGTTTTTTTTGTTTTCTTTTACTATTATCCTTTTTTTTCTCAGATTTTTTTTGAATTGTAATTGTATTTATATGTTCAAAATAAAGAAATCAAATCAAATTAAATATCAAATCAAAAACGCTTATCTCTTCAGCTATTATGGCCCCAGCACCTCAACAATTAGTAATTTTTTAAAATAAGTTATTACTCATCAAAATATCTCTCATAAAGCATAAACACAATTGACAGAAAAAAAAAACTTACTGTGTACGTCTCGTCATCACTTGCCATTGGAAGCTCATTGAAGCAGCCTACGTTTCATCCTGCAGCTTATCTGGCAACCTCGAGTCAGGGGGGAGGGGGAGGGGATACACGGCTCTACAGTATTTTTAAAGTGATTGCAGTACCAGTTTTGTCCACAATCCTACATACGGTAACTTTAATCTACTCTAACTCTCCTGACTGCTTTGTGGGACAAAATGGCGGATTATGATTAGTCAGATCGCCTGTCAATCAAACTCCCTGCGAAGGGTCAATTGAGAATGCCCGTGCGCACAATCCTGATCTAATCGACAACTTTGCAGTTGCACATAGGAAAGCCCAGAAAATCCCGCTATAATGTAAGAGAGCATCTTTTTTATGTATTTGGACCTAGGCCTAACAATGTGTTATGGTGCGCTGTCACCAGTGTTTTTTTTGGGGGGATTTTTTTTGTTGTTTTTGGTGAGCGTAGGCTCCTCCTGATTCTGTTAGTCATCTCATCTTTTATATGTTGTGTATGATCATATCCTGCCCTATTCATGGTAGCCTACTCACGGACATTGCGTCATCAATGTCATCAATTGCGTCATCCCCCCGCCAAGGGGCCCGCCTTGATAATCCTACTTAAGATCAGGCAAGACTATAAGACTCAGGCAAAAAGGTGCTATAACTGTAAAAACGCTTTAAAACCATATATTTCCTATGGTAAACTGCCTGTATTGGCTGTAAATTGACTTTTTCATCTATGATGGCAGTTGTTAAATGCTTGCTAAATAAAACGTAATGTCTTTTGATGCTTGTTTGCTTAAAGGCCTTAACTGCTTGAACCCCGATAAATGCTGCTTGCAGCTTTAATTTTCATTGCCATTTAACGTGAAATTACTTAATTTGACCAGGGGAAAGATGTTCGGCCCGATGAGATCTATATGTGTACCGAGTTTCCATCGGTTTTTTGATTATTATCAAACATCGCAGAGATCAGCGACGCGGGTGCTTTCAAATGTGAGTAAACACGGTTCCTTGTGTTAAAATTGCATGTGTTGAACTACTGTAGATTAAACTGTTGAATTGTTGAAGGTGTAAAGATGTTAAACATTATAGTATAGTTGTGATTTTGCTGAAAAAACACGTTTTATCATGTATCCTCTCGCGTGGCCTCCTGGGATAGAAAAGCATCCATCGGTTGAGCACTCAAAAATCTGTCCGGAAGCAGTAAGCCATCCGGGAACTTCTCGCCTACTCTTTCATGAATACTTATGTTTCGAACATACTTTTTCTTTCACATACTGTTTTTCCCTACTATATAGTAGGAAAGTAGGCATATTTGAACGCACTTTAAGTATACGTACGTCCGAATATCGCGATAATTAGTACGTCACCCAGGTAATTCTCGCCTACTCTTTTACATTCTTACATACTTTTTTTCTCGGCTACTCTTTTCCTCCTACTATATAGAAGAGAAGTATGCGGTTTCGAACGCAGCCATCGATTGGATATTTTTGTGTGTGTTCCTATCATAATTTTGACATTTGGGCGTTATTGTTTAGCTATTGACCTATGTTTTTAAATTTCCTGTGGTGTTTTTGTCTTGATCGGACTAATGGTTTCGAAGATTTTTGAGTGCTAAATGACAATGATACACAAACTATAAGGCGAAACCTGGCATGTTTGGTATCGTTGGACTCGGGAAGGATTCAGGATTTCAACGGACTAATGGTTGAGTGCGTTAATAGCCATTTTTATGACTTTTTTCCATGTTATAGCGCCACCAAGTGGCCAATCATCGCAATTTTTTATCAAATGACCACAGATTGAGCTCATGAACATGTAAACGGAAAGAGACATTTTTGCTAAACTCGGGACACAAGTTATAATTGTTTTAGTAAAAGTGGCCATGGTGCCTTCAAACATTTTGGTTCCCCTTAGCAACCGTGAATTTAAATTAGTTTGGTTCCATAGTCTCTGTCCAGAGAATATTTCTGCAGTGGTTTGGTTCCAATCAGGCTAAAAACCTAAGAGTAGTTCACAAAAGTAGGTTTTTCAAAAAACCTCAATTTACTCGAAATTGGCGCCGAAGGGCGAGCAAATCGGAGATAGCCATTTTGTCCGCATTGAGCCAAGGATTCCAACGATATAAGACACTTGATCCTGGGACAAGCGGTCTAAGAGTTATGAGCAATTTTGAACTTTTGGTTGCTGTAGCACCATCTATGGGCCATTTGGGGTCATACTCTGATAGGTTGTCCCCAAATTGAGGCCTACCATCTGGCCAGGTTTCAAGTCTCTAGGCCTTACGGTTTGGCCTGCACGATGCGTTTTACAAATCCTTACAATTACAATAGGGTTTCAGCATTTCATGCTTGAACCCCTAATAAGAATGAAGGCTTTTTGCCTGTTATAGCGCCACCTATGGTCCGATCTCCATGAAACTCTGCATGCTTCCTCACCATGTTCTGACACATATGCTCATCAATTTTTGTGAAGTTCTGAGTTTTCCTTTGGGATTTAGCCTATAGGCTTTTGAGTGTATTTTGCCACACCCCTTTTAGTTCAACTTTTTTTTGATAATTATTGATCTAGAGAGTCCAGAGAATTGTCCTAGACACGTTTGGTTCCGATCGGGCGAAAAACCAGGGACTAGTTCGCAAAAGTAGGTTTTGGACAAAATTCGACATAGCAGAAAATTTTCCCTGCCTAAATCTGTCATGCTGATAGAACGAGGAAGCAATAGCAGGTGCAATAAACTCTTTATTGGATACAATGAAGAAACATATAAGGCAAACAAACACTGGCAGGTGGCGCAGGGACCTCGATGGTCGAACACGGGTGAATCTGAGCTGGTGCAGAGTGACGTGAAGGTGATGGTGATCTCCGGCGTGAACAACGAACTGAACAAGGAACAGGAATCCAGGAACGAACACCACACGATCACAGGACGAGGAACACCAGACAGCAAGACATCAAACAACGATCTGACAATGGAGAGGAGAAAACGGTGAGTATTTAAGGAAGTGATGATGAGTCGCAGCTGGTGCCGATAATGATTGCAGATTGATGAATGAGCATGATTGCTCTGGCCACACCCAATCCACGCGACACACACACATACACAAATAACAACCGCACGGGACAAAAAGGAAGCAATGCATTCGTAAACCGTGACAAAATCAAAATCGGAGATAGCCATTTTGTCCGCCTTGAGCCAAGGATTCCAACGATATAAGACACTTGATCCTGGGACAAACGGTCTAAGAGTTATGAGCAATTTTGAACTTTTGGTTGCTGTAGCGCCACCTATGGGCCATTCGGGGTCATACTCTGATAGGTTGTCCCCAAATTGAGGCCTACCATCTGGCCAGGTTTCAAGTCTCTAGGCCTTATGGTTTGACCTGCACGATGTGTTTTACAAATCCTTACAATTACAATAGGGTTTCAGCATTTCATGCTTGAACCCCTAATAACAAAATACTGCCAGATGGGAGATGCTCAGTAGATAAACACCATCACAGATTCTAGTGGGGCCTTAGCAAAGACGGTAGAATTTCAAACAAGGCAGCGCCAATCCATATTCTCATATGTAGGGCTACATAACGATTAATCGCAACTAATCGTTTGCAGAATAAAGTTTTTGTTTACATCATATATGCGTGTGTACTGTGTATAATAATTATGTATTTATAAATACACACACATGCATGTATATATTTAAGAAATATTTACGTTTATATACATTTTTATATTTAAATATACAGTAATTATATTATATATAATTATAAATACTAAATATATGAATAGATTTTTTCCTTAAAATTATACATGCATGTTTGTGTATTTATATATACATAATTATTATACACAGTAGTACACACACATATATGATGTAAACAAAAACTTTTATTCTGCAAATGATTAGTTGTGATTACTTGTTTTGCAGCCCCACACTTCCATTCCACTCGACTACAGCTACATTGCCAACTAAAGGGGTGACGGGAGTATTGGAAAGCAGAGGCTTGATCACCTCATTGAGCTGCTCAAAGCCAACTATAACACATTGACGAATATCCATATAAGCTGCCCCTGCCCGTAAAAACTGAAGTTCCTGATAGGTGACGAAGTGGAGATATTCAAAATCAATGGGCTCCCAACTGATTACAGCAGCCAGTTTATCCCTGGCCCTTCTTCATAGCTGCCACCTAATTGATTCCTGCAAGTGGGAAAATAAAAAAAATTATAAAAATCAACAAGGAGATGAAGTGCAGATAGGCTACAGATAATTCAATGTTTGGGTAAAGAGGGCCTCATACCTGGACTCTAGGAAGGTGTTGCACAGTCTCGGTTTCATGTGCATCAGACTGAAAGGGATTATGAATGTAAGGACACCTCAAAAACATATTGTGTGGCAACAGCACTGAAATGAACTTTGCAATGGCTTATCGGAGGTTGTGTGCGTTCACTGCAGTGATTTTCCATGCTGGAAATAAAAAGCAGCAATAATGCACATTACAATGACAGTAACTTTTTATTTTATGTAAACATGTACATTTCCTCTATTTATGGGTACCATTTAGTCCCAGATTTGCCATTTTGAGGACCCACAGGTGTTTCTAATGAATTGATTGCATTTGTGTCAGACAAATGAAACAGCTGTGTGGGTATTCGAAATGATGGGACTACATGCAAAATAAACCCATGAATTGAAGTCATGTAAAGATCTTTTGAACTCTAAAGAGTTTGCCATTAACGTTGGTTATAATTTAACTATATAAGCAGTGTTTCCCACAGAACTTTTAGAGACAATGATGGTTGGACCTCAGTTCAGGGGAACGCAAGAAGGGTCCTGGGGTATGCACCCCCGGCCGGAATTTTGTACGTTTAAGTATAATGCATCATTCTGGTGCACTCTGAGAGCAACATTAAGAGGTTAAATTTATGCTGCTATATTTATAGCATATCTTTTACATATGCATAGTGTCACAGGTCGGGGTGGGCACCATGATGACCGGCCACCCCTGACTTGGGCACCACCGTGAGGAGCCGACATCACAGACAGACAAGGATTCAACAGCGAAGCTGACTCTTCACGGGGCTCAGGCGGACAGAGAGAAGGTGAGGACTTCACAATAAGACGGGCTCTCTTCCCAGGGCTCAGGTGGACGGAGAGAGAGGTAAGGATTCAACAGCGAAGCTGGCTCTCTTCACAGGGCTCAGGCGGACAGAGAGAAGGTGAGGATTTCAACAGTGGAGCTGACTCTCTTCACAAAGCTCAGGTGGACGGAGAGAGGTAAGGATTCAACAGCGGAGCTGGCTCTCTTCACGGGGCTCAGGCGGACAGAGAGGAGGTAAGGATTCAACAGCGGAGCTGGCTCTCTTCACGGGGCTCAGGCGGACAGAGAGGAGGTAAGGATTCAACAGCGGAGCTGGCTCTCTTCACAGGGCTCAGGCGGACAGAGAGGAGGTAAGGATTCAACAGCGGAGCTGGCTCTCTTCACGGGGCTCAGGCGGACAGAGAGGAGGTAAGGATTCAACAGCGGAGCTGGCACTCTTCACGGGGCTCAGGCGGACAGAGAGGAGGTAAGGATTCAACAGCGGAGCTGGCACTCTTCACAGGGCTCAGGCGGACAGAGAGGAGGTGAGGGTTTCACAGTAAGACTTTCTTCGTAGGCCTCAAGCAGACAAAGATACAGACGATGTTTCCACAGCCAGGACAGATTCCCCAACACACTTTCACTCGTGTTTCACTGTAACACACACATATCATCACAAGTGATTATATCAATGTACAGCACTGCAAAGTCTCATCACTCACAGAATAGGGCGTTGGCGTGGGATCTAGTCCGCTGTGCGTCAATACAGTCTCCTTGATTTCCACAATGAAGCGTGGGGCTTTCAAACCTTCTCCAAAGAGACAATTTTACATGCCATGAAGTCTCATCACATTCTCCAAGATATTCCTCATATCATAATCCAAACATAGACAGCACTTATCTCTCATCCACAATGGTTCTCCTCTTCTCTCCTCCAATTCGATCTCCACACCTCCAAATTCGCCCGTTTCCCCATCCTCCGATCACTATCTCATCCAGAGCCATAGACAGTAAAAGAAATGGACACAGCGACCCCATTGGATTCAACGGAGTGAAGTCAGTTAGAAGCACGCACTTCCTGATGGCTGAGCGTACTGCGCAGTTTCAAAACTGAGCTTGACGACGTAGATGTGACGTGAGCAACCCCTCTGTCTTCTAGTAGCTGTGCCAAGAGAAATCTGAATCATTCCCTTCCGAAACTTGCACAGACGGAAAGTGTGAGGAGGAGGTTTCCATGAGCTAGGAGCAGGAGAAACTTTTGCTAGGTATTCTGATAAATTATTTTGTCATTTTGCCTTCACGTCCCTCCAATTGCCCGTGAGCTTCTCCTCCTGTCCATACGGTAATCTCTCTACTGTGCGACAGAGAGTCGCAGGTTATGACACAATCGACATATGACTGGTGACATCATCGTCTATAATTCAATTTCTGATATTTTAAAGCCCGATGCAGCACAAACGGAAATTTTACCGGCACAAACCAGCACAAACGAAGCACAAACAACGAGCCTATTTTGGGTGAATTTGGAGCATGTGGGGGGGGCTGAGTGACCTCAGAATGACCTAAAAATATTATTTTAATATCTAAAAAACCGAAACCGCACAAATGAAACTTTTTACAGCACAAACCAGCACAAACGGAGCACAAACGATTGAGCATATTTTGACAATGTTTTGCGATGGGTGGGGGGCCAACTTCACGCAGGTCAGGAACCTAACCCACAGACATGGCCAATCAGGTAATGGAAATGATGCACCTAAAATATGAACGAGCACACTTGGCCTACCTCCTTAGTTGCCAGAATATCCTAGATGCTGAGGCTGGAAGGTATGGACAGAAAAGCATCACAGGATTCCTGAGAAAGGAGACCCAGCCTGCTCCCTTTGGGGAGTATGATGATCCCAGTGGATGGAATGGAATTGCTGTGTCTGCACACTACCTCACTGACTGCCTCCTGTACGAGTACCAGTGCCAAGAGGGAGCTATTAAAAAGCTCCAACAGGGAACCTTTGGGCATGCTTTCAGTTCCGACCACACCCGGAAGGTGGCCAAGAAGGTTACATTTACATCTGGCACGATGTCATCCTATGCCATCATGAATGAAACCTGGATGATCTTATCATGGGTGATGGTACAGTCAGAAACGGACAAATCACTGGAGCCCATGTACAGGGGGCTCGCAAACCAGAGTGGAGTGGTGGAGAAAGCACAGTACCATTGGGTAGACAGGTAGGCCATGATTATAAGAATATTACAGGATTGATAATTCCATACCTTGCCTAAGATATATCACATGGAAAAATGTGCACATTAGATAATCACATTATCCTGACTGATGAACAGATCCATTGACTGATTGCTATAGCATTTTTTTCTAAATTTGGAGTGCTAAACAACGGCAAAAAAACGGTGTTGCCTACACTGTGTTATCCTCTTTTTAAAATTTGCACCCTGTTGACTTCAATGGGGCAAGTTTTAAACCTGCTTTTAGCCTCTTAACATCCTTCATATGTCATTACAAGTGCACCAGCCATGTGAGTGATTCCTTCAGAGTGAACACGGGTGCATCTGACTGCAGTAGATGTGAAAGATATTAATAAAAGTTATGTTAATTCAGCCAGCGCACATACCTGTATTTGCTTCCTGTTTTCGGTCGAAGTCCACAGTAGTCGATTGTCGAGTTCACGCGCATAGGTTTAGTTACCTATTATCACGCGCGTGAACTCGACAATCGACTACTGTGGACTTCGATTGTGGAGAACAATACTATCGTCTATCGGCACAACCCTAACTGGCACGTAAAGCTGACAGAACCAAATGACAGAAAATGATGACAGCTAAGACGGCAGACGCCTCTGGCCCTGGAACACCAAAAAGCCTTTGAAAGAATCCACTAATTTTCTTCATCGTCCACACTTTGGTACTTTCTAAAAAACAAAAGAAAAACATAAGTTATTAGAAACATCTCAAACCATTAGACATGAAAAATTAGTCTGACTTGAAAGGGATAGTTCGGCCAAAAATGATATTAAACCCATGATTTACTCACCTTCAAGCCGTTCGAGATGCATATGTCAATCATTTTTCAGACAAACACATTTTCAGTTATTTTAGCGTAGGAAGTAGAGGTCGACGGATATGTTTTTTTTCAGGCCGATGCCGATCTTTTGAAATCCGGGTCGGCCAATGGCCGATTAATGCTGCTGATTTATTTTGGCCGATATTTGGCCGATTATGTGCTTGTTTTTAACCTCTATTTGAAAGATAAAGATGTAACACAAATAATTAGGCTACTTAAGATTTCTCAACAAAAACATTTATTGAACACTTAACTAATCTGCACTTGTACAAAAGACAAAAAGACCTTGAGATATGTTTGGTAATTGTACCTGAATGAATTGAAAATTAATTTGCTACATTTCAGATTAATAGGCTATATTTGTTTTCCTTAAATTTTTAATTAACAGTAACTTAAACACTTTGCAGTTTGAATGATGTCTTGTATAAACAAAATGACGGTGTATGTTTTATCTTTACACTGTTCGATCGCATCTGCGCCTCACACACACACACACACACACACACACACACACACACACACACACACACACACACACACACACACACACACACACACACACAAGTAGCCTAAACACTTTGCGACTTTAAACACACGCGCCCCTCTCTCCCACACACACACACACACACACACACACCATATTCCAGAACTGCAATCTTTACATCGCAGCCTGCTTCAGAGCTAAGGCGGAGCAACAGATTAGGTGCCCCCAAAGAACCCGCGTATCTAACAGTAGTTCCGCATTACATGAATTAATTTGCATGCGAGTTTTATTTATTTTTATACCATGTATTCTCCGTGTAAATTTATACACCGAACCGTGACGCACCGTTTCGGTTCAATACGAATACATACCGTTCCACCCCTAGTCTACAGTGAAATACAGTCACACATTACATTGTTTGGCCAGCATTTTAACAGTGTTTAATCCAGCTACTAGCTAGCGGAATGCTAAAGTTAACTGCTGACTAGTCTCAAGTAGCCTGGGAAAACCCAGACTACTTCCGGCGAATTTCAATTCTCTCTTCAGGATAGTCTGGAGAAGAGCCCATTCAAACTCATTACTGTGCCGCTGAAATCGCGGCACCAATCAGAAACGTTTGGGGAGGGATTTACATGATGACGACAGCGCAGCGAAGCTGAAAGGAGTTCTCACGCAGTGAAAAATACATTGCGGAGCAGAGAGGAGACTGACAACACGCTGACAGACAGGACAGAGCAGGCTACTTTTCGGTTACGTTTGATATTAAACATTATTAAACAAAGTCTCAGCTTACAAATTTGGTAATTTTTTAAAAGAAATTTAAACAATAGCCTAAATACCGTTTTGTTGCTCTTTAATGTGCTGTGACAGATCGCTGTGTAGAGCATCAGTTAAAGCTGTTCTTGTGAACCGATAATCTCTTCCTTCTAGTTAATTTATAGCCTCAAATAAACATGAACAAACATAAGAAGGAATGTTGTTTTAACCACGGAAAGTGGTCAGTACACTCCGTTTTTCAAGTTCAAATCCTCCTATGTTAATCTACTCTCCTGACTGCTTTGTCGGACAAAATGGCGGATGGCGAAGTATGATTGGTCAGATCACCTGTCAATCAAGCTGAGCTACGTCGGTTGGCGACGCCCCTTTGGAAATGATTCGTCTATATAGCTTCCCCAGACCCTTCACTCAGTTTTTAACTGAGAAGGGTCTGGTTTTAACCAGGCTAAGTCTCAAGTGCAGCGAAGTGATGATTCTGTTATTCTAACGTCCGTTTTTAGAGCATCCAAGAGAAGCACAGGCATAACAGTAGCACCGAAATGAAGCACAGAAATCCGCATTGATATTCGGCACGGTAAATAACGGTCGTTAAGGCACCAGTGCCGTATTAGCACCAGGTCTGTCTGTAGCTACCTAGTCTCGCGTAGCCAGACCTTCAGACTGACGGCTGAAGGTCTGGAATTCATAGCAGCTTTCTTTGGCCAAGGCCCGCCCATAAGGCCGTTTGACCGACATGTCAAACAACCAATTACAGTTCGTTTCGTTCAGCGTCACGTTTCGTTGCGTGGAAATGTCCCCACAACAACAGACCGGCGTGCAACAAGTCAGTCAGCATAGAAAATCAAAGAAGGAGAAGAAAACAAGCAGTAAGTCATTGATCTGTTCGTGCACGTACGTATAACAACAATGCCGTCTGCATTACCACATCTGATCAAAACACCGAGTAAATCAGTAGGAAACGCAATTACACGTCTGCGCTTTGTTTCCCGGCGGACCGAAAATAAACGCGACACTCGCGCCCCCCGGAAATCCGATAAAATTCAACAAATCAGATGACGACTTTGACATTCCTGAAGTGTTTCCAGTTAAGTGTACCATATGCATCAGACGTTTAGCCAACGTTCCGTGGGCGTGACGTCTGAGGCTGAGACTAGTAGCTACCCAACCCTAGCGACGACGCTAGGAAAGCAAAGCCAGTCCTTTAGTGCGTTGGTCACTTTTTTTATTACTTATTTCTCTGCATTAAGTAACAACCCTCTCAAATATAAGACACACAAAACAGAAGAAATAAAAGTCTCAGATTCTCTGTCTTGTCGTGGAAATTCTTTCACGACTTTAAATAATAATTGGAAGACAGCTGGAAATTTCAAAAGTTATAAAGATCTTTATTTCTTGCAAGAAAGGCTGTTCACACATCAGTCAGAGTCTGATACGGAAGGGCCGCCGACTTCTCCTTTTTGCCCAGCTTATATCTTTAACACATCCTGGTCTGTCTCAAAAGATCGCCTTGGTTTACCTTAAAAGGCAACACGTCTTTGTTCAACATCTCTGGTCTAACATAAATTCTATCTAGACAGAACAATATCATGTCTGCAAAAGTTTCTTGTTATTAGCTGCTGCTCGATTTCACACATTTTGCCTATCTTTAGTTTGATCAAAGCTGCACACATACTTTTCACACTTGAAGTAAACAATAGGTCACTTGAAGTACACATTGGCCCTCATTTATCAATCTTGCGTAGAAATGGGTGTATATATTGGCGTAAGATTATGTTTACACCCTTCTCATCGCCTGATTTATGAAGCTGTGCGTACCTTTGAAATTCCGCAGTCCGCGGAGACTCGCGCTGCGGAGCCAGGCGAAAGTATAAACAAGGCTTGAAACGTCAGGTAAAGCGCACAGGCTCGCAACTTAAGGAATACATATGCCTACAATTCAAATGCTTTGGTAAATTCACACAAATTAAACGTGGATGAAGTCCATGTTGCACAAAAATAAACACTGAAGTTTATAATTACTATGTTGTTGTTTTTTTTACAGTGGGTCATAATATATTATATCTTTTAGTTTGTCAGTGCGTTTTGTGGTGTTAGGAATTGTTTTTCTGCGCATTCCCGCACTCAAAACGTGCGTACACCACCTCCTGAGCTGGCGTAGGATTTGAGCGTGCCGTACGCCAACGTCCATATTGATAAATCTCAAAGTCACCGTGGTTTTGGGTGTACGCCAGGTGTACGCTGGAAATTTGGTGTATGCACTTTTGATAAATGAGGGCCATTGTCTCTTTGTTACTTAGTCATCTAACCCAGAATTATTTCCCTGCAAGCTTATCTTAACTTATACATTTCTAAAACTTGGTTAGGCCTACATATCTTTAATAATGTACTTTAGCTTATATGCTTATATTTCTTTAAATGCTTATGAGTAAAAATAAATGTTCAACGTTAACACAAGTTGCACACACATAAAAGTAAAGGAACACATCTAAATGTAAAATTTCCATTACAGTCTGTAATGGCAAAATCTTTTTTTTTTTTTTATATACAAAAACTTATTGTGACATGATAGCAACCCTTCTGCTGTGCTAATGCAACCTCAACTACGCTATCATTATCCAAAGTAGCCGTCATGTCGCCTATTCATATTTTTTCTCAAAGTTGGCAGTAACATGTCAAAAGGTTTTAATTAAATATAAAGGAGTTTTCTCCAAGGAACTTAGCTCCTTCCTTAAGCACTGGATGAGGTCTGCTCACTCTGCTGGAGAATGGCTCTAGGCGCAGCGTGCGTCGAACACGTGTTCCACAACAACAACAACACTAGGCTGCCCACAGATGCGCCCGCCTAATAATTGGCTTGATATACTGGATATTGGCCGATGCCGATTATGTTAAAAAATGCAAAAAATTGGCCGATTAATCGGTCGACCCCTAGTAGGAAGCGTCGTGACGTAGGCCAAAAACTAAAAAACTGGGCCAAAAACTCAATATCCTCTTCTCTGATATCAAAATTCTCGCCTCGAAGTCGTGCATCTTCGAAACCGGAGCCGCGCAGAAATCTTTTTTTATAGCCCACTTAAACTTTTTATTGCAAATAAATTACTAAATGATAAAAATTAATAAATGTAAATTACATTTTTTCTCCGCTGAGTTTACAATCCTGTGAAAAGCTCCCCTATACTTCCCGCGCCCCTGCCCTGAATATAGAAAATGTATCAGTGGTGCATGTTGACCTGTTGTGCATGTTTAACATTCACCTGTTGGGCTGTTCCCAGGGGTTTCAGGAGAAGCATCGATCCCAATGCTGCTCTCTGCCACTTCTGTTGGTGACACCAACTCTGAGATGACACTTTTAACTTCATTCTTCAGCTGCTCATCTCTCTCTACACACGCTGAGGTTGAGTCGATCATATCAAAGTCAGCCTGCACAGCGTCGCCCTCTAAAGGACTGGACTCCTCTGGATCAGCCAGATCCACTTGAGGATCCTGCTCAGAAACTCTTGGAGCTGGGACACTTGATTGCTCGGCATCGACCAGATCCGTTTCAGATGTTGTCTGAGGAATGACTGGGACACACAGTGGCTCTGGAACACCAAAAAGCCTCTGAAAGAATCCACAAATTTTCTTCATCATCCACACTTTGGTACTTTCTGAAAAACAAAAGAAAAACATAAGTTATTACAAACATCTCAAACCATTAGACATGAAAAATTAGTCTGACTTGAGAGACATTTCTGTTTGCATCTCATTGTTAATGTTACATTTATACTCGACGCGCTCGCTGTTGTACTATTCTTTGAAACGAGAGGGAGTAATTACTCTGAGTAATTTTTCTTGAAACCATCAGGAATCAGCAGCGAGAGAAATAAGGTGCACAGATGATGATGTTTATTTAGAAGCTACACTTCACCAACCACACTACAAATGAATAGTGTAAAACCCAGTAAACCTTAAGATTATTACTTGACATTAGAACACAATAAATGAATATGAGAACGTACTGTATGCATACAACTAAATTAATGATCTCTTAAATATTTTCTACTTTCACTGAACATTAGTTTCGTGAACATTTTTAATGACCTTGGAACTTTATGTTCATTAAAAAAAGGCTTATTATTCTATTGTAGGCTCATTTTGTAAATGTGATCAACTAATTTTGACATTCGCAAGCTGGGTGCTGATGTGATGAGACACGCTCGGTCAGATTCGCCTCGAAGTCGTGCATCTTCGAAACCGGAGCCGCGCAGAAATCTTTTTTATAGCCCACTTAAACTGTTTATTACAAATAAATTACTAAATTATAAAAATTAATAAATGTAAATTACATTTTTTCCCGTTGCGTTTACAATCCTGTGAAAAGCTCCCCTATACTTCCCGCGCCCCTGCCCTGAATATAGAAAATGTATCAGTGGTGCATGTTGACCTGTTGTGCATGTTTAACATTCACCTGTTGGTGACGAGATGACACTTTTAACTTCATTCTCCAGCTGCTCATCTCTCTCTACACACGCTGAGGTTAAGTCGCCCTCTACAAAGCTGTAACTGACTGACAGGTCATCAGGTAAATCAACCTCCAGCTCGGCACTGATCACTGCCGAGCTACCGAAATGGTCGTAGATGGCATCGGTGATGGTAAACTCAACCTGCACATCTTCCACTACTGATACCCAGTGACTGTCACTGCAGTAGAACTCGCCGTTGACGTATACCTCCAGACACAACTCTCTGAGGTTGGTAGACATTGCGAGTTTTGGGTCTACTGCTGTCAAATCAAAGACATACAGTTGTAAGACTTACAATATAAATATATTTTTCGCAATATATATTTTTTAATATGTCGCTCAGCTGCAGTGACAAGTATTACTGTCTGTGACGTAACCAAACACAGTGACGTAACCAGAGCTGTTTTCAACGGCTCTATGACGCGCTTTGGAATCTCCCAGTCACGTGACCCTTAGCCGCGTGGGCGTCGTGACGTCATACTTGGCGTGGCGGCCATGTTGATGGCCTCGCGAATGTAAACATACAGCAAGTCGAACGAGGAGAAGCAGAGTTAGGAGAAGAAAAGAAAGAAAAAAGATGTTAAAATCCCGAAAAGGATGTGGAGTTTACCGGGATACGTTAAATAGGGAAACCAGGGACCAGTATGTGGACAAATTTTCCTGTAAAATATCCCGTATTTTAATACCTTACTCTCATAACATTAATGTTAGCCCTTCCATCGGACCTGTCAGTCTCTGTACTGTTGTTCTGTTGCTACCCCCTTGCTCTTCCAGCGAAACAGATGTTCTCAAAGCATCATTTTGCTTACTTGAAGGCAACCTTACCGTGATATTGGCCTTTGTGAGAGCACGATTTCATGCCAATCTGTAAGCAAAGTCACGTTAGACCTAGCTTCACAACTCGCATAGTTAATGCTGCAGTTTTGTAGTACGATTTTTTGCTGTCAGCAGAGGGATAGCAACAGAAAGATGAATGTTGAAATTTTCATTTTTCGGGATATTTTATAGGAAAATACTAAAACGGCAAGACAGCGGGAAAAGAGCTCAAATGCGTGAGAAACCCGGAAAAAACGGGAGAGTTGACAGCTACTAACTACACTTTTTTGCCGATTTTGTCCACATAACGTTACTGGTCCCTGGCTTCCCTATTTAACGTATCCCCGTAAATTCCACATCATTTTCGGGACTTTAATATCTCTTTTCTTTCTCCTAACTCTGCTTCTCCTCGTTCGACTTGCTGTATGTTTACATTCGCGAGGCCATCAACATGGCCGCCACGCCAAGTATGACGTCACGACGCCCAAGCCCTATAGAGAGCCTAAGTCCCGCCCCTCCGCTTCCGGTGTGGTATAGTATTCGGTAACCCCAGAGCCCGTCTACGGAGAGCCTGCCCACTCCCTATTAAGCCCTATTGTACCGAATTTTGGTTGTAGTACCACCAGAGTTCCACTGGGGGCGCTCGCCATGAGTGCAAAATGAATGGGAGTCAATGGGGCTAGACGGCTAAATTTGTCTCTTTCACCCGATTGCCGTTGAGAAATCTCAGATCTGATTGTAGATTTTGCAAGTTCAACATGGGTTTTAGGTCGAAAGTTGAATGAACGAGTACTTATGTCGTTTTGATTTCTTACAGGTTGAGTTGTTGTTGCCCATAACACGCTAGCATTATGCTAATGACGTCAGCATTCTGACGTCATTGACATTATGAAAGACTTTTTAAAGCAAATAAGTGACTCTAAAAAATCTAACACCCAGCAATGTGTAATTTCTTTGCATCTCCTTTCGAATACAACATTCAAATTACTAGACAAAAAATTATATCCTGAGAAAAGTGGATTTTGAGGGTTTTTCGCCATAGACCTCCATTCATTCTGCACTCGTCCTGTGAGCGCCCTCATATGGAATCAGAGTGGAACTGCAACCAGTTCAGAACCCGGAAGTGTAGTGAGAGTGAAACTTCTCGCCATATTAGACATTAGGCTTGTTTGAGATGAGCAAAATCTGCGCAGAACCGATCACCGGTGATCAGCGCGAGATGCATGCCGGTTAGAAATGTGTCCGAGAGCGGTCCGCCTTGCTCTGATGTCATGCTGACGTATGTCAAAAATCTCTCGCGAGCGCAAGGCACACCTGTCGAAACTGTAGTGACAAGAGGCTTGTTTGAGATGCGCCTTGCCTCGCCTGAAATGTATGCGAGAGTAGGCGGCTGCAGTGAGAGGAGGAGTGAAAAAAGCGCAGGCAAGCCGGACAGTTCTCTCTTCTCGCAGTGGATCTGACACCTGCGAGATCAAAG
Organism: Scardinius erythrophthalmus; assembly: GCF_964197995.2. Taxonomy (NCBI): domain Eukaryota; kingdom Metazoa; phylum Chordata; class Actinopteri; order Cypriniformes; family Leuciscidae; genus Scardinius; species Scardinius erythrophthalmus. The sequence continues at coordinate 35,102,509 of NC_138235.1, forward strand.
ATGGATATCGCGGGATTCACGCTCGTGCACAGTGTTGCTAATAAACTGGATGTAATTCAAGTTCTTTTGCTTTTATATGAAAATAAATAAAATGAACAAGACACCCACAGTACTTGTTATTTAATTCCATTCCAAATACATGTTCATCAATAATTTTTTCTTTAATACAGAGATACGTTTTTATTTTTTTTATAAAAATTAAATTGCATAACCCAAAGAGATCGCACTGTCAGATAGTTTGGGAATATTCACACATAACATATACACATAAAACATGATATTAGAGTTTTAAAATCAAACATTTTAAAAGAGAACAATACATTACAGTTGTTTAAACCAATGAGCATTAAGCTGTGTCGTCAACAAGTCGTTTCCCATCATGCTTTTGATCAGCGCAGTCGGCGGAGAGCAACTGCGCTCGACTGCAGAATCCGACACGTGCGCCTTGCGCTCGCGAGAGATTTTTGACATACGTCAGCATGACATCAGAGCAAGGCGGACCGCACTCGGACACATTTCTAACCGGCATGCATCTCGCGCTGATCACCGGTGATCGATTCTGCGCAGATTTTGCTCATCTCAAACAAGCCTAATGTTAAGGCTGGGGCACGGTGCTTTAAACAGATCACTGAAAATGATAGGAAAACACGAGACAGGCTTGTGTGAGTGGTGTCAGGAAGAGGAGTCAGTGGAGCACATAATTATAAGATGCAGGAGGTATGAGGAACAGAGAGTAACAATGAGGAATAATTTGAGGGAAATAGGGGTGCAGGATTTAACATTAAAAGGAGTGTTGAGCATAGGTGATAGAGCACAGGTTAGGATATTGTTAACTTTCTTAAGGGAAACTGGTTTGTTCAATAGGTTATGAAGATAAAATAGGGATATGGGTAAGTGTGTTGGGTAATGAATGAAAGTGTTTTTTTTTTTTTTTTTTCTGTTTTTTTTTTTTTTTTTTTATGTGGAAACTAGATTGTAAGCCTATTGTCTGATTCACACTCCGGAGCAGAAGGGGGCGGTAATGCACCAAAAGCTGGTTGCCAACCGCCGTTAAAAACAAAGAAGAAGAAGAAGAAGAAGGCACACCTGTCGGATTCTGCAGTCGAGCGCAGTTGCTCTCCACCGACTGCGCTGATCAAAAGCACGATGGGAAACGACTTGCTGACGACACAGCTTAATGCTCATTGGTTTAAACAACTGTGATGTATTGTTCTCTTTTAAAATGTTTGATTTTAAAACTCTAATATCATGTTTTATGTGTATATGTTATTTGTGAATATTCCCAAACTATCTGACAGTGCGATCTCTTTGGTTTATGCAATTTAATTTTTATAAAAAAAAAAATAAATAAATGAAAACACATATGTCTGTATTAAAGAAAACAATATTGATAAACATGTATTTGGAATGGAATTAAATAACAAGTAGCCTACTTTGGGTGTCTTGTTCATTTTATTTATTTTCAAATAAAAGCAACATAACTTGAATTACATCCAGTTTATTAGCAACACTGTGCACGAGCGTGAATCCCGTGAATCCCGCGATATCCGTCGTTGATCTCGCAGGTGTCAGATCCACTGCGAGAAGAGAGAACTGTCCGGCTTGCCTGCGCTTTTTTCACTCCTCCTCTCACTGCAGCCGCCTACTCTCGACTACATTTCAGGCGAGGCGAGGCGCATCTCAAACAAGCCTATTCTCTGGTAACCCCATAGTATTCGGTAACCCTGAGGACCCAATTAGTATGCCAGCAGTATGCCTGATCTAAATCTGTTCTCGCGATAACTTGTAGCTAACATGAGCTGTTTTAGTGTTATTAGGCTTGTTTGAGATGAGCAAAATCTGCGCAGAATCGATCACCGGTGATCAGCGCGAGATGCATGCCGGTTAGAAATGTGTCCGAGTGCGGTCCGCCTTGCTCTGATGTCATGCTGACGTATGTCAAAAATCTCTCGCGAGCGCAAGGCGCACCTGTCGGATTCTGCAGTCGCGCGCAGTTGCTCTCCACCGACTGCGCTGATCAAAAGCATGATGGGAAACGACTTGCTGACGACACAGCTTAATGCTCATTGGTTTAAACAACCGTGATGTATTTGTTCTCTTTTAAAATGTTTGATTTTAAAACTCTGATATCATGTTTTATGTGTATAAATTATGTGTGAATATTCCCAAACTAACTAACAGTGCGATCTCTATGGGTTATGCAATGTATTTTTTATTTAAAAAAAAAACAAGTCTGTATTAAAGAAAAAAAGACTGATAAACATGTATTTGGAATGGAATTAAATAAGTAGGCTACTTTGGGTGTCTTGTTCATTCTATTTATTTTCATAAAAGCAACAGAACTTAAATTCTATCCAGTTTATTAGCAACACTGTACACAAGCGTGAATCCGGTGAATCCCGCGATATCCATCTTTGATCTCACAGGTGTCAGATCCACTGCGAGAAGAGAGAACTGTCCGTCTTGCCTGCGCTTTTTTCACTCCTCCTCTCACTGCAGCCGCCTACTCTCGGCTACATTGCAGGCGAGGCAAGGCGCATCTCAAACAAGCCTCTTATGTGGTAGCTTTATGTAGAATGCTAAGTCCCGCTGCTATATGCAAGGTAAAATTAAATAAAATTTTATATTGTATATGTAAATTGTGTATATTCTATAGCTAATATTTAAAATCTCAAGTTGCGTCAATAGCAGGAGAAAGACCGCGAAAATTAAAAATACTACTGTTATTATGTCACGAAATGTAGTTTTAAGAGTTTTTCAGTCGATAATCTAGTTGTTTTAATCTCAAATATGTTGTTTGTTTATACAGACAGCGCCTATTTCAAATTTTGATCTGATGTTTTCGGAGACGGGAGATCCAAGGGATCACCGGGCGCTCAGCGCTCACGTATCCCGCCTGAAAAAGCCTTATCTCGGCAAGTGCAGCAGACGTGACTCGCTGAGTCTAGTGGAGTGGTATAATTCGTCTTGTGTAGGCTATGTCTAACGGATCTATCATTAATCTATCATTAATCTATCATTTTCGTTTTGGCTGGGGGCAAAGTTTAGTTTTATAACTTTATATAACGTTGAATTGTTTAGGCTATTTATCTTTAACGTTGTGCCTGATGACTTATGTTTGACTGAATCGTTTAATTACTTTATTTCTTGACTTGTATGGCTACTTATACTTTCATAATTGCTATTATTGATCAATAAAACTGAAATTTAACAAAAAGAGACAGGGTTGTGTCATTTTATTTTATATAGCCTATGTAAGAATATTTTAATATATATATAATATGATATCACCAACACAGGATGTATTTTTTTTTTATGTATGGGATCATGGGAAGTATTTCAGAGTATGTTGTCTTGAAAGAAATCAAGCATCACTGACAAAGGCTCAAAAGAGACCATGACTTTCTAAAAGATCTTTTAAATATAGATGGTTTGTGTTTTTGTTTTACTTTTAGGACTGGAGAACATCTGGTAATGAGATGTCACTTTTTTCTGTTTGTTAAATGCTTAGTTAGGGTTGGGATCTCTGCAAAGGAATACCTTCTCACAACATAGCAACACTTTATAATTAACTTAATGAATTACTAGCGTAATGATAGCAGCTGACATAGTTGCACATCATCCTCTTCAGTGGACCCATCCTGGTACATCATCCTATATATTTCAACCAAGTGCCAAGCCGTTGTGTTTCTATTTTCTTTTCCCCCTCCAAACCAAGATGGCAAATGGTCAGTCAGAAATTGCAAGTTGCTCCGGAATATCCACCCATTCCTTCTATCCTAGGAGACTCTTGTAGGTAAAAAAAATATTGCAGCATCAAGCAATATCTAATGAGTCCTATCACAGTTGGGTCATTATACGTAAACGTGTCATTTTGTGTCCCTCAGTGAAACAAAGTCTTAAAATCTTAATAAACCATAAAACAAATACAATATTTTATAATTTAGTTTCCGTAATATGTCTAATAATATAAGAATAAATTAATTTCTGTTTCTTTTTTTTTTTTTTGGATTTTAATCACATTTTTTGTGCAAAGCATCTTGCAGAAATGTTGCAAATGGCATGTCCCTCGGTATGATTTTTCTACTTCTGCTTGCATCATCTGCCTTTCATGAAGTTGATGGTAGAAGACAAGTGTTCTCTTCTTTTCTTTGAGTTTTTGTAATATCTGAAAGACAAAGACATGCTCATTGTGTCAGCCCTGTTACCAGAGAAGCATATGTTAAAAAGTTATTTGTACATATTTAAAAAGGCATCTCCATATCTCAGCTCTGGAAGGCTCTAGAGTCTCCAATCTTGCACTCCTGTCTGTGCCTCAGCACCCTCTATCCGAATCCAGAGTTTCAAGAAGATCCGAGAAACTTTATTTTTCGAACCAAAAAAACTATAAGGCCTACCCCTGTCGTTTTTTTTGGGTCGAAAAATAAAGTTTCTCTGATCTTGAAACTCTGGATTCGGATAGAGGGGGCTGAGGCACAGACAGGAGTGCAAGATTGGAGGCTCTAGAGCCTTCCAGAGCTGAGATATGGAGATTCCACTAAGCATTTGTTACACTGCAAAATAGTGGTTTCGCGGACAGTGGACAGTGTGCTTAGTACAGTGGGGGTGGTTTAATTAACGAGAATTGATATCACACATGACGGAAGAGCTCCAGGGGGCCGTGGCGAGATGGAAAATGGCGACCCCTAGTCGATCGGCCCTTTCTAAGCGGTGTCCATGAAACCACTGTGGCAAACGCATTCATTTAATGGGTAGGTGGGAGTTTTATACAAAAGTCCCAGGTGCCCCAAATTTGGCACGGTGACCCCTGGGCCTGCCCCGATCATCATACTAAAAGCGCAGGTCTACAGAGCAAAGGCAAAAATATTCCCTAACCCTAACCCTAAAACTAGCATTTTCAGCCTCTAACATTAATTGGTGAGTTGGAGTTTTATAGAAAGGTCCCAGGGGCCCCAAATTCGGCACGGTGACCCCAGGGCCCGCCCCGAGTGACATACCAAAAGCACAGGGCTCTAGAGCAAAGGTAAAAAATTTCAGCCGCTATTTTAGGGGATGCGAAAGTGGACTGACTTTTGGTGGCAGCGATATCTCTGGAACATTTCTCATTTGCAAATGCCTTTGCATTTATTTAAAATGGAAAAATGTATTTATTTATTTAAAACCTTTTCAAAAAGTAATTAATATGTCAGTAACAGGGTTGACCGAACACAAACATTTACATTGGTTATATGAAAAAATAAATAAAAATAAGATGGCACGGCACATTTTCCTGAGAGGTAAGGAGGTAAGGATCTACTTCATCCAAAAAGATGCTTAAAGGGATGATTAATCAGATTTCTCTCCCAATCTAAAATCAAAACATGGAAAATGTAACTGGGTCATTATACGCAGTATAAAGTGATGAAAAAGAAGAATGCAATAAATAGTGTTTGCGTTAAAGAAGAATATGATTAACAAAACAAAAACACAACCAAGCCCCTTTAACCTTTCAATCTTTTTTATTTAATACTATGATTATCATTTTTTTGTTGTATTTAAAGGAGTAGACATTGAATTGCCAGGATATGAGTTGAACTATGAATTGACTAAACAAAGGAGGGGGAGGTGTGGTCGTTGTATGTACATATAGATGGGAAGTATGAAAGGATGGAATTGTTGACTACTGCTGTTGATAATGTAATGGAATGTATAACAATTGAAATAAGTTTGGATAATGCAAAAAACAAGACTATTTCTATAAGTTGTATATACAGAGCACTAGACTCAAATGTAGATTGTTTTAGAGATTGGGTTGAGGAAGCATTTTCGAAAAAAAGCCATAAGACAGCATTTATTTGTGGAGACATTAACATTAATGTATTAAACCCAAATGAACACAAAGGGACGTAAGAATTTATCAATTCTATGTATAGCATGAATTTTTTTCCAATTATAACTAGCCTTCAAGAATTACTATACAGGCACCCTCATAGACAATATATTCACAAATGATGTAAATAATAGAATTGTAGGGGGGACTGTTGTTTAATGATATTACTGATCACTTGCCTATCTTTGCTGTATATGACGTGAATCCAAACATGAAACCTTGTTATAAAAGATTTCGATCAGATGAGGCCATTAATGCATTTAAGGAAGAGCTACAAGTGCAAGACTGGCAGGCTATCTATCAGACAGAAAATGCAGAAATGGCCTACAATGCCTTCTTAAATATATTTTCTCATCTCTATGATAAACACTGTCCAGTTAAACAGTATTATAGGTATGAGAGTCACACCACCACTCCATGGATAACAAAAGGGTTGCAGAGAGCTTGCAAGAAGAAAAACCTGCTGTATAAGAAATTACTTAAGGAAAAAACTTCAGTAGCAGAAGCTAAATATAAATCTACAAAAAAAAAAATTAACAACTATAATGAGAGATTGTAAGAAAAAACATTACAGAAATTTATTGGAGTCAAATAAATATAATGTGAAAGAAGTGTGGAATATTCTGAGCGATGTGATAAGTAATGGGCAAAGGAAAATGGACTACCCAAATTATTTCATCAAAGATGACAAGGATCGATAGTTTGACTAGATGGTGGACCTGCACGTGGACCCAACCATGACGCATCCCTGAAGTGCCAGCCTCATCGACACGACCAATCTGACTTCTGATCTGTAATGCTGCCTGGATCATAATCATACACTGTTTGCTCGTTGGCCAGAGGAGAACTGGCCCCCGACTGAGCCTGGGTTCTCCCAAGGTTTTTTCTCCATTCTGTCTCCTGATGGAGTTTTGGTTCCTTGCCACTGTTGCCTTGGCTTTGGCTTGCTTAGTTGGGGACATTTAATATTCAACAATATTATTGATCTGCCTAATTAGGGTGGACAATGATGCAATTTTCTTCTAAAAAACTTTAACCTTACAGTTCATTAAATATTTTAACACAGCTAACTCAACATTAATTGTTTTTAAATCTTCACAATCTATAGCCAGAGGACTATCACAAAAGTGTTTAGGAAAGTAAAGACATACTAGAGTATGTTTGTTTAAAGCTGTTTTGTATTGTTGTGTATTTTAAAAAGCTATATAAATGTCCTTAAACGATGTGCATTTTGCTTGTAGTTTTGTGTTAATAAAAATGTAATATATTACATCTCATAATTCAGTTTCAGAATTCATTATGTATTGTATTGTGTAATTTAATACAATTTTTATATAAGTTTTGATTCTCTAATTGTATTACATTAAATGTTATTGTGTTGTATGATGTTCTGTATTAAGAATTATTATGACATAAATCATATGCATTAGTACACAAATGACATGCTTGTAATAAAAAAAGCATATTATGCAATATTTCTTTAAAACAAATAACTTCGTCACAAAACATACTTTACCATGTTATTTCTTTAAAATAAAGATTATTATATGAATTAAGGGGTTTGATTAATTACATTAAGATTGTGATTCCATAATTATATTATAGTGTTCTTTAGTCAATTTATTTATTATTTTAAATCATATGCATTAGTACACAAATGACATGCTTGTAATAAAAAAAGCATATTATGCCCTATTTCTTTAAAACAAATAACTTCGTCACAAAACATACTTTACCATGTTATTTCTTTAAAATAAAGATTATTATATGAACTAAGGGGTTTGATTAATTACATTAAGATTGTGATTCCATAATTATATTATAGTGTTCTTTAGTCAATTTATTTATTATTTTAATATTTATGCCCACAAAACATAGCTAGCATTCTGTAATTTATTTAAATGTAATAGTAAAAATAGTAATATACACAAATAAATATTATTTTATGGCTCTTTTAATAAATAAAAGTGTACTTGTAACATATTGCGCTGATTATTGAGGATAAAAAATAATTACATAATTATAATTGCATTACGAATGGCTGTGAATACGGTAAGGCAGTATCAGTGCAGTTTAAGCTCATAGCACGATCATCGGATAACGTTAGCTGTATGCTATGCTATTATCTAAGCTAACTAAAAAACACACGAACAACGAGAAATGTTTAATTTCACAATCTATAGCTTCGGTTAAATACTAGTATATGAAACGTATCATTTAAAATACATTAAATACATTAATGACTCGTTAAAACGTAGTACAAACGTCTTCTATAATAAAATTATTTTGTATGATTTATAACCAGGCACTAAAGCGATTACCCATAAAACGTGATTTGAACCAATCGGATTGCTTGGGTCCTCAGGGTTACCGAATACTATGGGGTTACCGAATACTATCATACCACACCGGCTCATGGGACCTTACTTCGGAAAAAATATGTATGGAAGTCAATGGCGAGAGATAACTTATCTTTTTATTCCGTCTGAACTGTGCCCTGAATTACACATATGATGTTTGTCAATTTAAAAGGTAATTATGAAAGTCAAGAAAGTCGCAGTTTGTCATAAAACAGAAGAGTAACGTTTAGTTTTATGTGAAAATCGCTCAATGAACTACATCTCTCGTCTCGCACTATGTACGTCACAAGATCCGTTGCTCGTATGTGTGTATTCTGGCTCAAAACACTCAGGCATGACGGCGTTGCGTTACGATTATAAGGTAAGACTATAGAAAAAATGACAGACGTTAGCTTCAGTAAAGTTAGCTTCATTCATTGAGAGAAAAGGCATGACGTCGCATGCGCGCCTTCTGGGTTTGTAGTCTTTCTAATTACGTATTTTCACAGTCTTATACCTCAGCAGTTTTACATCAAGCTGCGACTTTCTTGACTTTAAAATGTATCTTTTAAATTGATAAACATCATATGTGTAAATCAGGGCACAATTCAAACGAGATCAAAATATTTGTTGTCTCTCGCCATTGACTACCATACAATATTTTTCCGAAATAAGGTCCCATGGTGGTCGACCGGAAGGGGAGGGACTTAGGCTCTCTATAGCCATGTGTCAAGCTATGGATAATGAAAAAATAGCAAGTCAGCTTAAACAGGTCCCACTGTCAGATAACACCGTTGCCCGACGAATAGATGACATGACAAACGACATAAAGATTCAGCTTATTGATCGTATAAAAAAATCCGGAAAATTTTCCCTACAACTTGATGAATCGACAGATATATCAAATGCAGCACAGCTGCTCATATTTGTCAGATACTGCTATGAGGGGAAACTACATGAAGATATGTTATTTTGCACTACGCTGGATGGGACATGCACAGGACAGGATATATTCAACAAACTTGATAGTAAAATGCAGGAAGCGGGACTGAGTTTCTATAACTGTGTGGGCGTGTGTACGGATGGAGCTGGTGCTATGATGGGCAAACATAAGGGTCTAAAGGCGAAGATACAAGCAGTTGCACCACACGTAAGATGCTGCAGGGAGAATGAGCGTCTCGCCAATTGTGTGTCGCTTCTTAGATTTTGCAGTGAGGTATGAAACTTCATAAGATGCAGCCTGGAGTTTGGTAGTTGTTGTAGTCTGTGTAGTCAATACTTGCTTTTGACCACGCAAATCTTGCTCTTTGCGACGGAAAAAATCTTGTGTTTTATCAATGTGTGTTTGGTATGTAAATGTCTCTTCATTTTCATTTGCTAGTACCTCCGTACACATTACACATTGTGGACGTGCATCCCCATCAACCATAAGACACGTAAATCCATACCGAATGTAATCGTCGTTATATCTCCTTCGCTGCCTTTGCTGAATTTAAGTGGGCCTGCAAATGCTTGCGTTTCCCTTGCACTTTCACTGGCACCACCGTATCCCCCGCCAGGCTATGCACAGTTCCCACGGGTCTTTCGATCTGCATTGGATCTGCCTCCACAGGTTCTGCCTTCTCTTGCCTCGGTGTGTCATTGTTAGATTTCGGTTCATCTGTGTTTGCTCCAGTTATTTTAGGCGTAGAATCAACGATTATATTTTTACGAACCAGCCAACGATCCTTCTTATTTTCTACACTCTGAAAAGATTTGCTAGCTGCTAGCGGGTATTGTGATCGCCCCCTAGTGACAATTAAGGCAAAATACAAAAATTGGCATTAACGTCTCCGGTTACTATTGTAACCTCGGTTCCCTGAGAGGCGGGAACGAGACATTACGTCACTGACGTATATGGGAACTCCCTTCCTCCTCATTTTCACTGAAATCTTATAGGCTAACGCCAGCTGGAGACAGCTGGCCAATTGACGCAAAACATGCAAATGCTGACCGGACCGCGGGCAGTATAAATAGCATGGGCGCGGCAATAACGTCAGAATCAAGACTGAACGCTAGCACAGCTGATCAAACGGCGAGCACGGCGGCTGACGTAATGTCTCGTTCCCGCCTCTCAGGGAACCGAGGTTACAATAGTAACCGGAGACGTTCCCTTTCAAGGCAGTCACTTCGACATTACGTCACTGACGTATATGGGAACTGTATAGAATCCCGCCGTGAGCGCAGTGAAGATAAGCCCTGAACGGGGTCAAGCTACACTCCCACGAGAGACAACAGTTCTAAGCCAGCAGCGCCGCTAGGAGCACTCGAACTGATAGGCGAAACTAGAGTAAGAAACGTCTGTTCCGACCTACCCAGTTGCAAATCCAATGCAATGAAGCGAAGGCTGCACTGGACAGGGCAGCACAACACCATAAGCACTCAGCATAAGAGTTAACACAGTGTCAACGGCAAAGCGGTGACAGCTGCATAACCTTATAGCCATACACAGAGTTAACAGTACATTGAAAACTACTGTGTAATGCGGAAACAGCTATGTATAGTCATTATATACATTATAGTCATAACACAGAGTTAGCAGCAATGGTAACTCTGGATAATGCAGACTACTGTACAGCTGGTGGTAACAGTTCATGAGTACATTAATAAAACTCACCAACCCACGACGCTATAGGCAGTGCATAAAACTTGAAACCCTGGCGAACGTGTTCTGAGAAGACTTCCAGCATACCTAAATCCCGTGGGCATTAAGCCAGATTGAAAAGCGTCAAATTCAGTGAGAAAGTCTCAGTCCCTAGTACCATCCACCAAGCACACAAACAGCTAGTCAGACTGCTGCCTAGTGGTCCACGTACATCCGCAAAGCCCTTACAGGGCCAACAGCACTCTGAGTATCAGCATCATGTGAGGCTGACGGCTCAGCAGAAGGCGGGCAGGGATCAATCTGTGCTCTGAACGGTGTAAGCAACTGGAACGCAGCCTGGTATTGGACGGAGAGTGACGCTGCAGTCACTAGGTCCGAGACAATGCAACATCATTCATGAAGAATGAGCGTAGGTCTCCAAGTGCTTCGCTGGGGCGAGAGCAGGTGGAAGGTCATTCTCAAGGAGATCTCTCAGCACTTATTAGTGTGAAGTGTCTTGTTCAACTAAGGACCTAGCAGCGGACACACAAGAAGGTTCCACACCTTGGGGCTGGGGTGCCAATCATCTGAGGGGGATAGTCATGGGGGAGCCCCATAACTCTCTCAGGTCCGTGAACCGGGGATGATAGGCCAGTAAGGGGGTCACGAGGAAACTGACACTGCCTTGTAGAACATAGCCAATGTTCTAAAGCCGATGTACCGAAGTGCAAATTAACACATAACTGAATGTACATAAACACAGTGCCAGTGGCCGAAGCGACAACAACTGTGAATATACGCAGTTAGATAATAGCCTTCCATAATAGCATAGCACCTCAGAAGTACACAAACACAGTCGTAGCCGTAGCTAGAACTGTGAGTATACGAGTTAGTACAGAATAGCCAGTTGCACTGAAGGAAACGGGGCAACATAACAGCGTAGCACATGTACGTAACAGCATCGGTCGCTGTAGCGCCAACTATACGCAGTAGGAGGCACTGAAGGATACGGGGCAACACCGCAGCATGAACACATCCATGTGCAATAATGCAGCGCAGGTCGCAGGTCGACAGAGACTGTGAATATGCACAGTTCGACTGGGATAGCTAGTCGCACTAAGATACAGGGCAACATGACAGCATAACACAAGTGCGTAAGAATAGCGCATCCATGTATGTACATAACGCAGCGTAAGTCACCGTAGCTGAGATGCACGGTTAGATCAGGATGGCTAGCTGCACTGAAGGAAACAGGGCAGCATTACAGCATAACACATCCGTGCACATACATACATCCAGAAACTGTGAATATGCACGGTAGATTAGGATAGCTAGTTTTGCACTGAAGGAACAGGGCAACAAAATAGCAAAAACACATCCTTGTACATAAGTGCAGTGTAGTCGCCGTAGCGATAGAACTGTGAATATGCACAGTTAGATAGGACAGCTGGTTGTTGCACTGAAGGATAGAGGGCAACATAACAGCATAACACATCAGTGTGCACATTTAAAACATCTGTGTGTATAATGCAGCGCTAGTCGAAGCGACCGAAACTGCATGAATATGCGCAGTTCAAACACAATGGTCAGTTACGTTGAGGGCAACATAACAGCATAACGCTTCAGTGTGTACACAGATGAAGCGCAAGTCGCCGTAGCGACGACTGTGACTATGCACAGTTAGATAGGATAGCTAGTTGCCCTGAAGGATACAGGGCAACGTGATAGCATAGTTACATTGATGTGTACAAAACACAGCGTCAGAAGCATAGCGACATCGACTGTGAATACGTAGTTAATCAGAATAGCCGGTTGCACTGAGGATACAGGGCAATATATAACGGCATAAACCATAGACACATATCAATGTACATAACACAGCGTCAGTGGCAGCGCACAACAACTGTGAATACACAATAAGAGTAGCCAGTTGCACTGAAGGAACAGGGCAATATATAACGGCGTAATCGTAACACATATCAGTGCGTAGTGTGTACACAGCGTCAGTTGCATCGCATAACAACTGTGAATATGTAGTAATCAGAATAGCCATTTGCACTGAAGGATACAGGGCAATATATAACGGCAAAATCATAACACATATAGTGTGTACGTAAACACAGCGTCGGTTGCATCGGGCAACAACTGCGAATACGAACTGTGTAGTAATCAGAATAGCCATTGCACTGAAGGATACAGGGCAATATATAGTGGCATAAATCCAAACACGCAGTGTGTAGTGTGTACATAACAGAGTCAGTTGCACCGCGCAACAACTGCGAATACGTACTGTGTAGTAAACAGAATAGCCATTGCACTGAAGGATACAGGGCAATATACAACGGCAAAATTCATAACACATCAGTGTGTAGTGTGTACATAAACACAGCGTCAGTTGCATTGCGCAACAACTGTAAATACGTAGTAGTCAGAATAGCCATTTGCGCTGAAAAATACAGGGCAATATATAGTGGCATAAATCCAAACACGCAGTGTGTAGTGTGTACGTAACACAAAGTTAGTTGCATCGCGCAACAACTGCGAATACGTACTGTGTAGTAATCAGAACAGCCATTGCACTGAAGGATACAGGGCAATATACAACGGCAAAATTCATAACACATCAGTGTGTAGTGTGTACATAAACACAGCGTCAGTTGCATTGCGCAACAACTGTAAATACGTAGTAGTCAGAATAGCCATTTGCGCTGAAAAATACAGGGCAATATATAGTGGCATAAATCCAAACACACAGTGTGTAGTGTGTACGTAACACAAAGTTAGTTGCATCGCGCAACAACTGCGAATACGTACTGTGTAGTAATCAGAATAGCCATTGCACTGAAGGATACAGGGCAATATACAACGGCAAAATTCATAACACATATCAGTGTGTAGTGTGTACGTAAACACTGCGTCAGTTGCATCGCGCAACAACTGTGAATACGTACTGTGTAGTAATCAGAATAGCCATTTGCGCTGAAAAATACAGGGCAATATATAGTGGCATAAATCCGAACACATAACAGTGTGTAGTGTGTACGTAACACAGAGTCAGTTGAATCACACAACAACTGTGACTACGTAGTAATCAAAATAGCCAGTTGCACTGAAGGATACAGGGCAATGTCGTGGCATAAGCATAACACACACATCAGTGTACATAAACACAGCGTCAGTGGCATCGCACAACAACGGTGAATACATAGTTGAATCAGAATAGCCAGTTGCACTGAAGGATACAGGGCAATTTATGGCGGCATAAATCATGAACACATAACAGAGTGCGGTGTACACACACAGCATCATTTGCGTTGCACAACTACTGTGAATATGTTGTAATCAGAATAGCCATTTGCACTGAAGGATACAGGGCAATATATAACGGCACAAATCATAGCACATATCAGTGTGCAGTGAGTACATAAACACAGCGTCAGTGGCGTAGCGACAACAACTGTGGATACGTAGTGAAATAAGCACATCAAAATGTAATGTTACGTAGGCCCAGCGTCAACAGCATAAGCGGTAACGACTGCGCAACCCCGTAGTCAAGACTGACTAGGGGTAAACAACACTCACCGGATTGTGTGGCTGTGCACTTTCCATTGTCAGAGCGAGGCGGCTAGAGACCTCTATGCTAGAGACTCATAACATCCGTACTTCCCTTTTTTCTTTTTGGACACGGAGCCATGGGCTTTGCCTCGTCTCTCTAGACGCACGTCTTGCGCACGACTACCAAAGGACGCCGTGGAAGACGGCGTCTTTCTTGAAGTAGCCTGGCTGAGATAACGTACCGGGCTAAGTATCCTTATCGACAGAGCCTCTCGCGTCGAGTCCTTCTAGCGAGCCCGCGAAAAGGACCGGTCACCGGAGTGGCGACGGGCGGCGTCAACTCGTCTTAGGGCGGGAGAGGGCCCACCAGCGGCCTGCTGGCGGCAGTGGGCCTCGTCTCCGCTGATGCCCGAGTTTATTCCCCTGAGGGCGCGCACTGTCCGGCACATGCCCGCCGTCGTGAGTGCGGCCTCGGTTGATCCTTGTAGGGTAGAGCGAGTCGATAGGACCCGCACATATCTGGCATGAAAGTTAGCAGCCATCGGATGCGGGGAGGAAACATGCTGAGTAACCTCTATTGCAACTTCCACGATGACTTCAGATAAGACTTCTAGCGTGAAGAAAGAGATTCTGACGTTATTGCCGCGCCCATGCTATTTATACTGCCCGCGGTCCGGTCAGCATTTGCATGTTTTGCGTCAATTGGCCAGCTGTCTCCAGCTGGCGTTAGCCTATAAGATTTCAGTGAAAATGAGGAGGAAGGGAGTTCCCATATACGTCAGTGACGTAATGTCGAAGTGACCGCCTTGAAAGGGAACCAGAATAACCAAACATAACATTCCCTCTCAGCTTTTCACTCGCGCCCCCCTTTAGGGGCGGCCCCCACACTTTGGGAACCACTGCTTTGTTTAGACCAGGGGTCGGCAACCTTTTTGTCATAAAGTGCCATTTTTAAGTTTCCGAGTTCATCACTGTGCCTCAACACACATAGCCTACATACATACATACATACATTATATATATATATATATATATATAT
Organism: Scardinius erythrophthalmus; assembly: GCF_964197995.2. Classification (NCBI taxonomy): domain Eukaryota; kingdom Metazoa; phylum Chordata; class Actinopteri; order Cypriniformes; family Leuciscidae; genus Scardinius; species Scardinius erythrophthalmus. The sequence continues at coordinate 35,117,934 of NC_138235.1, forward strand.
ATATATATATATATATATATATATATATATACATACACACACACACACACACACAGACACACACACACACACACAGACACACACACACACACACACACACACACACACACACACACACACACACACACACACTCATATAAATACACAAACATTGTACATTTTCATAATGGCTTAAACAGAAATAGTACAGAAATTTAAATATTTCTCTTGAAATTTGTTTTAGATTTAGATAGACAATTTAATAGTATTTATAACTCCTAACTAGAGATGCAGCGATTATAAATTTCTAGGTCGATTCCGATTTCCGATTTTTCATTGAGTTTGACCTGCCAATACCGATTTTAGCCGATTCCGACTTCATTTTTTCTAACCACTTTACAGCTCACACAAATATTTATTTTCTATATATATTTTTTTACCCAAATCCTTTTACCCAAACTGAATAATAAAACAAGTTTAAATGGGTAAATTTTATATAAATATTTTTGAGTCTTCATTTTCTTTTCTGACATAACCTAATCCAGTTCTTGTTAAAACACACTAGACATGCACATTATGTGCATTTTGGGCACTTTTGTTTGAAATCATATTTATTTTGTCCATCAAAAGTGTGCTTTCACTTTAATTGAGCGTGAGCAACGCAGACAAAATAGACTCGCCGGCAAAACCCGCGCTTCACTGCTCACGCGACGCTCCTGTTGGGCGCTCACGCGCTGCTCCTGCTCCCGGTGTGAATGCACTCATTTATTAACATGCACGCCGAAAAAAATATGCGTGAAACGGACGTAATTCACGAGGTTTCCTACATGTGCGTTCCGTGTGCACGTGTGATGCTGATGTTACGCGATGTTAATCATGGGAGGGGAGCCCGAGTGCATTTGAACGGCATAAAATACATACACTTCTCTCGCATTTGCTTGTGTGCCAGCGATTAACCCTCCGCGTGCCAGTGTTGGCACGCGTGCCATAGGTTGCTGACCCCTGGTTTAGACTAAAGAGAATACATAATTACAATTATACACAATGCACAATTATAGATGAAATACACCACATAAAGTAGTATCCATGTTTAAATATACAAAGTAGTATTTTATTTTATTTTATTTTTTTATTTCTGATTGGGCGGGCCAGCTGTCAATGTGGACGGGCCCAGGCCCATCCAGGCCCATCCAGGCCCGCCCACAGCTCCGCGCCTGACTATAGTACTGAACCAACATTTACTGAAACACAAGTTATAGTTCTTTCATCAATGCTCGTTTCAAGAGGAGTGTACGAAAGACTCGTGAAACGTTACTGACTGCTTATATGGAAGTGAAGTGAACCCACCCCACCGCTAAAACCCCGCTAAAGTTTACATGTTGATACCTGCCTGTCAAGCCAGAACCGAGGGATGTGAGTGAATCAACTCTTACCTCATGAAATCTAGATTAATATTTGGACTAAGCATGCATTTACGTCGAGTAACTTTGCTGAAAGGTTTTCGAGTAAGTTACAAAGGGCCTTAAAAATAGCTCGCTTTGGGGTAACGTTATTTTTTTTAAATAACATATTTGAATGTCATAGTTATTTACTAAATAAAAGTACATTATTTATCAAAATAAACAGAATATGGTTGGCAAACTTCTGAAAATGTTCATAATGCTCAACTATGATGATTAAACTTCACTGTTTAAATAGGAAAATTTGATAATTAGACAGTTTTTTTTGTGTTAGAAATAGATAAAAGAGTATTTATTGATTAAGCTATTTCATTGCAGTGTTCATGACTAACAAAATCAAAATGCATCACATTTTTGATAGGTCTGCCATTACTTTGGAAATAATCACAAGGAATGACCATTATTTTTCAGTACTCAAAATGTGTAAGTGACAAACACTCGAGCTGGTAAGCACTGTGCGTGACAAAGTTATCACAATCACACTTTCCTGTTTTAATATTAAAAAGCAAGCACAAACTACTCAAAAGCGACGCAATCGATGCCTGAATTCGCACTACAGTATGCCTCTGCCATCTTTCATTTCCTGCTCGAATGAAATGACATGTAATATCATGGATGTTACAGATGATATCCCTCTCTTGCTCTTTCCCTCTCTTCAGGCGTGTTTGATTACACTCTCTTCTGAGCCTGAAGGCCGTGGTGTGAGGACAATGCCCATCAGAAGCGTCCGCCACAGGAGGCTGAGAGGAACTGGGTTGCTAGGAGACATTCAAATTCCACACTCATCTTTGAAGAAGCTGCTATTGATGCATTCCTGGGAAAGCTGAAGTAAAAAGACATGAAAGTGAAGCACTAATGATTTACAACCACCCTGAAGTGTTGTGAGTAATTATTCACTCATTCTTAACCAATCATTCATAGATAATGTCACTGGTGAAAATATGTTAAGCTGTCAGATTTGTGAAAGTTTATGATTATAGTCACTCATTACTCAAGGCTTTAAGAGTCTTGATTAATCCTAGTATAAAGTGTCATATTTGATACTCACATTTTTAAGACCTCTAAATAATCAAAACTGCTGAAAAACCTGTTGCACACAATAACTTGCCTTCTGTCGTCTGATGGATATCTATTAATTTTTATCATGTAAAAGGTCATTTAGTATTATTCTATAACTTTTAGGTTAAGACTGAGTTTTACAAAGTAAATGTAAGAATAAATTTGATATAAGCAGGAGGTTGAATAACTTGCTGTCAGTTAGTAATGGAAAATTCAATTCTTTTCCACAAACTTGAACCGGTTAAAAAACAATTCTCCAGTTCATTTACATAATCACACAATGATGTCACATATACGCAATTCTATTATTAAAGCACCCAATAATGATGTGAAACGCGGATGTTTTACATGTCTAAAGCATTTCACGAGTTCACATCTACATATAATTAGTACAATAAGTTTATGCGTATTTGGCGTGCTGTCCGGGGGGAGGGCTCCGAGCTCGGAGTTAGGCCCGAACCCAGAGTACTCCCCCCAGTTGGTAAGTGTAGATGGAACTGGAAGTGAGGAGATGGGGTGGAGGAGGGATGCTGACAAACTTTCAATGAACAGAGATAGGTCTGCTGTGAATTTATACTCTGTCATTGAGTTGATTACTGATTAATCTCCAGCTGTGCATAATTTGGTTAATTATCTGAACCTGCTCCTCCCGAAGTTTGTTAATAAAACATCATATAGTGAATAAGGAAGGAATAATTGAAGGAATAATTGACGACGGGCCGTTGAATTATTAGAAAAAATAAAGCACAATAAAGGTTCTGATGCGGCTATGACGCGAAGCGGAGTAATATGAAACTGTAATGCGGTCAAGACCTGCCTGGAACTACTTTAGCCGTGCGTTTGCCTGAAAATAATATGCGAGTGACGTCACCGTCGACCAGAGTGACTGCGGTTACGCACGCTGAGTGGCAAAAAGACTGAGTGGCAGCATTGGTGAATGCCGCAAAAAACACAAAACATCTAAAACGAGAAAGAGCTTTGAGATTGACTGTATAAACAGATTTGACAAGAAATCTGAAGTATAATATTTTTTACAGACTTCTGAAAGCTACAGAAAAGAGACGCTAATGGACCTCTGCAATTCACAGAAACAACTGGACTCCAAGCAGCGAAAGGTGGATTTGCATTTATCATTTTGTCTCAATATGCTGAATTTTGGGGTAAAATCATACCCTATATATTGTATTGTTATATATTGTATCGACAACTCATCAATTCAATATTTACCATTGTATATTTTGCCTAATTTGATGTTTTTTTTAAATAAACACTGACTATAGGCTACAAGTTTAAGGGCTGGACGATATGATGACATATATAACATTGATAGCCTATAACTGATCACCTGGATTTGACCTACCTATATTGTTTGTATATAAAGCGATCACAGGCTAATTTGTTTTATGTATTTCCCTAGTGTCGAAATCAGGCACATAAATGTCAGGAAACATGTTTCTTGGCTGCATGTCAATATCCATGGATCTCTGGATCTTTGAAAGTCAATGAAAACAAACTAACTGAACATAAATGTGAGAGTTGTGTTATTGTATGTTGAAATTATAATAAAACAAGGCTTATTTATTGCCGGTAATTTACAGTAGTACTTCCCAGTCTGCTCCACAGCTTCCTGAATCTATATTACATTTCGTTTTCCCCCTTTGGCCTGCAGTGTGTTAAAAATGACAATAAACCTCCATTTGACATTAAGTAAGAGCTTAAGGGTAAGAATTTTGTAGAAACATCTTTGAAGAGATACCTTCAGGGATACCCTTCGGTCCAACTTCTTCAGGCATTTCATGATGAACATTAAGCTCAATGAAAAGACCAGTTTTAACCAGCCTAGGTGGTTTGCTGGTCTAACTAGTCTGAGTCTTCAGCCTATAAAGTGCCCAAAAATCCTGATTTTTTTATTTATTTTATTTTAATTTTTTTTACCACAGACAGGAAAAAACCTGCCAACATAATTTCAAAAGCACTCTGCTCTGCAACACCTATGACGTTATAATACTTGACCTCCAGACCATCACAGATGCTGGCCATAATTACTGCCTTCATCTGATTGGTGCAGAGGGAAGGACGAGGCTGTAATTGAGGGTCATCAGAGCTGCGGCTGATGAACTGAATTTAATGACCAACTTGATAATGTTCAGTTGTGAGGATCAAATAGGCTACATTCATTCCTGCTGATAATGTTGTGATTTTAAAATTATTTTGGACAACCAACAGACAACTTTCTTGAACTGCAATAAATACCCATCATGCTTCACACATCCTTAAACGCACCAGTGAGATTCAAAGAGAGTCATTTTTTAATTATTAAAACAGGTGTACGAAGGTCATATTGAAATGGTCTTGTGAACCATTTTATGCTATCTTCATTTATTTTTTATTTTGCTTTTTAAAAATGCATTTTATGTATATATTTGTATTGTTTTTTTGCCTTAGATTTGTATTTTCTATCATACAAATATGAATAATTGTATAGTAAAAAATATATGTATTGTTGTTTAAATGTGAAATAATTATAAGCTACTTCAAAATGTTTTGTTTGAATACATTCCTTCAGTTTTGGTGACATTACCACTAGTCTAGAACAAACAATTTTGCCCCTAATAAAGTTTTTTCTTTTTTCCCTCAGTGTACTTGATTATCAAGGAGACAACAGTGGCAGTAAGAGCCTGAGATGGAATATCACAACAACAAAGAAAAAGCAAGGTAAATCTCACAACTTTTTTATTGTCTAATTTCCCAGCACTCAAGCTGTACGTTTGTCGAACTATGCAAAAAGTTTTAAAATATGCTTTCATTGTGTAGGCCTACATTTCGAATACATAATGTGCTAGCCATTTCATTCCAAACAGTGTTTAAATGGTCATTTCAGTGATGTTATTGTAAATCACACTGCATCATTTGAGATGTGGTGGAAATGTTCGTTACTTTCAGGGGGGAAAAAAAGAAAAAAGATTGTTTTAAGATATTATTTCTTTGAACGACAGGCTGCAAAATGGACATTACAATGTTCCTTTTCTCTTTTGAACATTCAGAACCGACGGCTCATTTCAGGACCCTTGAACAGATGCAGATTGAGCTGAGATTGAAGAACAGGATGTTCACCCACTGCTCGTCGTAATGAAGTTCTGCCGCAATTGCAGGTTTAAACAAGTACACTTCATTCTCACTTCACGGATCTTTGCTAAGTGAATCTCTCTTTTCATTTCCACCTTTTTGTCATTCATTTCTCCTAAGTTCACTCTGCCTTTCTCCATTTGATCTGTCAGACAGAGTGTTGCTGCATTTCACTGCTTCTACATCACGTCCTCTTTCTCTGTGCTTTCACAGCAATTCCCAATTCTTACAGTCATTTTCCTCAGATGGATTCACCTGCTCCCGCTGAGATTTGATTGACATGCTCTTAGGTTCAGATGCTGCCGACTAAACAGCCCGTCCCTCTGCGAGCTTCCCTTTGAAGACATCCGAATCTGTATAGAAAGTACACGGAAATATAAAAGAACTCATTGCAAAGTTTTCCGGCACGGCGCAGGTTTATGTAACCGATTTGGGTACAAATCTAATTCACTCCCCCAACAGCACACACAAAAAAACATTATCTGTTAATCTTCCTGCAGAGAAAAACTTTAAAAGTGATTCTGAGGGCAAGCGGGCATTTATTTGAGAATTACATTTTTATTTTTATAGCCTCAAACAATGCAGCTGTGCGTCAATCTAATCAACACTCGGATCTCATTCATAATTCCCCTCTTATAACGAGACATCTGTAACAATGGTTATTGTAATACTTACGGGACTAGTGTATCATCATCTCAAGCCTTTATGGTCCCCCAGCAGGAATTTGTTTTACCTAACCGTGTATTTTCATATTCAAACAATAATCAACGAATCCCCGCAGGGAAGAGTAATCACAAATGAGACCTTTTTAATAGCGCAATCATTTCTTCAACACAGCAATTCCACAGTTCAGTCCTCAATTTTGCAATGAGAAAAAGATCCCAGGATTCTTACACATCCGCTAGACTTTCAGAAAATGTCTCAAACTTTGCTCAGATATGCCAAAATAAGTCAGCAATCAAAAATTCTTTTGAATTCAAACATTTCTCATCAAATTTGTCCAAGTATAAATGTATAAAGTATAAAATATTCATTTTATTAATGTTAAATAGCGCTGCATGATTCGGGATGAATTGAGAATCACAATTTGTTACAAACACAATTTGTTATAGTTATTTTTGTTACAATAGAGTTCACGATTCTTGAATATTCTGAAGAACAAAATGTTTCAGTGATTTACAAAACCTGCACTAAACACAGTTGTAGCTCTTTTAATAATACAATAAACAATGAAACAATGTGAATCAAAAATATAAATGAAAGTATAAATAAACTGTAAAGCTGTTAAACCATTTTAGAACGCCAGACTCACTTTGAAGAGATGAGTAGACATTGAAAAGACTTTTAACGTTTTTACACAAATATTGATTCATTTTGAAGTAATTCATTCTCAAATAAATCAGCTGTATGAATGTTTCAGTGACTCATTTACTAAAGCCCTATAGTCAATAATTTTATCCCATAAACTTATCTTTGATCTCCAAAATGACATATTTAAACTTTTTTCCTTGAAAAAAAATTCTTCATGCCTTAAAATAGCTTGAATATAACTCGACACCCTTGCCTCACTTAGTATATGAGGTTCTGTGAATATGCAAATGAGCCCCGCCTCCACTCACTCACTCAGCTCAGAGATCCACTCATTGACGATCACACGTTTATATGATTGGTTACAAGGTAGTTTGTGACGTCAAAAACACCAGCGATTTCAATGCGTTGTAGCGCTCTCGTGAACTCGGAGGTCCACACAGAAGAAATGAAGAGTTGAATAAAGTCGTTATTTTTGTTGTTTTTTACGCACAAAAAGTATTCTCGTCGCTTGATAAACTTAAGGTTGAGCTACTGTAGTCACTTGGACTATTTTAACGATGTCTTTACTAACTTTTCTGGGCCAGCAGAATGAAATTACATAGAAGCCTATGAAGGAGTGATCCAGCTCTCATATTTCATCAAAAATATCTTAATTTGTGTTCCGAAGATGAACGAAAGTCTTACGGGGTTGGAACAACATGAGGGTGAGTGATTACTGACAGAATTTTCATTTTTGGGTGAACTAACCCTTCAATGTCTTACTCGTCTTTATTTTAAGCGTCAAATTGCTTTACTATATTTTCATCGCTATCATGTTTAGATCCAAACTATGACATTTTATCCCAGCACTTCTCTGTTTATTTGAATGTTTATAACACAGAAAAGGTTCTGCGTTTGTGTGTTTGAAAAGGCACGAAGGTCGAAGGCAGATTTGAATGTTGAGGTGAGATCGGACGTGTCAGCGAGATCTCTTCTCTTGAGATGTCTTTCTCTGACGAGGGCGGGACAACCTGTCACTCACATGAGATTCACCAAAAGCTAACCACAACCATCCAATCAATCCCCATGGACAAAGTCACTCAGATATTCATCACAATAGGGAAGAAAAGGCTATCGCAAGTTCTGTTTCTTACTGACTTATACAAAGTTTCTAGTAGTGCTGGGCGGTTTGACCAAAAATCAACATCACGGTTTTATTCTAAATTATACCGGTTTCACGGTTTTTACCGTTTTTTTTTTTTTTTTTTTTTTCAAGCATGATGGGTGTTTACCACATTTTCTACTGAGTGAGAGAGGAAATAGTGCAGTAGATTTACTTATAATGCCCTATTTTATTGTCATGAGTAAATATTATAGAAAAAATCCACACTAATATTAATAATAAAGGTTTGCAAGGCTGTTTACAAAGAGGTGCCAGCAGGACGCGCTTTAGGAGCGGCAGAAACAGTGGTTTCCCCGGTAACTAACGGCTGTACACAAAGCAGCAACGCTCATAAACACTGCTTTATCAGGAAAGATAAAGAAAGATTCAATCGTAATAACAAAGAAACTTTTCTAAAGACCGTCAGTTCACTTCAGATACGTTAATACAGTGTAAAAACACGCGCGCCGCGAGAAAAAAGACACTCTCACCCCCACACGTCTCGTGCCCACTCTAGTCAATGCTTGTGTTTCAGATCGAAGCTTCCCAGAAGCGGCTCTCCGCGCCGCTTCGCTAAATATAGGCGCCTGGTCTATTTTGACGCACCGCGTGCAGGACGGAATAAAACCTTGTCGCAGCTGTAATGCGCCGCAGACGTGTGTTGTAAATGAGGGGCGAGACTGTGTCGCGCAGCGCCGCGTTCCGATTAAAGCGACATACACCGGTTTTGCGGTATATTAAAAATTCATATCGTAACAAAAATAAACACCGGTATTCGGTATGAACCGGTAAACCGCCCAGCACTAGTTTCTAGTATCTAAAAAAATTTGGAGTAGCTGTACTCTTGTGTTTCCCTGGGGAAATACACAACATTTGCTTAATTATTTCTAAAGATGCCAAAACAACAGACAGACTGTTAAATCGCCAATTACGCTGGTTGCTACATTTATTTATTTAGTGTTTATCCATTTATCCTTTCAAAACAAGGAAACCGCTGTCTTCATGGTTGCTAAGTGAAAAAAAAACAAAAATAAGAATCTGGATAATTGCAATTGACCTCAAAAGTCACTCATCACAACTCTTAGTATTCAGATAATTGTTAATCTACCACAGCTTTCCTCAGGGATGCTTCTTTCAGAAGATGTGCTTCTCCATCACTGATCTAAAATCCATCCATCTGAATGTTTAAATTATGACAAAAAGTTTAGGATAGGTGCTATGATTGAATATGACTAGAAGTTTTAACAACAGTCTGGTAAGATAAATGATCATCTGTTAATGATTTAAATAGTTATCTTGTGTCAGCTGGCAGCAAGGGTTCGGCAAGCCTGCAACTAATTTTCATGATGGATGGTGGAATTCAATTACCCTTAATCTGTAATTAAAGTGAGAAGAGGCAGCCAGGGCCTGTGATTTATTACATCAGAAATGTTCGAGACACAATCAGGATAGCAATCTATAATTGTATATGTGAGATGGGTCGTTCGCCTTATCCGAGTAAAACCCTTTTTATGATCTACACTCTTAAAAATAAAGGTTCTTACTGGCCATTGATGGAACGTTTCAAAGTTCAAAGATGCTTAGATTATTAAAGTTGCAATAGTCTTTTCTTCTCTATTGTGACACATATCAGAGTGAAACTGCCCTTTGAACAAGAAAAATTGTAGGTTGGGACTTGATTTGCATGGGGAATTGATTGGAATGATTGTGGTTTGCTATTGGTGGATCTCATGTGAGTGACAGGTTGCCCCGCCCTCAAAATTAGAGAAGAGAAGTTTTTGCAAGAGGGAAAGAAAGTTTTATTGATTAAAGATTACGAGGCACATGAATTAAAAATAATAATGATGTAAGAAATACTGCAATATTCCATAATTGTCAACATAATTGGTGACTAACACACTTCACTGAAACTCAAAATGGTCCTTCCCTTTTGGAAACTTAATTTTTAATAGTTGAGAAAACATCTAGTACCAGTGCTTTAAAGAACCCGTGAACTAATATATTGATCGGAAGAAGCTGTAATGTCACATCAGGAACTTTTTTAGCTCTACAGAATTTCATGAACTCTATTCAGTGAAAAATTAGGTTGCGATGAGTCCTTATATAAGAGTGTGAAGAACGTTCAATGATGCCTTTGCAATTCTTTAACGAAATGTTCACCACATGGAAGTTGAAGAATAAAGAATGAGATGTTTTTTTCAGTATCGTGGCCAATTTTGGAACATTTCTAAGTGCAAAATACGATGTCTTGCCAGGTATGGGATATCTAGCTCTGAGCAGGCACTAAAGATTTGCAGTGATGTCAAATGATGTCAAGCCACTGGCTTATTTCACCAAGGTGTTTCACCAAGTGCTGCTGGGATTTTTTTCTGCCTGCTGTCATCCGACTGTACAACGCCTCCTCATCTTCCGGTCCTCGCAGGAGTCTGGGCTGCCTCCCCAGTCACGATTAATGACGCTGTCTCTGCTCCTGGTGCTTGTGCAGTTGAGGACTGAGCACTTTACAATCATGCTGCTGTTTATGCATCAAACATCCTTTTCAGTAAGTCCAATTCAGTCTAGCGAATCACTTTGTGTGGACATGCACTGATTCAGTGAGCCTTATGTTTTTTGTCTTCTTTTTGTACTATATTTCAGTGCTGTTGGATGGATGAAAGCATGGAACGACCGACCGACGTCCAAATGAACAAACAATCTCAACCAAAAACCTCAATTACGGTGACAGAATTAAACTTGCACATACTGTACACTACTGTTCAAAAGTTTGGGGTCTTTTTCATGCATTAAATTGAGCAAACATGACAGGAAAGACCTGTGACAATATTACAAAAGATTTCTATTTCAAATAAATGCTGTTTAACTTTCTGTTCATCAAAGAATATGAAGCAGCACAACTGTTTTCAACATTGATAATAAGAAATATACCAAATCATCATATTAGAATGATTTCTGAAGGATCATGTGACACTGAAGACTGGAGTAATGATGCTGAAAATTCAGCTTTGATCACAGGAATAAATTACATTTGAAAATATTTCTTTTAAATTGTAATATTATTTCACAATAATATTTTACTGTATTTCTGATGCAGCCTTGGCGAACAAGAAAAAAATCAGAATTTTTCCAATTTTTCTTTTGACTGATATGGAAATAATAATAATAAAAAAATGATGCATCCCATTCTTTGAGAATGGTGTGTAATCATATGCTAACTAAATATATATTGCGAGATTTAATATTTGGAGCCATTTGAGATCATATCTGGTTCTCAAAGGCCAGACATAATAGCAGGTAAATCCTTTTAATGGTCACATAACGCCGGGAAGGTATATGACATTATATCTGTTTCAGCTCAGTCCGTTTAATGTCATGGTTTATGAACACAGCGACAAATCTCCTCATTTTATGTTTATTTGATGACTCATAATAGTTAAAGATCTTCCCAAACTCATTTGCGTTATAATGGCTATAGAACTTTGTCCCCTGCTGTTCTCGGGATAAAACGATAGTGTACACTTGCTGTGCCTGGCATGCACTTATTATAGCCATATTTTCAAATATCATCTTTTTCACTGTGATTAATTCTAGAACTGACAGTTTCCATGGTGATATTCAAATGACTTGACATCAATTTTCATAACTTTTCTTTGATGCTACTTCGTTAAAATCCCATAGTAACCTCCGATACCTTTGAGATCTTACTGCGTGTTAACCGTTGTTTCTTAGCAAAATGATTTAACATCAGGTTAATGTGTAACCAAGTTTAGTTCTAATCCCCGTGGAACTAACGTGTGCGTGCCATCTAAACTCAGTCGACTCTTTAAAAAAAGGTTGTGACATTCTTGAAATTGATTCGAAAAACTCTCTTATTGCTTCAATATAAGCACGATCAACTTGTGTTTTGATTCTTTTTCTCATTTTAATATGCCGTTTGATGCTGTAAATTACACTGTACGTGAGTTTAGCCAACATCGCATGCTTTTAAAATAGAAAGGTAAATGGCAATTTTACAGGTTATTGTTCTTATTGCAAAAGCAGAGGTGGAAATGTCAAACACATGCTGCTTTAGGCTGAGATACGCTTCTTAAAGAAGATTAGGCGACTAGATTAGACACGGTCAATTAAATGCACTTTAAATGCTATTATTAATGCAAATGCACAAGCACAATCCTTCTGGCAGACGTACAGTGGGAAGAATACATTATGTATGCATGTAAAAGAAAAACAATCAAAGGGTGTTATTCATTAGGATGCCAGAAAATTCTGTTTTCAGTGTTTATAGCTTTATCAAAGAGAGCAAAAACAGAATGTGAGATTGCATAAGCCTTGACAAGTCATTTCAACTATGTATTGAAAAAAACAACAACAACAACAGCAACAACAAACAAATTGGGATATGAATACAAGGAAGGTAAATCACGTAAAATAAAACCCATAAATTCCAGCTATGCATCTTTAGAAATAACAGATGTGGTGCTTGCCAGTCATCAGCTCCGATGGGAGTTTAATGTTTTTCTGTGCAATCGGTTTTATCTCCTTGGCACTCGTTAGATTCTGAACATTACCTGTGCAACTCTGGAAAAGTACAACATCAAACCATTGACACATTCAATTTCTATATTAACAATGCTGGGTAGATTACTTACAAATTGTAGTCCCTTAATGAATACAAACTACATGATGAAAGTTAGTAACAATCTATTACATTACACATTTTAGGTAACATAATCAGACTACTTTTTGATTACTTTTAGATTACTTTTGACCTAGCGTGCTTATCACATAGATTTAAATAGGAAAATCTTGTACCATTTTGATATAAAATACAAAAAACAATAAGAAAAAATTATGTTGAAAATTTATCAACAACAGGAAGTGCATTAAACATTACATCACGTCAGGGTTTTGGTGAGGTAAATAAAAGTTGATAAAAAGGTAATAATTAAGTAAGAAAATAATTATTTATTAATATAATCAAAGTAATTATTAAAAATGTGCAATTAAAATACATAAAGTGTATTTAACTATTAAAAATGTTTTATTTTTTTCTAAATAAAACAAAAAAGATGAAATATTTCTGCAATAGGCTGTTTTAAAATGGAAAGAATCAATTAATTATGAATAATTTACTACCATTTTGTGAGTATTAAGTAATCATGTAATCTATAAAAATGTAACTTTAGTCTGATTATGAGTATTTTTAAAACACTTAATTATATTTTGGAATCTGATTATGTAATCCAGATTACATGTAATCAGTTGCTACCCAGCACTGTATATGAACAACCTTAGAGACGTACAAGTGCAACACTAGAGCAAGCGATAGCAACGCCGAGGTTCGATTCCCAGCTGATAACAAAATCTGTGAAAATCACTTTGGATAAAAGCATCTGCCAAATGCATAAAAACAAAAATGTAAGACATGATGGAAAACGTACTCGGTTACTAACGTAACCTCGGTTCTCTCTAGAAGAGGGAACGAGTACTGCGTTTTATTCAAAACGCTACGGGAAAAGTCTCTTTTCACGAAACACTGAAGCAAAAAATTATCCTTTAATTTTCATATATGTAAAACGCGTTGCGGCAGCAGCAGACAGCTATGGCGAGACGGCTTGCTCGCTCATTGGCTGCTCTGCGGCAACTGCTTAAGCCAATCGAGCGAGGCCTGGGATGACATCAGGCCAATGAGGGCGCTTCGCGCCCTCCTCGCCACTTCCCGCCGAAACGGGCGTGGCTTACCTCTATAAAAGGAGCTCGAGAAGGCTGACTCACTTGATTTTGATCGCCGAAGCGAACCAGAGTGAACCGTATGCACGGCAGAGAACGCAGTACTCGTTCCCTCTTCTAGAGAGAACCGAGGTTACGTTAGTAACCGAGTACGTTCTCTTACGAGAGTCCTCTCGTACTGCGTTTTATTCAAAACGCTACGGGAACCCCTTGCAAAACGCTGTGCGTGCTGGGATAAAAAACACTGATCACCGGAAGCTTTTTCAGGCATACAGTGCATAATCACCAGATTGACTCACACAGAGTCAGGGAATAAGGGTGAGAGCCTTAAATCCCTATATTTTAGCGTCGTAGAAAAACATGTCCACAGACGCAAGTATAATCATCACATAGACAGGGTAGGGAACCTGAACTAATGTGGAAAGTGTGGGTCTTACACAGTTCTGCCCAAGATAGTCGGTAGCGCATAGCGCATGAGTTTCAGCGGTCTGATTAGACGGCTGAACAGATTACACCGACAAAAGCTTAGCCTGCAAGGCGGGAACCTCTAGGTTATAAAACCTGATAAATGTAGACGGCGAGGCCCAACCTGCCGCCGTACATATATCCTGTAGGGAAATCCCGCTGGACCAAGCCCACGAAGAAGCAACGCTTCTCGTAGAGTGCGCTCTGACTCCCAACGGGCATGGAATGCCCTTGGCAGTATAAGCCAGCGCTATGGCGTCAACTATCCATCTGGATAGACTTTGTTTCGAAACAGCCATTCCTTTAGAACGTCCGCTGAACGAGACAAAGAGTTGCTCTGTCTGTCTGAAGACAGCAGAGCGGGACATATAAGCTCTTAAAGCCCTAACAGGGCAAAGAAAACTCGAGTCCCCTTCCTCACTCGATGCCGGCAGGGCAGCCAGGGATATAACCTGAGCCCGAAAAGGCGTGTTGAGGGATTTCGGCACATAGCCATGCTTAGGTTTGAGTATGACTTTAGAGTCATTAGGACCAAACTCCAAGCACGCCGGGCTCACAGAGAGCGCGTGCAGGTCGCCTATGCGCTTCACTGAAGCGAGAGCCATCAAAAACACTGTTTTGAAAGACAAATGTTTGAGGCTAATAGACTGGATAGGCTCGAAAGGGGCACCTTTCATGGCCGCTAGGACCGTAGAAAGGTCCCACAAAGGAACTGAAGGAGGTCTGGGTGGATTCAGTCTCCTAGCTCCCCTGAGGAAGCGGATGACTAAATCATTCCTTCCCAGCGACTGACCCAGCGTTGAACCAAAGAACGCTGAAATAGCCGCCACATACACTTTGAGCGTGGAAGGGGATTTGCCCTTATCCAACAGCTCTTGTAGGAAGGAGAGAACCTCCGTTACCTCACATTCGAGGGGTGAAATGCTCCGAGCTGCACACCAGCCGGAGAAAACCGACCACTTCGAAGCATAAAGCCGCCGTGTCGACGGTGCTCTAGCCTGAGTGATGGTATTCACGACTCCCTCTGTGAGACCAACGGGTATCCGTTGAGCACCCACACATGAAGGGACCACAGTTCCGGGTGTGGGTGCCAAATCGAGCCCCCGGCCTGCGAGAGGAGATCTCTCCTCAACGGCAGCGGCCATGGAGCGATATCTGCCAACTGCATCAGAACTGGGAACCATGTTCGGTTCTCCCAGAACGGAGCTACAAGCAGGACTGGGCATTTCGTTTCCCTGACCCGTTCCAGCACCTGTGGCAGGAGGGAGACGGGGGGAAAAGCGTATAACGGGCAGCGCGGCCACCTCCGGGACAGCGCGCTGTCGGTCTTTGAAAAGAACGCGGGGCAGTGCGCGTTTTCGCGGGATGCGAAAAGGTCCACCTCCGCTCTGCCGAATCTCTCCCACAACAGCCGGACTGTTTGTGGGTGTAGAGACCATTCGCCCGGGGTAACATTGTTCCTGGACAGTCTGTCTGGGCCCACATTCTGAAGCCCAGGTACATGCACTGCTCTCAGCGAGCGTAAGTTGTGCTGAGCCCATAGTAGGAGGCGTTTCGCCAGCCTGTACAGGGATATGGATTTCAGACCGCCCTGGCGATTTATGTAGGACACCACAGCCATGTTGTCCGAACGGACTATGACGTGTTCGTCCTTGATGCGGGGACAAAAACGCGTCATCGCGTTGTGCACTGCCAGCATTTCTAGGCAGTTTATGTGTAGGAGCTTTTCTCGTTCCGACCACAGGCCGAAGAACGGTCTGCCCTCGAGCAGAGCCCCCCATCCCGAGGTGGATGCGTCTGTCGACACCATCCTCACTCTCGAGGAAGTCCCCAGGCTTACACCTGATTGGTACCAGTCGTCCGCCGTCCAAGGCACCAGGGCTGAAACACAGCTCTGATCGACCTTGAGGCGTAATCGACCGGACGCCCACGCTCCGCGCGGTACCCGCGTTTTCAACCAGAACTGCAGCGGGCGCATGTGGAGCAAGCCCAGCCGGAGAACTGACGATGCTGAAGCCATGAGACCCAGCATCTTTTGAAACTTCCTGAGCGGGGTGACAGCGCCGCGGCGGAAAGACCTCGCCGCGCGCTGAATGATCAACACGCGCTGTGGTGACAGCCGCGCTGTCATAGACTGTGAGTCCAGAACGACGCCCAGGAACAAAATCGATTGACTGGGGTTCAATGAACTCTTTGTCCAGTTGACTGTGATACCAAGATTCTCGAGGTGATCGAGTAAAATGGTTCTGTGCTCCACGAGCTGTGATCGTGATTGAGCTAGGATCAACCAGTCGTCCAAATAGTTCAGCACTCGCATGCCTCTGAGTCTGAGAGGAGCGAGCGCTGCGTCCATGCATTTCGTAAATGTACGGGGTGCTAGGGACAAGCCGAATGGCAGGACTGTATACTGGTATGTCTGACCCTCGAAGGCGAATCTCAAGTATCGCCTGTGGTGTGACGCTATTTGTATTTGAAAATACGCGTCCTTCAGATCTATTGACATGAACCAGTCTTCTCGGCGAACATGCGCGAGAATTTTGCTGGTTGTGAGCATTTTGAAAATGCGTTTCACCAACACTCTGTTCAACCGTCTTAGATCCAGTATGGGTCTGATACCGCCGTCCTTTTTGGGGACTAGAAAGTATCTGCTGTATAGCCCTCCTTCGCTTAGAGCTGGGGGAACGCGCTCTATCGCCCCTTTGCTTATCAGTTTTGATATTTCGGCTCGAAGTAGGTGAGCTACTTCCAACGAGACCGTAGTTTCGACGCGCGCTATGAAGCGGGGAGGGCGTCGACAAAACTGTAGCGAGAAGCCTCTCTTTATAATGCCTAGCACCCAGTCCGAAACCCCTGGGAGCGCTGCCCATGCTTCTGCATGGCTGGCTAGGGGCTGGATACGGAGCGCGCTCTGATCGCCGTGCGACAGAGGTGCTTCGGGGGATACAAACATAGGCGTTATGCCTGTGGCATTTGAGGCGGGGCGCGCGCTTAATACAGCGGGCGAGACGCTCGTCCTCGACCTTACTACAGTGCTTGGCTGAGTGAGGGAGGACTGAGAAAGTCTCATAGGACCCATGTGAGCGAGTAGATGTGGGCTGGGAGCGGGCACATTTACTGCTTTGGGCGCGGCGTCTGCCTGAGCAGAGCGCGCGCTCACAGTTCTCGTTTTTACAGAGAGCCTGTGATGTGTTAGACATAGTGTTCGTGGGCACTGGGAAGTGGGCACTCTCACTATGCTGGAAGCGCAACCGACCTGAGTCGATTTTATGTGCGCGAGCCCTACGTGTAGGGCTGTGCTTATGTGTAGTGATGGGCACTGAGGAGTGGGCATCGAGACTACATTTATAGCACCATCGGCCGTGGCCGGGACACCAGAAAACACACTCTTTTCGAGATTTATCTGGGTAGCCGTGAGAACGGCTTTTGCGTGCAGGCAAGCGGGCGGCAGTGCAGGCTTGCTCTCTGCAGAAAACACTGGAACAGTCGCAAACCTTGGGACTGAAACAGCGGGGCGCTTGGGTGGGAGGCCGGCCGCAACGGGACTCACACACCTGCGCTTTCCCAGGCTTGCTAGGACTTCTTCGGCACTTCCGGTTTTACCACAACCCTCGATCGCGGCCCGCGCGAAGAGGGGCGCCGGGCGCTGGACCGAGAGCGGGGCCTCGAGCTGCGCTGTTGTGGCTGCTGCGAAGAGGCGGCCGAAGGCGGGGGCTGAGGCTGAGAGCTCCGCGGGGTCCGTTTGTCACGAACCGCTGCAGAACCGGAGCGCTTCGGTAGGAAGTGCTTGAAGGCTTGAGACGCTTTCTGGGCCTCGGTAAATCTCTCCACGAACTCGGAGAGAGAAGAACCAAAAAGGCCGGTGGAAGACAGCGGGGCATCGAGAAACGCAGTGCGCTCGGAATCGGCCATCTCCGTGAGCGTCAGCCATAAGTGCCTCTCAGCGACAGTGGCGGAAGCCATACACCGTCCCATGGCTTGTGCGGCGGCTTTAGTAGCTCGGAGCGTGAGATCTGAGGCGCTCCTTAGATCCGCGATGCAGATAGCGTCAGGTCCCATCTCGTCCAGCTTACGGAGGAGATCACCCTGGTAAATCTGCAGCGTAGCCATGGTGTGTAGCGATGACGCGGCCTGCCCAGCGGCGGAGAAGATTCGCGCGAGCAGCGTCGACGTCATGCGGCAGGCTTTGGAAGGCAACACCGGTTTAGTCCGCCGTCCAGCAGAGGGCGGGCAAAGGTGGGTCGCTATCGCCTGTTCCACCGGCGGAAGAGAGAGGTAGCCTCGGTCACTGGCATTATCCAGAGAGGAAAACGCGGGTGACACAGATGAGCGCGTCCGCGCAGAGTAGGGCGCGTTCCAAGCCTTCGCAACTTCTTTGTGTAACTCAGGAAGAAAAGGAGCGGGCTTAGATTCCGGAGAAGTGCGCTCACCAGGGAGGAAACTACCATCCAGCCGGGTTCGAGAGGGGGGCTCCGGTGCAGACCACTCGAGGCCGAGGCTCGCCGCGGCCAGTGCGAGTACCCGCATGAGCTCCGTCTCAATGTTGGCTCTCGTTGAGGGCTTGCGGGCAGGGGGCGCGAGATCCTCAAAGCTCGCCCAATCCTCGCTGCCTGAAGCTAGCAGAGAGCAGGAATCCTTCTCCCCCGACGTGGCCTCTGAACCGACTTCCTCTGATGAAGCGGCGGCAGACTGCGGGCGCTGAGCATCAGGAAGTGATTCGAGAGAGGCCGGTGAAGCTGGCGGGCGAACCGGCGAGCTGGGTCGGGCTGGAGCGGGTTCCGGGACCCGCTGCGAGCGGCGCTTTTTACGGCGCGGCATCGCGGCGGTGAATGCAGGCTTGGAAAAGGATGCCAGGCGAGTCCTCAGAGTCACCATCGGCAAAAGCTCGCAGTGAGGGCATCCGCCGTCAGCGAGCGCGAGCGCTGCATGGTCCTCACCCAGGCAGGAAACACAGATGACGTGCTTGTCTCCCTCGGTGAGTGGGGCTCGGCACGAGCCGCAGGAAGGCATCTTGAAAAAGACGCAGCTCTCTTAGGGGTGAGTGTTGCGAAGAACACACACACACACACACACACACAGAAAAGCAATAATATGAAAAGGATATAGGCGCCGGAAAGCGCAGCAGGTACGGCTGTAGAAGGCGGCGTTGGCCAGCGGCTTCGAGGGCTCGTCCCGCTGATGTGCTTGCCTCAACGACGCTGCTTCCGTGATCCAGCGATGCGTGCGCTTCGCTGAAGAGATTAAAATCAAGTGAGTCAGCCTTCTCGAGCTCCTTTTATAGAGGTAAGCCACGCCCGTTTCGGCGGGAAGTGGCGAGGAGGGCGCGAAGCGCCCTCATTGGCCTGATGTCATCCCAGGCCTCGCTCGATTGGCTTAAGCAGTTGCCGCAGAGCAGCCAATGAGCGAGCAAGCCGTCTCGCCATAGCTGTCTGCTGCTGCCGCAACGCGTTTTACGTATATGAAAATTAAAGGATAATTTTTTGCTTCAGTGTTTCGTGAAAAGAGACTTTTCCCGTAGCGTTTTGAATAAAACGCAGTACGAGAGGACTCTCGTAAGAGAACTTCAATATGGATGGAGAAGCATAGTGGGATTCTCATACATGATGGAGAGACTTAGTCAGAGAAAGATCTTTTTCATGGTAAATTTATTCGTAAATGAAATCCAGATGGGATGTGTAATTGAATTAAAGTCATTTGCACTCTTTATATGGAAGTTGTTCATTATTAAAGCTCTACAAGTATAAAATATAAGCGAAACACTGATTGTTATGATAAAAGCAAACTATTGTGACCAGTCTAACCATTAAAAAAAACATAATACATAAAATAAAGCTGTTTTAATACAAAATGAGATGTCAAATAAATTTACTAGCATCAAAAATACTTTGATTTATTATAAATACAATAAAAATTAGTCTATGAATTCCATATATTCAATATTGCATGAACCCCCACTAAATATTTCATCGTTTTTCTAAAGTTAGATATGCAAGTATTTACATTTTAATTGCTGTCAAAACAAAGATTTTGTATGCTTCAGTGTGTATCCTAAATGACAATAGTTTAGCTATTACAAATTCGGGGTTTGAACCTTCGCCCTTTTAGTTAGCAGCCGAGTTCATTAACCACTACCTGAAGAACTTATTAAATTCGGCAGTAGGACTCTAGTGATGATCTATTGCATTGGTCTATGTATTCTTACAGGGCATCAATACAGTAATGAGCTTTCTTGTGATATCGGTCCAATATCTCCCTGTGACTGTAGCCCTGCGTGCGGCTCCTGAAGATAGAGGATCCAATTAGTGGAAGAGCGCGCCGTAAATCTCAAGATAGAAACGTTCTCAGAAGTTCAACATCTAATATTCCTCGGGGAGATCTTTTCTTAATATTCTTCAATCTTCTTTCTCACTCAGTGGAGGATCAAATCAATTAAAGTAGTTCAAGTGTGATGGATGCACAAACCCACATATCATAAGGGTAAAAAAAAAAAAACGCTTGTTTTTGACACTAGAAAATTGCCTAATCTGTTACTGTGTGGAAGCGTATCATATTTTCATAAATTATTGATTCTCTCTAATAATTCATTAAACAATGTTGCTGAATAAACAGGCAGATGAGAGCATAATTCAGACGTCAGCATTTGCTATGGATTACCCTGTAGCACTGTCAGCTAAATTAAAAACCTCATGAAATGCTTTGAGCACAGAGTTTTTTTTTTTTTTTTCTGGGTTCAATTATTTTCTATTTGAACTGGACGTTGAGGGCAAGACATATTGCAAATGTATGATCTATCAGCCTTGAAACTAACACCCAGCTAACAAGGAACGTTCTGGAACTTTGAACTCAGAACTCGGAACGCTCAGAATCCTGTCAGAGATTCAAAGTTCCAGAACGTTCCGGCAAGGTTCTCTCAAAGTTAAGAACAAACATTCGCTCAGTAACGTTAATAGAACGTTCGTTCAAA
Source organism: Scardinius erythrophthalmus (assembly GCF_964197995.2). Lineage (NCBI taxonomy): Eukaryota > Metazoa > Chordata > Actinopteri > Cypriniformes > Leuciscidae > Scardinius > Scardinius erythrophthalmus. Next base: position 35,139,163 of record NC_138235.1, read on the forward strand.
GTTATCAGGGGCCTCATGTATAAAGACTTGCGTTGGATTCATACTAAAACATTGCTTACGGACAAAGCTGTAAATGTGCGTATGCACAAAAAAAAAAACAGATGTATGAATCTCTGCGTACGAAGGATCCCACGCATATTCTCTTTGTACATCCCAATTAACGCAAAATTGAGCGCACATGCACGAGCACAACGCCCCACCCAGTCTCCTCCCTTAATTAAATCAATTTAAATATGGTAATGAGTCCACTTTGGCAAAAGAAAGCAGTAAGAAAATGGCTAAAGCTAGCGACAAGAAACGAAACTTTACAGAAAGTGAATTGGAGGTTCTACTATCGGAGGTAGAAACGAGAAAAAATATTTTATTTGGAACTTTGTCCTCCGGAATTAATAACAAAAGGAAAAAAATATGAGTGGGAGAGTTTGGCTGATGCTGTCAATGCGGTATTATTACACACACACACATATGTATATATATATATATATATATATATATATATATATATATATATATATATATATATATATATATATATATATATATATATATATTATTATATATTATATTATATATATCTATTATTTGATATTATATTTTATATTAATTAATTACTTAATATTTGTATTAATATTATATTATATTTGATATTATTTTATTTTATATTTTACTTTATTTATAGACTAAGGGTTGTATCAATTTGCATATGCTTTTATATGTTCTTACTTAATTGCATAATTGATAGAATATTCCCATAAGGCTCGTGTGACAATATATGTCAATTATTTTATAAATTGCAAATTAATAGCAATGCTTCCCACGGTTGGTGGTGCGATAGACTTGTAGAACAATTCGTTGTGTAATGTTTGCAACTTCACTTCATTGCCTGTAAGAGTCGCCAACGGACAAAAACAATGAGAAATGTACGTACGCCAGACATGAAATTGGCGTGGAGGAACGCACATTCTCACGTTAATTTTACTGTTAGTACATCCGACCGTGAGCATGAAAGCTTGCGTACGCAAAGTTTTTGTGCGTATGCAAGATTGATACATGAGGCCCCAGGTCTTAAATGACGTTTGCCAAACATTACCACGAATACGTCATTTATACATTGTTCATGGAACGTTTTTGTCTGAAACGTTTTGTTAGACTCATTTCAAAACATTCAGAGAACATTCAAAAGTAACATTCCCATAATGTTTGCTCAATTATAAACTGGACTGTTTAACATTCACACAACCAAGAAAAAACATTAAAAAAAAGACGTTTTGAACGTTCATCAGAAATAATGTTTTCATATCTTAATGGGAACATTAGCAAACCGTTCTGTTAGCTGGGCAGTAACGCAATATTAAAATACTCAAATAATTGTATTTCTGTGCAGGATAGTCTTGAGTCTCCACCTGTTTCCTAACAAACCCACTGTGTTTTAGATTATGGGAAGCACTTCCGGTTTGGGGATGTTCCACTCAAAAAGACTGAAACAAATCATTTCAAATCATAAGGTTGCGCTACAAATAATCCTTATCCGTCAGTTTGGCTGAATGAGCTGTAAAATTTCCTTCATGTTCTATTTTCAGACTTCATGTCTTCAGACTTCATTGTGACACACGGTATAACAAGAATATCTGTCAAGAACTCTTTTACAGTCGCTGGATTCTTTCCCTCCTGATTATTTTCTTTTTTCCTTTATATTCCGCTGTAACAGGATGAAAAAGGATAACATATACTGTGCATTTATGATCTGCTCTCCCGATTTAATTTACGATATATCTCATCAATAATTCACTGAAATGCACTGAGAATTTCTTCTCCTCAAATCCTCACGTCTCTTTCCAGGTTTGTTTTCACATCGATGCTTTCAAATGTAATTGTCTCCCCTTTTCCCCTTCTAATCTTATATTATTATTAACAATGTTTACTTGAATGTTTCTAGAGCAGGTCAATATAATTTTTATTGTCTGTCGCATTTGAATTACCACTCAATGTTCCAGTTAATGAACATTTTTGATGAAGGCAACGTATGTTAGATAATACAGACATATATTACTACAGTGATATTTATTCATGGTCTGTGGTAGTCATTTGTTAATGCTTTTACACTTTTAAATGTCCTTTTATTGTACAATGGTTGTAGGGTGTAGAATAACGTCATCTCATTTTACCCAGTTTTTGAAAATGCTTATTACATTCATAGAGCGAATATTTCGCTGATTGTTTACAGTTTAACGGCATTTACTCCCAGAATTTGTGCAAAGCAAAAGCATCATGGGTCGTAGAAAAAAGGTGAATAAATGAATATCATTCTTTGGGATATCTGAGGCATTTTAGAGGTTATGTGATACTGAATGGCTTTACTTTTTCTCTGTGTCTACAGCTGGGTGAAGCGGTCGTCGTTTGAGAAGGCTTGATTATAGACACCACCAAGGCTTGAAACTGTGGTTCCGTTCTCTTTGACTATTCCGCCTTCCTCCTCAGCAAAACCAGCAGCTTTGTCTTTGGCTCTGTGGTGGGTAAAGCATCATAAACAGGTCAGATCAGAATACAGGGAAGGTGACATCAAGGTATGTTGGTATCTAAGGCCATGTTTACTCCTGGTATTAAGATGTGATTTGGTCGATCTGATCACAAGTGGACGATGCTAAATACAGGTGTAAACAGGGTCTAAAACGTTTTGAGCTTGTCCACTTTCAACCACTTCCAGAGGTAGTTGAAAACGCATTCGACCGAAGCGCTCGTGTGTTCGAATGTGTTCAAACTGGCCAGACGGGATTTAAAGTATTTTGGCTGAAGACCCAAGTTTGATTTGAAGACGAAAACGTACCAAGCACAATGTTCTCACACCATTCCTGATTTCTAACACACACTCACAGTGTCCGGCGTGAGAGAAGAAACTAAAGCTGATGCTCTCTGAATGTTTTTCCGTCCTCTCCAGTCGTGAATGTAAATTGCGTGAGCTTATTTCGTCCATCAGATCGAAAGATCTGAAAAAAACCCCCATACATTTACCCGCCATAGACCCTCCCCTCGAATAAATCAGGATATTGAAAGTGGACAAAAGAGACGGATTAAAACACCAGGTGTAAACGGGAAAGTGTCTCCCTCGTCTACTTGTGATCCGATCGACCAAAACACATCTTAATACTGGGTGTAAAGTAAACAGGGCCTTGAAGACATCCAACAGTTTTACACAGGGATCATCGACTTTACATTTTCACACCCCTAAACATGACACATTAAAACATTTTACCAACCCCACATATTTTAATGGTAGAGTTGAAACAAAAATGAACTGCAACCAAATATTTTGGTATAAATGACAACTTAAATGATTCATTGGAATGAACTGGGAGAAAAAAACTATATAGACCTTATACGGCAGAGACAATTCTTTAGAATTTTGTCTTTAAACTTGTTTTTGCGGTAGCTCTGTATATTTCTATGGCATTGCTGTCGAAGAGTAATTTGCTAGTGAAGTGGATTTACTTATTGTAGAGTTAACGAAATTTATCATGAGCATTGTAATGTTTGAAACGGATGTCATAACAAATGTCAGTCGACCGGGAAGATTTTAAAGCGAGCGCTTCATTCATAACTCCTTAAGATCTTACCTTCATGCTGTGAAAATACAAACCGGAAGACAGAACACAACGAGCGCGGCGCTGAAAAGGGGCGGAGCTACAGAAGGTCTATACAGTCCATATGAGAAAGGACAGTTTAACATTTTTTTTAGTTTGCTCTGCTGTAATGCGATCACATATATACTAGGGCTGGGTAAAAAATATCGATTTCTCGATTTTAATCGATTCTCATTTTTACGAACCGATATCCATTCTTAAATCCCAATAATCGATTAGTCATTCTGTTTTCAGTTGATGAATGAATGTAACACTGTAGCGCGCATCCCATCCAATAAATCGCAATAATCTTTGTGCTTTGTTACTATTGATATGAAACAAAGTCTCAGATTTCAAATTACATCCATTTTCTTACGAAATTCAAAAACATAAATACCGCTTTGGCGCTGTGGCGTGAGATCGCTCTGGCGCAGCTCAGCTCAAGAGCAGCAGCAAGTGCGCACATGATCTTCTCTTCCGCCTTAATAATACCAGTTACCGCACGAAATAAACATGAATGAGCATCTGAAAGTGTGTTAAAAGGTAGAGTACAACTTATCGAAATCCGTATCATGTGACATGGAATTGCTCAATCAGTGTTTCAACCGTGGAAAGACGTCAGTAAAACAGCTTGTAAACAATGTCATGTATTGTAAAGTCACATTTACCTCAGAAAAACCATATCCAGTGACCATCAACTCGTTAGTCAGCTAGAAAAATTAACTCTAGAGAGAAGCATTTTGCTAAATATATATGCACCATATTACATATTCATTATAATTTTTAATATTCTTCAATTTTTAATGCATGTTTGAATAAATCTGGCAGGTTTTTATGACAGCCACCATTTAAATGTTTATATTTCATATAACTTTATTATTATAAAAATAAATAAAAGTGTTTGTATACAAATCAGTTCATTTTTACCTTGCCATGTATTGTACCTGATATCCAAAATAATCAATATTGAATCGAATCGAATCGAATTGCAAGCTTGTGAATCGAAATCGAATCGAATTTTGAAATTTGTGTCAATACCCAGCCCTAATATATACGAAAGCTTAGACAAAATCTGATCACTTGTGGGCATAGGAGATTAAATGTGTGGTTGAACCTCAGTCTGTCTTGTGATCAGATCACCTGAGATGGATGTTAATAATTTAAATGAAATGGTCTGCCAAAAGAACATTACTGACCGTCTACTTTTGCTAACTGTAGACATCAGTAAAGCCATGATGCCCACAGCCACAGCACCTATGACCACACCAAACACGATGAGCCATGGCGGAGTGTCGTATACGATCGGGGTCGCCAGCGTCGGCGGGATTCCCACGAACTCCAGGGTCATGTCCGATAACAGGAACGCATTGTTTATGCGATGCTTACTCAACCTGGAATTATAAATCATGTGTTAGGGAATCTGGCAAGCTAAAGGATAATCATCACAGATCTAGATGACCTATCCACCTTATTTTGCAAGACGGAGGTGAATGTGCGAGACTTCCGATTCATTAGCCGCTATACACTCTTAGGAAAAACCCTAGGGTTCATGAACACTTTATGCCAAAAAGGTTGAGAAAAGTCTTAAATGACTATTTTTTTTCTGGTGATAAAGTATGTCACGAGCTGTTTAATTCACACACAAAAAAAAAAAAACAGCCGTCATTTTTGCAATAGCATGTCACGTTGATGCCCCATGTGCAGTCTAGTGAGCTTAGTGAGCTATCTGCACATAAAGTCTAGACCTATAACCTGCAGCACAGCATTGACTCACCTCACTGCTTGCTCCACTTGTTCTCTGGGAATCAGCTGGGTTGGATCATCTGGCGATGTCACCACAAACACGAACGACACTCTTTGTGTATCATTGCACACCAGTATGTTTGCAGAACTGGAAAAGATTATTTAAATGAGAAAAATAGATGTAATCATTATTTTTGTGAGGCTAATGGTGTGGCTGGTGTTTGTTATTTGGTGATTTTGGTTGCAGTACAGGAAAAAATGATTTTTTTTGTAATAGAGGGCATAGAAAATGCACTGGAAATAATAAAACAGCCTCACACAAACACATATACACGTACACAGCGAAAAACAACAACATTTTTGTCATTGATATGAGAAGCAAAATTGTGTGAGATAATACGGCTTTTTTTTTATAAATTTTGAATTTTGTGTTTATTAACTATGTTTCTTAACTAATTGTTTTTTCATGTTTTAAATCTAAATTGTCTAATTTAAATCATCCAGTGTAAAATTGTGTGAGATTATAAGGCTTTTTTTAGGGAATGTGTTTTAAATCTTTTGTTTCGTAATTGTTTGTGTTTTTTAACTAATTGTTTTAATTGTTAACTAATGTTTTAAATCATGTTTTAAATCTAATTAGTGTACTCATCTAGTATACGTCTAAAAGTTGACAAAGTTAGCAGTCACAAACATTTAAAATGTACAGAAAAAATTGATGACTTTGATTTGATCAAATGCTCTTAATAATATTTTCCTTCTACTAATATCACCTGTATGACTGTGATGCTAAATCCTATTATATATATATATATATATATATATATATATATATATATATATATATATCTATATATATATATATTTATTTTTTATTTTTATTTTTTAAAGAATGAGCCCTTTAACATATCCCAAATTTCCTACTTAAAAAGGAAATATGTCAATAAATACTTTAAAAATATTTATTTGCCAATTTTGACATAATATCATATGATGATAATCAGAAATGTTTTTTGAGCATCAAATCATCATATTAGAATGATATCTGAAGGATCATGTGACACTGAAGACTGGAGTAATGATGCTGAAAATTCAGCTTTGATCACAGGAATAAATTACATTTGAAAATATATTTAAAAAGAAAACAGTTAATTTATTACATTATTTTTGTTCAAAGAAATGCTGCTCTTACCCCAAAAATTTTGAACGTTAGTGTATATATTCTCTGAAGTCTGAAGTCTTATTATTTGATGCAGTTTTGCTTCTCAAGTAAAAAAAAAAAAAAAAAAGGTAGCTTGTTTTAAAGGTATAGCGGAGGATCTTTCCGAATTTTAGATAAGAACCGCCCTCTCCACTTTTTGAAAAAATGCACATGCGCAACACACTACATGCTCCCGAGAGGGAACGCCTATTAAACGTGTGCGAGGTTCTCCTCGTGCACGCTCTGTTTACAAGTTGCTGTCGGCATTACTCATACAAGATTACTTTCCAAAAGAAGATTTGCACTTTTTCACCAAATAGCATGCCAAACTTTACCTGTCGAGTAGAAACTTCGCGACTGAGGCATTAGTGGGAAGCCCAACCTGTGTTTTCAGCGCACGCCATCGTGTGAAACAATCTCCCAAAAACACTCTGATCTTGTTTCTCTCTTCTGAGGCCTTTCTCTTCTTCTCATACAGTTCGTACAAACTTTTTCTCTTGCGACCCTCAGACATTTTCAAAGGACCCGGTGAAACGGCGAGCTTCAATGAATGGCTTAAACCGTAACTCTAGCTCACCACCACACATAAACACCTGAAAGTGCGCATGCGCAGAAAGCGAAAACTAAGGGACGAGCACGTACGACGGCCTTACGTTACATATCACCAGAATGATTGACACTTAGGTGGACCAATAGTTTACACTACCCACCCGGAAAAAGAAAATCCTCCGCTATACCTTTAAGGATGCTTATAGTTATTAATAAAATAATTGCCAATAAATCAGTAAATCACATAATGTCAGTAGACTTAGTTTCCCGGTTGTATACTGGATGCAGCCAGTGAGAATCAAGCAGACGCAGGCGTCTCATCAATGTAACATGATGCTGCAAAAGAACCACACGCTCCCTATCCAGCGTCCCGGCATCAATCAATACTGCAGTTCTCTCACAAACAAGCCTCAAGCATCTCTGCAAAACTTCAGCTGTGAGATTTCACAATCGTTAGGGGCCAATCTCTGGCTGGGAAAGGTTAACCGCAATCGATTTCCCCTGACCCATTAGCATCTCGGCCCGTAATTACACCCGTAAAATTAATCAGTCTTGCTTTCCCTACAACTGAGAGCGGCTCAATTGCATGAATATAATTAAGGGGGAAAACATTTAATCCACTAAAACAGGACAGTCCTAAAATGACATCATGCATTTTTCTGTTCACCTGTAGATGATCACTGTTATTATTAAATGTGTAAAATTACTGCTAGATCATAGGGCTTTGGATATAATCCGTCATTACACATAATGATATCTATACTCATTGCACATCATACCTCATTCGGAGAAAAAGCATGTAGATTCAGCGGACCTGATTTTGTCAGATTTCATTTTAAAGCGCCTAATCTTAATATAATCTTAACAAATGTCATTTGAAATGTCATTTCACTTTTGTAACTTTAGTTAGTGTGTAATGTTGCTGTTTGAGCATAAACAACATCTGCAAAGTTACGAAAATTTCAAAGCAAAGGGAGATATTGTCTTTTAAAGAAATCACTTTTTAAGGACCACAACAAACGGCTGGTAGAGACTACACGACATTCCTCCCGGGTTAGTGACATCACCAACCCTAGAATTTACATAAACCCCGCCCCCTGAGCACGATTTATAGGTTATCAAGACAGAATATGCTAATCAATGACTAGAAGATAACTACACATAAGCTACATAAATTCATCAACTAACTATTCAGAAATGTTGTCTACATGTTGTCACTTCTGCTTGAGTCTCTCCATCTTTCTGACTCCGGTTTGAACATAAAAGGCTAAAAGTTTTTGGAATTTCCAGCTCATGTCTGTGTGAGGTAAAAGGACACGAGTTGTTGTAGCTCCGCCCCCTGTGCTGGGAGCAGCAGCTCATTTGCATTTAAAGGAACAGACACAAAAACGGTGCGTTTTTGCTCACCCTCAAAAAGTGACAACTTTAACATGCCATATAAAAATATCTGTGGGGTATTTTGAGCTAAAACTTCACATACACACTCTGGGGACATCAAAGACTTATTTTACATCTTGTGAAAAGGGCATTATACCACCCCTTTAAACCCACTAAGCGAAAATCATAGGTCTGAGCACAAATCATTGACATATTATCCTAGGGCAAACAGAGTGGGATGAGAAACATGGCAAAGTTTGCTACTTTGGGTTAGGAGTTTGTACAAATTCCTAACTCTCAGTGAGAAAAAGAAAAGTAACTGGAAAAAAAAATGCTACAACAAAGGCAAGAAGATAAGGCAGGCTGTTGAAATGCTGGTCTGGCCTGGAAGCTGATATAGATTTGCGTGTCAGCAGCGTAGCAAAGGAATCTGAGACCGTGCCATCAAATTATTTGCCGAAGGGGAGGCATATAAATTGGAAAGAGGAGAGGGCCGTGATTGGAGCCTTGGGGGACACACCGCGTTAGACTGGAACAGTACATGATCTATGTTCCTCAATAGATACAAATTACTGCCTTGTGCTAAGAAATGATGTTAGCCAGAGGAAAACTCTGCCAGTGATGCCAATGGCTGATAAGCTGTGAGTAGAATATAACGTCAGACAAGCTCCAAAACTGCCGGATATTAAGATTTCATGCTTGAAATGGAAAACACCCCTGTCATTTTTACACAAAAATACACATTACACAATTTTTACATTTTACACAAAACAATGCAAAGCAATATAACATTATATAATCTTGGTTAATCTGAAATTGTTAACCCCTCTGTCATTGTGTAAATGTAATGCAAAGCAAAGTTACAACATAAAACAATGCAAAGCAATGGAGTGCAACGAAAGCAATGCAATGCAAAGCAAAGCAACATAAGGTAATATAAACTCGCTTTATCTGAAAGAATGTTCTCATTTGAATATTTATGAGATTAATAACATTGATAGGACAAGTACAGCATGTATCAATCAGGCCAGTTTTAATAACTGCTTTTCCATCTAGAAACGTTGCCAAATAATTCACTTTAGTTGTCTCAAGTCCTCTGAAACATACTACCAGTTTCCCTCAGGTACTAAAAGTGCTCACAGCATTTGAAGTGTCTGCAGCTGTGCAAAGCACATGCATATTTAATGAAGCAAGCATCGAGGAAGCTTATGATTGGCTGTCTGTGTCTAAACAACCCATGTTGCTTTTTAGCACCTCAATGTTTCACACTGTTGCAACCGTTGACTGGTTTATAGCCTTGTCGGGACATTTGTTCCTGACAGTCATGACAAAATCTGACCCACTCCCCCACATGCATGCATGACTAATAAAGAGATATGACTCTACTAAACGCCTGTGGTCAAACCATTCCACTCACGTTTTCAATCACAATCAGAGTGGCAATTACACACACATCCACGGACTGACCAGTTTTGGTGTTGATTATCTTTGGTTAAGTGTGTCATCATGTCGTGTGAGGGAGAGTGGCGGTCTACTCACTCGTAGTTTGTATCCTGATTAGATTGATTAGCGCGTCTCATCGCAAACGCCAGAGTAGATTTGAAGAGAAACATCTCACTCGTATTCCACTCATACTGAGAAAGAGAGAGAAAGAGAATGAAGAAATGTTTAATTATTTAACATACTGATCAATATGCCTGAATAAAATTATGAAACTAAATGAAAAGAGGTGAAACAAAAGCAAACCCTACTGCTTTATCTCCGAGGGCCGTCTTAATGCTGAGTCTGACTTTAAATCCATCTTTTTCTACAGAGAGAGAGAGATAGAGAGTTTATTCACAAAGTATCTTGTGTTGTTGTTGTGTAGATCCGTGTACTTGCTGTTCTTTCTGGGCTGATAAGGTTTCTGCAGTGTGTGTCTCGTTTGGGAATTCATTCGTCACTTTATTTCTCAGTGGTTTCTCACGATACTGACGAGGACTTTGAGATAAGCTTAGATGCCAAACAAGAAACCGAGTCTGTATTTTTGGTCAGACAACAAAGTGGCATAATCAAGTTTAGGATGTTTAGACGCTTCAGCGATGATTTTTTTATCCTTATTTAAACTCTCTTGAAGTTTCATTTCACTGCAATTTCACACTCCCTCTGAACTGTTTCACTTTCTTCTTTCCCTAAAATGTATCCTGAATCGAGTTCCCTTTTTCCAGGCGAATATCTCAAAAACATCACAAAATAATAGTAAAAAAAAGTTTTGTATAAAGACAGTGAAGCCTATTTTAGGAATATTATGATTTTTGATTATTATTAACTTAATCTGAAACCATAAACGACATGTTTGTTGAAACATAATAAATGTTAAGTAAAACAAAATAAAATATAAAAAATAAATAAAACAAGGTAACATCTCATTTAATGTAACTTGAAGTACTAACATAACTAACTAATAAATAAATGTAATTAATTAATATTATATAGACATTTTTAAAACCTAACAAAATTAAACACAACAAAACTAAAAGCAAAGAGAAAATATAAAAATAAATTCTAATCAAAATATTAATAAAAACTATAATACAATAACATTGATTAAATTACATTTAAGCACATTTCCTGTAAAATTCTCATTATAATGCATACCGATATTTTACTTTTGATATTTTTTTATAAGTGTTTTATTACATAAAATTTAAATACATTACATTTAAAAAGGCAGTACAAAATACTTGCAATTTAAATCATGTTATTTTTTGCATTACAGTAACTACAATGAGATGTTTTCCCAAAAAGTATTATAATGCGATTTTTTAAATGAGAATTTCAAAAATTTTGCTTGTAATTAGGGCTGCACGATATTGAAGAAAAGTGCGATAACTTGTTAAAAAATGCAATATGCGTTACAATAATGTACAAAACAGAAATTGAATAATCAAATTGAAAAAATAAAACTGCTTTGTCTCCCCTGTATGAATTAAATAAACACAGATTCTTATTAAAGCTATAAAAGTTACTCAGTCAAAAGCAGCGAATCAATCTTTGATTTTCTCATAACTGACGCGAGTATTCATATCGCGATATGCACATTTATGATATTTCGATATATTGTGCAGCCCTACATGAAATTTATTTTCTGTATTTTTCTTATATCTGTGTACTGAGTTTGATCTGAAACGTGACCCGGAATCTGTTCTTGGCATATTTTTTTTTTTTTTTTTATGAGATCCTCCAGTTTATTAATTAAACTTGAAAAGAAAGACATTATTATCTATAAATCCTCAATTGTAACTGATTGAACACACTTTCGATTATATTCATCTTTACCGCTACTATTCCGTCTCTGAAACGGCTCAAAGAGAGCTCCGGGTTTTCTTTCCACTGTGAAAAAAAGACTGTGAGATTAAAAATGGCTGTTTAGTCTGAACTGAGAACAGACGACCAACCCTCGGCAAAGATTGCAGGAAAACAATTCAGTTTCTCACACAATTTTACCTTTACAAAGATCTTGGGCTACCATGGGCGGCAGGAGTATCAGAAGAAGAACTGCGGTTCGCATCTCTCTCTCCGGATAAACTTTAACACATATGACACAGAATTCAGCGCTCAGAGATTATAAACCGTTCAGAACATGAGTTACAAAGGGCTGGACGGAGCCGCTTAATGGTTAAGCAATGACTAGACCTTCCTCCAGAGAGAGAGAGAGAGACAGAGAGAGAGAGAGAGAGAGAGAAACACCATATATTCACACATAGTAAAAACTCAGCCGAGAACATAAATGTACATTTAAAAGGAGAGCTGTTTGTTCGGCTGGCTTGGATTGTTTCTGCTGTGACATTATATTGGGAGTGTGTAAACAGCTCTACTGTTTGCTCTCAGGTCTGTGAGTGCATATGAACGTGAATGCGTATGATTTCTCCTCATCATAACAACAGATGTGTGTGCGCTGACCTGCTAGTTTTCATCCCCTCGCTGTTTTTTTTTCTTCTGTTATACCTGTCTTCTCGTCTCAGTATGTAAACACAGGCTGTTTACAGCGGTACCACGTGTGATATCTGAATGTCATTTTGACTTATGACTTTCTTCTGTTGTTTAAAGTTGCGTTGTTTTGTTCTTATGATGCGTTTCCGAGTACGCCGCCGTCGGTAACAGCACTTCAAAGTGAAGGCGTACTCACAAACGTGGGTCAGACTTGGGTTGTTTCTGACTAATACATGGGAAATCAGTTCTCAGATGAAGGCTGTTCTTTCTGTGAACCCCTGATGATTGAAACAAACAATCTTCTTCTGTATCTTTCCTTTGCTTGTTGAGATGAAAGCTTTTCCTACAAGACCAGAAAAAGACACGTTAGACAAGAAAGAAGTTTGATGGTTAACCAATCTTCTGACACTGCAAGATGAGGAAACGTTCAGTGCAGTTAATTTGTCACCTAATAAAGAGACTGGGTTTACTCATTTATTGTCACACCTCAAGTGTCATATATATATATATATATATATAAATGAAGAGTTCAGAGAAGCCTCTAAGTGCCATCTGAAATTTTCTTCTAGAATGATCATTTTTATCAAGCTTGTATATTTAAGTTCAGTAATTTCACTTAAATGGCAATGAAAATAACCTATTAATTGTCATTTAAGTGAAATTACTGAACTTAAATATACAAGCTTGATAAAAATGATCATTCTAGAAGAAAATTTCTGATGGCACTTAGAGGCTTCTCTGAACTCTTCATTTATATATATATATATATATATATATATATATATGTATATATATAGTATATATTTATATAGTAGCCTATATACACTCACCTAAAGGATTATTAGGAACACCATACTAATACTGTGTTTGACCCCCTTTCGCCTTCAGAACTGCCTTAATTCTACGTGGCATTGATTCAACAAGGTGCTGAAAGCATTCTTTAAAAAATGTTGACCCATATTGATAGGATAGCATCTTGCAGTTGATGGAGATTTGTGGGATGCACATCCAGATGCTCTATTGGGTTGAGATCTGGTGACTGTGGGGGCCATTTTAGTACAGTGAACTCATTGTCATGTTCAAGAAACCAATTTGAAATGATTCGAGCTTTGTGACATGGTGCATTATCCTGCTGGAAGTAGCCATCAGAGGATGGGTACATGGTGGTCATAAAGGGATGGACATGGTCAGAAACAATGCTCAGGTAGGCCGTGGCATTTAAACGATGCCCAATTGGCACTAAGGGGCCTAAAGTGTGCCAAGAAAACACCCCCCACACCTTTACACCACCACCACCAGCCTGCACAGTGGTAACAAGGCATGATGGATCCATGTTCTCATTCTGTTTACGCCAAATTCTGACTCTACCATCTGAATGTCTCAACAGAAATCGAGACTCATCAGACCAGGCAACATTTTTCCAGTCTTCAACTGTCCAATTTTGGTGAGCTCATGCAAATTGTAGCCTCTTTTTCCTATTTGTAGTGGAGATGAGTGGTACCCGGTGGGGTCTTCTGCTGTTGTAGCCCATCCGCCTCAAGGTTGTGCGTGTTGTGGCTTCACAAATGCTTTGCTGCATACCTCGGTTGTAACGAGTGGTTATTTCAGTCAAAGTTGCTCTTCTATCAGCTTGAATCAGTCGGCCCATTCTCCTCTGACCTCTAGCATCAACAAGGCATTTTCGCCCACAGGACTGCCGCATACTGGATGTTTTTCCCTTTTCACACCATTCTTTGTAAACCCTAGAAATGGTTGCGCGTGAAAATCCCAGTAACTGAGCAGATTGTGAAATACTCAGACCGGCCCGTCTGGCACCAACAACCATGCCATGCTCAAAATTGCTTAAATCACCTTTCTTTCCCATTCTGACATTCAGTTTGGAGTTCAGGAGATTGTCTTGACCAGGACCACACCCCTAAATGCATTGAAGCAACTGCCATGTGATTGGTTGATTAGATAATTGCATTAATGAGAAATTGAACAGGTGTTCCTTATAATCCTTTAGGTGAGTGTATATTTATTAGTGTCAGTATTTAAAAAAAAGAGAAACAAATGAATACTTTTATTCGGCTGATCAAAAGTAACAGTAAGGACAATTACAGGCTTAAATTGTACAAAGGATTTCTGTCAAATAAATGCTGTTCTTTTGAACTTTTTATTCACCAAAGAATCCTTTAAAAAAATATCATATTATAAGCAGCTGTTTTCGATCGATAAATAGTATATTGCTTATTAGAATGATTTCTGAAGGATCATGTGACACTGAAGACTGGAGTAATGATGCTGAAAAATCAGCTTTGATCACAGGAATAAATGACTTTTTATCTGTTTTCTATTTGAATATATTTTATTTTGAATTGAAATACTTTTTTTCCCCACAATATTATACTGTATGTAACTGTATTTTGGTCAAGTAAGAGCAGAAGAGACTTGCTTAAAAGTCTCGTTCTAAAACTCTAACACTATTCAAACACCATTTAAAAGTCTGAGGTTGGTGTATATATATACTCTTTGAATATTAGATAAAAGCAAATATTGTAACTTGCTGTGAGAACACTGAAATAAATAATTTGCTTAATCAGTATTTTTTCATGGAAAAATAAACAACCTTACCACAAGATAAATGTGTTTGATAAGCAAAATAGCATGTTTTCAGAAAATATATCTTGAATCATTTTTTTTTTCTTATAGCCCTTGGCAATTTTCTAAGCATAAACTCACTAAATGTTGTTACATTTCTGCTTAAAACAAGAAACAACACTGCCAACAGGGTAATACAACAACAACAAGACACAATATCTAACTCATGGAAATATATCTTATTTGCCAGAGGTTTAATTAGATTTTTTTTTTTTAATGGCTTTGCAGGGATTCTGCTTTGTGCTATATAGTATTTTGGTGCTGTTTCAATTACTTTTCAGCAAATTCCAAACAGGATATAAAGTCATACGAGACTCTCTTTAGAAGAATGAAGATGTTAGATAAGTGTCTGACTCTGTCACATGTAAATGTCATAAAATGTCACGCTTTGCTAACTGAGAGAACTGAACACATGAGAGTTTCAGTCAACACACAAGAGCTAGGCCTCATCCTTTATAGTGGGACTGATCAATCTTCCGGAAAGTTCCCTTTTTTTCTTATAGCAACATGAAGTACTCAAAATGCATTAACTTGAGCAAAGTCCAAGATGACCCGAGGTGGAGAGAAATAGGCCTATATGGCAGAATACGGTTCGATATTGAAGAAAAGTGTGATAACTCGTTAAAGAATGCAGTATGCAATGTTACAATAATGTACAAAACAGAAATTGAATAAAGAAATGTAAAAATAAAACCCTGTATGAATTAAATAAACACTGATTCTTATTAAAGCTATAAAAGTTATTCAGTGAAAAGCAGTGAGTGATTATCTCTGTTTTTTTTCATAACCGACACGAGTATTCATATCGCGATATGCACATTTATGATATTTCGATATATTGTGCAGCCCTACATGAAATTTAAAAAATAAATATATTTTCTGTAAAAATAAATGTATTTTATTTTGAATTGAAATACACAATATTATACTGTTTTTAACTGTATAATATTATTTGTTAATAAAAATATATAATATAATGTTATTAGTCAGTTCTGTATTTGAGTCCTCTGTACGGTTTCAGAAAGTATTCGTATCGAGGCGCTACTGTAAGTTGCTGTGTGAAACGAGACTCACACCTGTAAGTAAATGCGGTTGTCAATCCCAAAAACTGACAGTGTGAACGTAGCCAGTTGTGAGTTACCAGAAATAAAATGTGGCTAATTTGCTAGTTATGACATTCATTATCATTTATCACCCCATAGTCTGAGTGCACTTACCCGACACAAGATGGCAGTAAAGATGTAATGGAGTCTGTCATTAATACAGACCAACAAAGTTGATTCATCCAAAATATTCAAAATATCTGTGATGTTTTTTTTAAACTATTTGATTCATGTCAAATACACAGATTAAAACAGTTTACCATTTGAAATTGCAGCTCTCTTTTAAGTTGAAATACATAAAAATTAAATAAATAAACAGTACATAAGTAGATAAACAAATGACTGTAGCAATTTTAAAATGTATGTTTTCATAATATTAAATATTTTAAAGTAAATGCAAATGTACATATAAATATTTGATGTAAATTTAAAATGTTAAATAATGTCAATGTTAAGTCTTTAAACATTGAATATAAAATGTAAATATGAATATTTTATATAAATGTAACTTTTTAAATGCAAATCTTGAATATAAATTGAAATATCGATTAAATATTAAATAATGTGAAAATAAATATTACATCTAATAGTCTAAATAAATCTGAATCTTCAAAAGAAATGTAAATATTAAATCTACATCATTTTAAATCTTAGTTTTGCAGCAATTGCATTGAAATTATTATTTTTTTTCATCTAAATTGTGTTGACACAATTTAAACATTTACATTTACGTCTATATATATCTCTCTCTATATATATATGTGTGTGTGTGTGTGTGTACACAGTATGAAATCTATTTTAGTGTGCATCAATGTAATTACTCAATAAATTGTAGATATTACCAGTAAATATTTAACCTGGTGTGTAGTGAGGGCTTTGTGTGGTTGTGTGGCGCCTCCGTGCGGTCGGATGTGGAACTGAGAGAGATTTAGCTTATCTTCATCTGAGTTCACAGTGTGTGTGTGTGAGTGTGTTAATATGTGTCTGTGCTAGAGCACCGCAGAGCGGACGCGTCGCGCCTCCCTCCGCCACAGGGCCACGGAGAGGCCGTTCGTCTGCGGCTCGCGCTCGGGCATGGATCCGGGATCTGCCGCGGGCACCGGAGGGACCTTCCTTTCCCTGAGCGACAGTGAGCAGAGATGTTACTCCGGGCTGTACGCTCTCTGTCAGCCCGACAGCCTCGGCAAACCGGCGGCGGGGAAAGTGGCGGATCTGTTCCGGGCGTCGCAGCTGCCGGCCGAGACGCTGCACCAGGTGAGGGGGTTCAAGCGGGTCTCAGCGACGCGACGCCCCTGAACGCGCGCTCGGATATCAGATATCTGCGGTGGTGTGTGTCTGGATGTACA
Organism: Scardinius erythrophthalmus; assembly: GCF_964197995.2. NCBI lineage: Eukaryota > Metazoa > Chordata > Actinopteri > Cypriniformes > Leuciscidae > Scardinius > Scardinius erythrophthalmus. Next base: position 35,156,708 of record NC_138235.1, read on the forward strand.
GTACAGTACAGTATCAGTGTGTTCAGGAAAGAGTGAAGTTCAGGAACCAGCTTCTGCTTCGAGCTCATGGTATCAGATGGTAATACTATTGTACTCTAATATAGGCTACTATGGATGAATGATTACCATATTCATTCATGACATAGTTCTCCAAGATACTTCAATTAATTTCATAGTATTGCCATGGTACCATGTCCAAAAACATATGGTACTACCATGGTGCTTTTTGGCACTTTAAACTAGTATACTAGATGGTTTATACTGTACTGTAGTATACATACTAGAGTATAAGATGCTATAGTGTTGATATTAAACTATACACTAGATCATATACAATATCTTCATAGTATACTACATAGTGTATTATACTCATTTGATATCTTGTTTGTTCTTTGACAGCATTCTTTGTACAGTTGATGGAATAATATGGTAACACAATGGTCTAGTGATATATTTTGACTATGATATTGCCATGATTGCCATATTTAAATACTGTGTTGTTGCTTTGGTACCACGTTAAAACGTGTAGTGTTTATACTAGATGCTAGTAAGTATACACTCATTTAGTGGGTGTTTATTACTCTTATAGGTGCTTATATGCTTGATAGTTTTTGAGGAATACTATGATGTATCTTGTTGTAATTCAGTGTAATTGCAGTTACATGATTGTAAAAGGCTGAGTTTATGGTCATGTGCTTGTTTTGAAGGCGTTTCGTTGGTTTAATCAGTTTAGAAACTCTTCTATATGTCAGTTTTGAGGAGCATTTGAAGCATCGGTCTTTGCAAACGTCAGTGTTAGTAGTGAAGGTGTTCTGCTGATGTGTGTATTACTAGGCATTTTTGTAGAGTACTAGTAAACATTGTGACGTGTTGTGTGTCACTTGACACGTCATGTGAGTCAGGTGAAAGGTGTTTATCATATTCAGCCTCTAAGTCTCTCTGTGTGTGTGTGTGTGTGTGTGTGTGTGTTCAAATACTGCTTCTCCGTCCAAATGTGTCTGTTGTCACCGAGGGTGCTGAATAGCTGTGTGTTTGTAAGTGTGTGAAATGTGTGTGAGATGACAGGAAGGGTGCTGTCTCGTTCACACACAGATAACGCTGGCCTGGACTGCCTCACCATCCACAATAATTCCTAGTTCCACTTCAGTATCCTTGAAAAGTTTAGCATGTTTCTCTGGTTTACAGAATTAGTTTAATAAACAAGTAAAGGGTTTAATAACATTGGCCATATTTAGAAATGTATTTTATTGTAGTCTGTTAGAATGGGTCTGCTGTATGTTCACACTAAATGTTACCAAATGTGTGTGTGTGTGTGATGTAGATCTGTTTTTTAGATGGCAGTTTGAACTAAAATCACATTAAATTAGAAATTTTCAGATCCCATCTGTGCCACATTCATATTTGGAACAGTGTTATTTTATGATCATTGATTATAGTTTTTCATTAATATTTTGAATGTTTTATTTTTATATTATTATTTTTTTTATAATTTTAGTTTGTTAAGTTCATTTAGTTCTCTTGTCATCTTAGTTTATTTTTAATTTATCTAGATAGTTTTTATAATTTTATTTATTTTTAGGTATATTTTTTTATTTCTGTTCATATTTAACTTTTTCTTTTAAATAACTTTTTTTTTAATGGTTTTAGTTTTAGTTAACTATAAAAACCCTGATTTGGAAGTAAATAAATATGATACAGATGTGTTTTTTTTTTTTTTTTTTTTTTTTTTGCGCCATGTGACTTCAAGATCACTATTTCAAATAAATACTGTTCTTTTGAACTTTCATCAAAGAATCCTGAAAGAAATGTATCACGTGACGGTTTCCACAAAATATGAAGCAGCACAACTGTTTTCAACATTGATAATAATCAGAAATATTTCTTGAGCATCAAATCATCATTAGAATGATTTCTGAAGGATCATGTGACACTGAAGACTGGAGTAATGATGCTGAAAATTCAGCTTTGATCACAGGAATAAATTACTTTTTACAATATATTCACACAGAAAACAGTTATTTTAAATTTAAATAATATTTCACAACAATACTGTATTTTTGATCAAACAAATACAGGCTCTGAGAGCAGAACAGACTTCTTTCATTCTTACCGACCCCAAACCTTTGTATGATCTCTTATCATGTAGAAGAATGATTTCTAAGATCTGTGTGTTCTGGCTCATGTTACAGGACCAGATTTCCTTCAGTTTCAGACACAAATAATTGAGTGTAAACAAAAACAAACACAGGCTGTAATATGAGCTGTGTGTCAGCAGGCTTTGGCATGGCGTACGGTTGCAGTGTGTCATCTCGCGGTGTTCCTGCACAGACAGGAAGTCCAGCTCGTCCTTCTGCTCTGTTTCCTGTCCGTTTGCCCCGGTGTGGCGACCCATACTGACTTCACCCCTCGACAGACATGCGAACAGCAACACACACACACACACACACACATGCGCAAAGATTTGGAGGAAGTTTCACACACATAGACATTCTATGACAAAGACATCATCAGAGTGATTTTTGGATGTAATGTTTCTCTTGAACTGTTTGTTGTTGCTCTGCTGTTTTGTCAAATGCATATTTTCCCATAAAGACAGTCGCAGCATGAAATCAGTTTGGACCCTTTCATCCTGAAGAAACTGGAGAGAAACAGGAGAGTCGAGGTGTGTGTTTGATTCTGCAGTGAGTTGGGCAGATGTGGTTTTATGTTTCAGTTTTAGTACCTGGACATCCCTTTCAGACATCTTCCTCGTGCGTCGACACTTACTCCTGTTGGATGTGGTTTGTCCGACATTACTCTGGATTAGGGGTGTAACAACATATCGTGCCACAATATATCGCAATACAAAAATGCAACAATATCTATTGTGGATCTGACAATATGTATTGTGTGTAGTTAAAAAAATTCTAGTTTACATTACACTGCTATATATAATGTAGAATATAATGTATAATAATGCAAGGGGGGAATATTTGTGGGTCCTGATAATGGCAAATATCTTATGTTACCAGTAAAAAGTGGCCGATACATTATTTTAAAAATATCTTGTCAGTGAAAGAGTGCAAGCATATTCAGCTTCAGAATCATGACTATTGTTATTCTAGTGTCACTATTGTACTTTGCATTGGGTTACCAGCACCAAGTCCAAGCCTATTCATTAACACACCCAATGTAATGCCAAAATTGACAATTTTTTGTTAATCTTTTTCCATATGTTTTGGAGTATCGCAATAATATCATATTGTGAGTTCAGTATTGTGATATGTATCGAATCGTGACACGAGGATATCGTTACACCCCTACGGTCTGGATACCAACATGGCTCTCGATACACCACAAAGACTTGCCGTCCTGGTCACAGATGAGCCAGTGAGACACACACCAACAATGTGTCCTCTTTTGAGCTCTGATATGCCTCATGTTGTAGTGTGGATTGCTCTGCTAATTCAACCTTCACACTCTGCTCTCACTGAGGGAATGTACAATCAGTGAAGATTGGCCACAAGGCGCGTGCGTTTATTAAGTAGCCTAATGAAGTAATTAACTTTTTTTTCTGTGATTTTAGTTGTTTTAGTTAGTTTAATAACCCTGGCCCTCTGTGTCTCGATAATCTCCAGTGTCTCCTCAGACTCTCAAAGTCAGTCAAGTGAAGTGAGATGATGTGAGATAATTAAAGCGATACACAGCTGAGAGAGAGGCGTGTGTGTAACGGGGAACAGAGGAGTCATTGTGTGTCTGTCAGTAAGCTCTTATGAGTCTGCGGGATTCATATCAGCTCTCAGACGCTCGGATCCTGGTGTGAGCGCATGCTGATCTCTGCTCTGTGATGGATGAGTGTTTCTCTGCTGTATGAATATGAACAGGAAGTGGTTGATGTGTTGATTTCCATGAATGACAAGCAAAACATTTTCACTGCTTTAATTACATGACACAGTTTCCCTTCATTTGTTGTTGCAATCCACAACGCCCAGCTCAACCACATCTAGATATTTGTTAGTTAATTGTTCTGTGATTACTAGGGCATTGCTTTTTTGTTATTCTTTTGTGTTGTTGAAGTTATTGTGCATGATCTGTAGTGAAAGCCCACATGTTTTTTTCCATGAGCAATAATAGCTGGTGCTGATGACAGTTGAGCTAATTTTATGCAAATGATCAGCAACACGATACACGGACTATCATTGGTGGTTCTCACGTGATCTTCTGTGTGTCGGACCCCAGGAACAGATCCAATCAAATCAGCATCTTTAAGTTCGTCTTAGTCTTTCATAGAGAGCAGTCATGCGTGAGAGAGTTTTTGGACATGAGACGCAGTACTATTATAGTTTCTATTATTATTCTACTTTAGTTTTTGTTGTGTGTTTTTTGTAATTTTTTTTTTCTATATAATGTTTTTAAATTTTGTTGTAAAACCGTTACTTTGCGATTTTAACCCCATCCGAATCGGCCATGTATGTGTTTTTCTGACGTTTCTCCTCATGTTTTTTTTTTTTTTTTTTTTTTACCTACCTGAGCTACTGTTTGGTTTGCGCACCAGTTTTACACAGGCTTTCGTTTAATTTCAAAATGGATGGTATCCAACGAAAAAATAAAATGATAAAATTTATAAATATATCCAAATTGCGGAAACCGCGAAGACTGACCATTTTAATGTCTGTGTCAGGTAAAAAACTAGTTCCGTCCGAACAGGGCTTTAGTTTCAAGAAACTATAATAGTACTTGATCACATCAGTAAGGTCCATCTCTACATCTGTCCTTGAGGATAAATGTTAAAGCACTGAATGCACAGGTGTCGTAGATTTACTGGCTTGCTCACAGCAGAATAAGTCTGTTGTGGGATTTACACTAGCTTTAAGTCTCCATCTGTCTCTTGGACAAAAGCGTTGGCATGTTAACTGCTTGACTAAGGATGTGTTCACACTTGTAGTTCGATTCTTTTGGTTGGACCAAAAAGAAAATGATACATTTAGTACTGTTTTGCTTAGCGAAAAGAACATAAAGGGCCTCTTTACACGGATAGCCATCTGATTTGTTAAAACTCTTTCATTTACACTTGGCCACATAAATGAGTCTCTGCGCAACTGATAAAAATCCTTTCTTCGATTCCATGCTATATGCAAATTTAGCATATTCACTACCGATATGAGCTGCATTTTATTTATCCTCAGCTAATTTCAAGATAAAAGATTCCAATAGGAGAGAGAATCTCCATCAACACTGGTAAGATCATTTAGTCTCACTACTTTTAATGAAGATTATTGTGCGCCTGCGCCTCCATTTTGGGAGGAGTAAAATTAGGGATGCACGATGTAATGGCCACCATATCGGTTATTGGGCCAAAAAGAAAATTTGGCTGATATATTTAAGCTGATAAATAATGGATTATTTCCTTCAGATGCGCACTGTTCGCTATGATGGTTTTGAATTGCTTGAAATATGATTGGAATCACTTCAAAAGAGGAAAATACAGTGGCAGTGCAACATGTGCAGCGCAAGTCTGTCATATAGGCTACATACAATTAAAATGAGAACATCATAATTGTGTGCTTGGGACATGGCTTTTAATGGCGAGGCTAAAAATTTGGATTTAGATTTATCGGCCAATATGTCGGTTATCGGCTTTCAATTATATAAAATTATTGGTATCGGCCAAAATTTTCATATCATTGCATCCTTACACATGTGGCTTCAACAACCAGATACATTTACACCTGTCCAGTTTCGTGTGGTGCGTCTGGCGCGTACATATGGTGGTATTTTTACCAGCTGAGAACTCACAAAGAGCTTATAAAATGTGTAAAGCAATCAGGATTTCCTCCTTTACTGACGAACGAAAATCTCCTGCAAGGGGATGGCGGCTCCGGTGCTTTTACTGAACTATAATGGACAGCGTAGCTCCTATGATGAGAAGAACCAGGTGTGCTTGAGCATGTTGTCCTTTTTTAAAGGGTTAGTTCACCCAAAAATGAAAATTCTGTCAGTAATTACTCACCCTCATGTTGTTCCAACCCCGTAAGACTTTCGTTCATCTTCGCGCTACGCTTAAACACTACGTAAAAAGACTCGAGGTCCAGAGAGAAGGAAATGAAAAGTGGAATAAAGTCGTTATTTTTGTTTGTTTTTGCTCACAAAAGTATTCTCGTCGCTTTATAAACTTAAGATTGAGCCACTGGGGTCACTTGGACTATATTAACAGTGTCTTTAATACATTTTCTGGGCCAGCAAGTTAACGTGTCCATAAGCCTGTGGAGGAGTGATCCAGCTCTCAGATTTCATCAAAAATATCTTAATTTGTGTTCCGAAGATGAACGAAATGTCTTATGGGTTGGAACAACATGAGGGTGAGTAATTACTGACAGAATTTTCATTTTTGGGTGAACTAACCCTTTAAGATCGCATCTTGCGACATCACATCCTGTTTTTGGTCTTTGGTCTGTGTTGCATTCGTGTTTCAGTCGAACCGCACCAGAGTTAGTTTGGAAGTGGACCTGAGCTGAGACTCCCTGAAACGGTGAGTTTGTTTGGTGTGAATGGCTGCGATCACACTTCAAATGAACCACAGCGCGTTGATCCCTAATGGGGACCTAGTAACATTGCTGGGATAAGTCCCGGAACGCACCCTGTGTGAACAAAAGCCAGGACCAATGGCGTTAGGGGTGTCGTAGTGATGACGCACGTGCCATCGTTGCTCTGTTGCTCTTAGAGGAAAGTTTGTGTTCGTCATCAACAAAGAAAGAACGAAAAAAGACCAGGGAGCTCCTTACTATCCGCGCTGAAGCCGAGATCGTTCGCCAGCTTCGTGGAACGGTACGCGCATCATTAGTGTACATGTTTTCAACGCGTACGTTACACGTCACATCCTGACGTCACGTGAATTGAATAATAAAATATTGTGTCCTCCAGTGCCCGGACTCGACTGTAATCAGCAAATTTTCTGAGTCTAAAATGTCAGAGTCTGTGACAAGTCCGAGTACAAATTCACCCGAGTGTGTGACAAGTCCGAGTTCGTTCAAAATTGGACTCGAGTCCGTACTCGAGTCCGAGTCCGAGTTCGAGTACCCCAACTCTAATACGGGATGTGTGTGAACGCACTCACAGATTCTGGAAAATCACTGGCAGTGTGAATGAACCAAAATCAAACGATCCAGGGACAAATCCCGGGACAGATTAGCCGTGTATTTTCCGGAATCTCTGTGTGAAAGGTGCTTAACAGAGTTCCTTTTAATCCAACCAAACCTGCCAAGTGTGAACACACCCTAAGAGACTTTATATAGCACCACTAAGGCTTATAGAATGCATTTGTCACTCACCAGGAAACTTTTTGGGACAGTTTAAGGTGTAAATGTAGCATTGGTTGGATATAGAATTGGCGGTCTGTAAACAGTTGCAGTGTGCTTTCCTCCTGAAGTATACTTCATTTCACCACAGCTTCTGGAATTCCCAAAACACAAACACAGTTCCTTCCTTAAAAGCAGAGATCCGTCTCCGGACCAGACCAACCTGTTCGACAGCTGCTGTCAGGGCAGAAAACAAAGTCAGATTTCTTGTGAACGTCCTTGTCTGTAAGTTGCTTTGGACAAAAGAGTCTGCTGAATGAATGAATGAATGAATGAATGAATATCAACATATTTAAACAGATCATGTATTCAAATTTAATTGCAACTTTGAATTCAAATGTAGGGATTGAATGGGAATTCTGAATGGTTCATAACAATGGCTTTTGTAAGCCCTGTTGCAGCAATTTCACACTGAGGCTTTATTTAACAAGCTTACATAGTAAACATCATTTTCCAGCAGAAATAATAATTTAACGGGCGTGTCATGTGAAGTGATGTCTGTTGCCATGGGGTTGTCTGTTGCACAAACTGTTTTGGCATGTGCACGTTTGTTTTCTGAAGCTGTGAAAACTCTTCCCATCCCCAGATGGAGGAAACAGACGGTACATGATCTGAAGTTTGATCCGGTTGTACAGAAGTGGATTTAATGCAGTTTCCTATCCGCACGGATTTGTTTAATCAATGATTGGTCTATAGACGAGATCTGTAAAGTTCTGGTTGTACTATAGAGGAATTTATTTGTTTATAAGTGCTTTCATAGACTAGATGATTGATTTTGATTTGTATATCACTCATACTACAGTTGCCTTTCGGATTCGATCAAGTCCTGTCAGATCAAAGGTGATTGGACTTTCGGGCGCGATCCCAATATGTCGATCGTAACGTCGAAAGTGATGAAGTGAGAAATGAATGTTTTAAAAAAGCAGACATAATCTTTTGTGTCCCTGACCTGAGAGGAACCGCAGTCGACTGGCCTCCTGTATCCACACATCCCATAAGCCGCCATAAGGAGGGATTGGTGGGGAGGTTTCTAACCTATTTAATTATCCTTCCCCTATTATGTATAGAGTAAGATTATATGTGCTCTGTGTGGATCAGGAGAATGCAGGTCAGGCTTAAGTAATACTGATGGTCAGATGATTAAACTGAGTTTAAGTCACCACACACACACAGACACACACTGTCTCTTGATTTCAAGAAGAGGAGTTGGGTCACGCTCAGAGCGCGTGAGGCTCTCGTCAAAAGCCATTGTAATTTCCATCAGTCACAGTAACAGCTGACTTTAGTGGCTAGAAGCTCAGAGCTTCTTTTCATGAGCCAAAAGTATTAAACCGTTTGTTCTACAGACATGCTAACTTAAATTATGCAGATTATTGAATAAAATTAACTTGGGCGGATGATAAAACTTAAACCTAGATTGAAGGAGGGACCTGATCCATATATCAGAGGTTCAAGTCCAGCCTGCCCACTTTCTCCACTAAAATATGCCCTAAAATATGATTCATTGTATTTTTCAAAATTAATCCATGTAATCCCCTAGGTCAGTAACTTCAGTATGAAAGCAGGCATGTAAGCATATCCCAGAATTCCTTGCATTTAGTCCACAAACAATATACAATAGGATAAGATTTAATGTTTGTTATGTGTGTATGTTACCATCTGTTAGTTTTGACTGTAGGAGAAAAGTGAATTTAAGCTTTTTTGCACTATTTTTATCTTCCAGGTTCAAATTTGTCTTCGTGTCAATGTCACCGGATGCGTTTTCTTGCACTATAGTACACCAATGACTCTGTGTCTCATAATTATTCATGAGACTGAGTGTCCTTATCCTATGAGAAGACTTACGCTGCATCCGAAATCGAATACTTCCCTACTATATAGGCTAGTATGCGAAAAACAGTACGCCAAAAGAGCAGTATATCTGAACACTTAGGCTGTGTGTCCACCAAAGCTTTCAGCTGGCGTTTTGTCAGCGCAGCATTTTTTTCAGTTGAGACGCTTTGCTTGTTATAATACAGAATATCCGCGAAAGTGTTACTAGTTTTGTACTATTTTGTTTCTGTGTTGATTCTATATTAAAATGTCGATACAATGTAAAAAAATTTCTGGCTCTTGTTTTAATTTATTTTGTTCCGTTATTTAGCTTGTTGTTGTCATCTGTTGATGTTGTACAAGCAGAATGTGGCGGTTGGTCGGTGTGGTACTAGTCCCGCCTCTCCTCCACTGTGATTGGACGTTTGGGTAAAAGGTGCCAGTGATGAGCGCTGCGTTTTACCCAAAGTTGAACATTCTTCAACTCTCGGCGGCCGGTAAAAAATGCCGTGCGCTCATCGCTTCAGCGTGAAAAAAACGCTCAGCGCCTCGTTACGCTCATGGCGTTTAAAAAACACGGCGCTCCCATCGAAAACAATTGGAAAAACACGCCAGCCGCGTGAAAAAAACGTTTTGGTGGACTCAGGGCCTTAGGACCAATTTTACCAACAGCTTGCTCCAGTGCAAACCCTCTTTCAGCGTTAAAAAACTACTGTCAGGATTTACTAAAGACACACAGTGAAAAATTAGCGCTGAAAAGGCGTGGACATTGTTATTTTTGCAGCTGACTTTATTGTTTATGCATTTAAAGTAGTTTTCCTTTCAGACACAAAATTTATGGGAGGAGAGTATTTAAATGAATCATGTAAGGTGATTTACTAAGGTTTACACTAGTCAATTTATGGGTATTTGCACCATTATTTAACGGCCAATTAAAAACACGTCTGTGTTCTTAAATTTGCCCATCGTCAGTAGATCACGTGCTGAACTTTCCACTCCCATCAGCGCTTTTATGGGATTGCGCTCTCACGCTAATTTGCCCTGTTTTAGTAAATCTGGCCCATAGTATTCGAAAAACAGTAGGCAAAAATCCCTGATGACCCACTACTTCCACTGAGATTCTGAAGTGCGCGTTCGATGGACACTTTATTATCCCATGAGGCCACTATGAATGGCAGTGAAGCAACGCAACTTCTTTTCAATAGATCCTGAGTCTTTGACACAAGTGTGATTCATCCACACTGCGAGTTTACGGTCTAAAACGGATCCAGCGGCTTATAAAAATACCGCAAAATGCGCCTCAAAAGTTATTAAAGATTTGCAGCGACAGCAGAGTACAAATGCGAACGGCTGAATGTAGATGTCAATTCAAATTCATTCAAATTCAGATGTTATTTCATAATTTGGTCAGTGTCCCGGCTTTCTTTAGGAATGAGTAAAAATGTGTTTTGGAGACAAATGTCCATCTAGTCACGGGACTCCTGCGATTGATTAGATAGGAGTATTGCAGAAAACATCTTGTTGTTTCAGTTATATTGGGCTAAAGTTCACAGCTTTGATTCATGAGGCATCAGCACTGCAGGGATGGAAGGAGAACACGATCAATAATCCTCATCACACCTGGTCGAACAGGAACGCTGAGTCAATGTTTGAGAAGTTCCTCAGATAATGTTTGGAAAGCTGGAGGAAGGCCATAGGTGAGATTATAGTTTAGAGAACAAGGACGACCTTTCTTGCATTGATATTTTTTTTATTAGGTATGTGTGTTCAGTTGTGCTATTTCTACAATCTGAAGAGAATCTATTATTTGAAGAGAAGTTTGGCTTGAGCACAGGCTGTTTTTCTGTTCTGTTTTTCGACGGTGGCTTTTGTTATATTTAACAGCACACTCAACACAATGTGCTGCTATTTAAAGAGCACAGATCTTTTCCTGTGAGTGTTAAGACGTTTACAATGAATCGCACAGTTCAACTCTATTGATTATTTCGTTACGGAAGGATGGATTTCAGCAGCGTGGGGTGATAAAACAATGACTCTAATGCTACTGTGTGCTCTTTTCTCAGGAGGAAACACTAGTTTATGTCTCATTGTACTGAAGGATAGTGATTCAGTGATGATTTAGACTTGGGTTGAGAGTTTGTATTTAGGTATTCAAAATCACTGGAATTAAAATGGAGCCTTAATGCACGATTGTGGTGTTATTGTGAGTTGATGGTATGTCATTTTTATTTGTTTGTCTTTGTAATGGACTAGCCTAACTTGTTCCTTTTCTGCTGGCATCATCAAGTCCTTTTACTTGCAACCCCTCCCATCCACAACCAGTATGAAACACCCAGTTTTCACCATCCAATCAGGATTCTGAATGCATAAACTCAAGTCCCGCCTTCCATTTTAATATTGTGTTATACACTGCAAAGGTTTGGGGTCGGTAAGATTTTTAAATGTTTTTGAAAGAAGTCTCTTCTGCTCCCCAAGGCTGCATTTGATTGATAGAAAATACAGTAAAAACAGTTATATTGTGAAATATTTTTACAATTTAAAATAACAGTTTTCTATTATAATATATTTTAAAACGCAATTTATTCCTGTGATCAAAGCTGAATTTTCAGCATCATTACTCCAGTCTTCAGAGTCACATGATCCTTCAAAAATCATTCTAATATGATGATTTGCTGCTCATGAAACATTTCTGGCTATTATAAATGTTGAAAACAGTTGTGCTACTTTATATTTTGGTGAAAACATTTTCAGGATTTTTTGATGAATAGAAAGATCAAAAGAACATTTATATTTGAATAAAAGTATAAAAAAAAAACTGTAATGTATCTTGGATTATGGAAATAAAATAGGTTGTAAATGGCATTTCATGTTGTTTTGCAGTGTTTAAGTTCTCATCTCCTCAATGAGGTCATCAATCTTGAAAAGACATCTGAAACCAGCCTAGTAGTTCACTAGTGTTAGCTAGTCTGAGCCTGTTTTAGCTGCTCTGGTAAGTGCTTTTAAAGTGGTTTTGGCCATTTTTCAGCAGACCATCATAAACCGGCTAATACCAGCAAACCAGGTTTAAGCCAGTGTTTTCAGCAGGGACAGATGATTTTAACATCTATGTCTGTCCAAAGTGAATTATGTTATTAATCTGTTAAGGTCTGTATTTGTCAGTCCCTATCTCTTATCTCCGCTTGTGGCTGTCATTACAATGTGAGTTTTCAATTACAGAAGCACAGATGATAGTGAAGTTCAGCCTGTTCAAAGTGCAGTTTATCTTCAGCCGGCTATTCTTTCCACTGTAGAGCCGATAATGAGGATTTAGCTATTATCTTTTCATTTTCCCATGTTAGCAATTTCCCCCATTAAGATAGAAGCCATGAATTCCACTTCACATAATGAACGCTTTTTAAATATTGAAGCTTAATTCACTGAACTAAATGTTTTGTATACGGTAATGTGGTTTTAAAGTCTCCATATGGCCCTTTATTAATCTCTCTCTGTCTCTCTCTCTCTCTCTCTCTCTCCAGGTAACAGAGGTGTGTGGTGCTAAGCGGCTGGGTTTCTTCGGCTGCGGGCAGTTGTACGTGGCTCTGAAGCTGATGGCCGCGGCACAGGCCGGTTTGCCAGTACGCCTGGAGAGCATCGCAGGCGGTAAGTCGAACTGAGGGAGAAGCAAACGCGATCAGGGATTTGGCCTTGCATGCTTGGATTTACACTAAAGAGGGATAACACACAGAGGTCGTGCTGCGCTGAGAGGGCGCCACACGCTGAGCCAAACTCACTGAGAAAAGCCTGTGTGTGTAAACTGAACCACAGGACGGTTTCCTTAAACGCTTGAGACTCCCTCCTTTTATTGTCTAGACTTTTTAATCTGTGTTTACAGTAAATATAAGTTCACTTTTTTGTGTGTGGCGTGACAGTTACTGCAGAATTATGAATTGATCCTGACAACCAAAGTACCATTTAAAAGCTTTAACACAAGATTCTGAGATGTATAAGATTCTGAGATAATAATAAATATTATTTTTATTGTTAATTTTTATTCAATTACTCAATTCATTTCTAATCTTATTTTTTACTATTTATTATAGTAATTATTTATAAAAATTATTGTTGCATTTGTATAACCAAATTATTAGTTATTATTCTAAAATAAATTTATTATTATTAATTTATATCATTTTATTGATATAACATTAAAATTGTTTGAATTTTGTAATGGTTTATAATTGATATATTTTTTGAAATGTTTTATTAAAATTTTACTATTATTTTTAAAATTATTTGTTGCATATGCATAACGATAATTAATTATAAAATACAAAATTATTATACATTATTATTATTATACATTTCTAAATGTTATTATTTATATTATTTATTTAATAATAATTTTTATGGTTAATAATATATAGTTAATATTTTTTTTTTGTAAAAGTAATTATTTATTAAATTATTTATTGTTTTATGATCTACAGTTTTGCTTGGGAAAGCACCACAAGTTTCTAGTTTCAATAATATTTTCCAAAATGCTGCTATGTAACTTTTGGGCTTGAGCTCTTAAAGTAACTCAAATGGAAACACAGCACAGACAAAACAGTCATTTCCTAAATTTAAATAAACTTGTACAGTACTGTAATATTGAGCACTAGGCTGATTCCGAGCTCAGCACAGCTCCAGGCCACCCTGCCGGGCTGAAGTGTGGCGAACGGAGCCTGGATTAGTGTTTAATCCTGGTACAGACTGTTCCTGAAGGACCCGAGGGCCTGCGAGACCCTCACAGCGGAGAGAGGAGCTCAGATGACCTCACACTGCAGGTTCAGCACCTCTGATCTGTGAAGATCACGTCTGTTTACTCCACAAATCGCCTGGAAAGGGAAGGATGAAGACCCAGTTTGTGGACAGGAAAGACAGATTTATCGAGATGACCTCGGAGGGACCTTTTGAGAGATGACTGGCTTTACTTTGTAAAGAAGATCATCTTAGATCAGAGGTTTTCAGTTCTAGCTCAAATTTAACATTTAACACAGCTGCATGATCAAGTTCTGGAGGTTCACGAAGGCCTTGTTTGAAAAGGAACATAAGTCACATGGCCTCAACATGCTTCATGTTTCATTGAGCCAGTGTAATCCAGTTAGAAGTCAAAAATAAAGCTTGAAAGTCATTGTGCTGTTTTAATCCACTGTGCACAGAAAATAGTATGAGGAGCAGGGCACCAAAATGAACAGAAATGCCCCACAAATTCAAGATAAGAGGGCAAAAAAATGCCCTCGCACAATTATCTAAATCTATTACAGACGCGCTATTAAAGTGAAATGTTTTTATTTTTTATTTTTATTTGAGCATTATACCCAATCAGAAATGTTTCTGTTGAGCTTATGAATGCAATGGCCAATCAGAGGCGTTTAGTCTCCGCTGAAAGATCCGGATTTTTGTCGGCTCACCGATTGAATTTTACACTCTTGCAAATTATCTCATCATAACAATAAAGTGCAGATACAATGTAAGAAGAGCTGCACGATTCTGAAAAAAAAAAATGCTGCAGTCTATTTAAAAATGTTTAATTAATTAGAATGAAAAAAAAATTGGTTTCAACAAAAGATTCAATGACTCATTCATAAATACTTCACTTGTTTCATTACTGGATGAATCAGCGTTTTTAAACAAATCTCTTGAACGAATTATTCAATAACTCACATATAAATACTTGTTTCACTTGTTTCATTACTAGAAGAATCAGCATTTTTGAACAAATCTCTTGAATGAATGATTTAATGACTCACTCATAAATCCTCAATTGTTGTTTCATTACTGGATGAATCAACGTTTTTAAACAAATCTCTTGAATGAGTGAATGAATGACTCGCTCATAAATCCTCAATTGTTGTTTCATTACTGGATGAATCAACGTTTTTTAACAAATCTCTTGAATAAATGATTCAGTGACTCACGCATAAATAGTTCACTTGTTGTTTCATTACTGGATGAATCAGCATTTTCAAATCTCTTGAATGAGTGATTCAATGACAAATTAAAAAAAATTAACAGTCTCTTGTCGCCACCTACAGGATCTGTTCAATTTTCATCGCTACCGTAGACATCAGTGTTTATCCGAACTGTACTTTTGAGATAATTTGAATTATTGTAAGACAGAAATAATGATACTGTGTGGTTGTAAAAACTGCTCTCTCTGGCTCAGCTGCAGCGCGAACACAGATTTGAATGTTCCGGTATGATTTTGTCAAAGGGCATTAATCAACAATTATGACTTTTATCATAATATTACAGCCTTAATAATGCTTTTTTAAATTGTATAATGTGTATTTTTCATGTAGTAGGCCATTTACATTCTGCAATTGTTGTGTAAATGCATGTATGCCATCTCTGAGCAGCATTAAACAGCTGAATCTTATTTTAATCCTCTGTGAAAATAGCATCAGAATGCTGTTCTGAACATAGTGTCATTTATCTTTCCCCACAGAACTTCCTCTTCCTGTGTTTGTTGGGATAACGAATGAGCTTGAGATGCGTTACGCCAATCACCCCTCAACCAATGAGAGCCTGCCGCACATCCTGGGCTCAGTTCCAGGCTCCGCCCCTCGTCCCCCTGCAGACAGACCTGTACTGAGACACCCTGACACCAGCATGGACAAACAGGTCAGACATCAGGCATACTTTAAAAGTACTTTTGAGGTTTAAAAGACACGTAATATTATTGATTTGACAGCACTGACACCATCATTTAAGAACAAAGCTTGAACCTGAATTGATCTGGATGATGATGTGACTGTCTTCTGTAGAGCTGATTGAAAGCTAGTGGTGGAAATTTTGATTCTTTCCAGAGACTCGTTCATTTTCAGTTCGTTCACCAAAATGATTCGTTCAGACCCGTTCACTGATTCGTTCAGTGACAATTTCTTCATAAATACTGCAGCAGGTGGCAAAAAAGAGTGTATTTTATGATATGTTTTTACGAACGTATTTACTTGTTAAAAAAAACTGATTTGGCTTTGTTAAAATTTGTGCCTTATTTACTAAATTAATAAAATAAGTCTAAATAAGAGGTTCAGATGACCAAACCAAGGTTTTCTTGCATAATTAACATTTTAATTGTTTGGTCAGACATACACATTCATAAATCTGGGATTATATTAAACGTTGAGTTATGTTATGTATGTTAAATATGATAAACAATTATACACACTCCTATAACTGCGCTTTGAATGAGATTGAATCACATGCTAAATGACCGATCTACCCAGTACTCTCATTCACGAACGAAAGTACCAGTTTGATCAATTCGTTCACGAACGAGATCTCTCTCTCGTTCAGACTTGAAACAGAGCGATCTCGGTCAGTGACGGGCGTATTCGTTCATTAGATCCAACCAATTACATGCCCCTTCACAGCCCTAACTGAAATGTTATTTGCTGACGTTACGCAAATGAGACCTAACCAATACTGTCATATTTTTTGGTTTGTTTTAGTTTTTAGAGAAGTGCATATGACATGAATAAAACGTAATTAATTCATTTTTGATCATACAAAATGAACACAAGTAGTAAAGTAAATTTTTCAAAGTGCAAAATACCACAAAACTAAGTCTAAAACACACAAACAAAAGAAAAGAAAAGCAGGTAAAGAGAAGTGTAAATTTAAATCAAGTGAACCGTCAAGTACAAAATGACAATGTTAATTTGTCTTTGTTATATTTAACCATGCTTGCGTTATTAAACTGTTTTCATGATTGGTAAAGTGTTAATTTCCTTCTTTGATGCAAATATGCTGACTACACAAACCCAGCTCTATCGGTTCGCCACCATTATCGTTCAAACAACTGGTTCTTTTCGTTCACGAACGACATGTAGCCTACCAGTTCGTTCACGAGAAGATCTCTCTCTCGTTCAGACTCAAAACAAAAGCAACTCGGTCACAGTCAGTGAAGGGCGTATTCGTTCACTACATCCAACAAATCACATGCTCCGTCACATCTCATACTCGAACGCTATTGGCTTGAGGTTTAGTCATTCTTGACAGGTTGAAAACACAGAGCTATCCGCTTCACTGAGCTGCGCATGCTCTGCAATAGCGCCGCGCGGCGGTGGAGGGAGGAATTTCAGTGAACGAGAAATATGAGTCAATGGATTACGTGAACGAGAACGATTCGTTCACCTAAAAGATTCGTTCAAAAAGAACGATTCGTTCACGAACGTAACATCACTATTGAAAGCTGAATCGAATTTGTTTCATAATTGATGAATTTTGAATAACTGACACTGTTATTGAACTGAATTGAATCAACATTAAAATGAATTATCAAACTCGGCTCGTAATTTAATGCACTTTATGTTGTTATTATTATTGAACTGAACTGAAATGAGCTGAATAATGACACTATTGTCTTCTGAAGAGCTGCTTTATAGTTTGATTTGAGTGCACTTCATAACTAATGAACTTTGCAACATTAAGCACTTTTACACGCACACAAATGCACTGATAATGACTAAAAATGTGTCTGTTGAAATAACCTGATTTACTGGTTTACATGCAAATCAGTAACCTGGCAATGCAAGTAAATCAAGTTTACAAGACTATATTAAAAAACCTGATTATTCACCTTACCATTATTGTGTATTGTGTATCTGACAGGAGGCGTGGTCTCCACCGCGGTCACCCGCCATCTCCCCGCCCCGCTCACCATCAGCCTATCGCAACTATCCATACGCAGCACAGAGAAACGGAACAGACACGCTATTGGGTGAGAGTCACTGTCAGTCATTCCACATCCAGACCAACCTATGAACCTAGACATGACAGGAAATTGATGCTTTTTATTTAAAAATGTTCACCGTATTTTCTTTTAAAGACATTGATACTTTTTTTTTTTAGCAAGGATGCATTAAATTGATCAAAAGTAACAGTAATATGTATATATATATATATATATATATATATATATATATATATATATATATATATATATATATATATATATATATATATATATATATATATAAATAAATATATAAATTTCTATTCATCAAAGAATCCTTTAAAAATGTATCACGGTTTCCAAAAAATATGAAGCTGCACAACTGTTTTTAACATTGAGATAATAATGTTTCTGAAGGATCATGTGACTCTGAAGGCTGGAGTAATGATGCTGAAAATTCAACTTTGATCACAGGAATAAATTACTTAAAAAAAAAATTCAAATAGAAAACTATTATTTTAAATTGTAATCATTTTTCACAATATTTCTGTTTTTATAAATATTTGATCAAATAAATGCAACCTTGGTAAGCAGAAGAGACTTGCTGTATAGGTATTTATGTGCATATACATTTGCTCCTACTTTTTAAAGCTATTTAACCAGAAAATGTAGCTTTTTTTATCATCATTATTATTATTTTTTTTTTTTTTTTTACCTGTAGAGAGTTTTTTTTAAAATTAATCATTATTATTTTGCTGAAAATTTGTACTTGTAGATGATCATTTTGCATCAGTAAATACTCAAATCATTAAAACAGGACGAATGCTCATCTTAAATTCTGTATCAGGGAATTTTTTCAGCAAGATCCTGATAATGTTCTTTTCACAACAATCCCAGTGGAAAAGTGAAAGCAGATATTTCCACACTCACACACACACACCATGATGCTGTTATTAGATAACACAAGCACACATCACACAGCCGGCGTGTTTCACACACTGTGACCGTAGTCGTGGTTGTCAGACAGCTGTGTGTGTTTGTGAGCGTTCAGCCTTGAGCCCTCAGAAAGCAGTTGTCTAATTGTTGCTCTCCTGTGGCGTATTGATATCTCACTCGTTTAATCACACACCTGTTGAGTCAGTCCTTCAACCCGTCGACAGTCAGCACAACACACTCGCCAGTTCTGATGAAACAGACACACACTCTCATGCTTTCCTGAGAAAATGCCTTGAGCCTGCATATGTAACCACAGTGGTATGCTTGATTTAATAACATGCGCTCAGTGTGCTTCGTTTAGTGATAGTTGTCCCTCTTGGATATTTACACTCTAAATAATAAAAAATGTAAAAAATTAGTGAAGCAATTTTGCTCTGTAACTTTCTTATCCATTTGTTAGAAAGCAAAAAAAGAAAG